>NC_087400.1:9517657-9828642 GCF_031307605.1 Tribolium castaneum
GTGATATGTGCAAAACAAATAACAACTTGTAAATTCGACAATAAATTAAATTCGTTATCATAGGAAACGAAAAAGCAACAATCGATATCTTTGCGAAGGAAAATAAATAAAAAAATTAAAACTTAACTGAATATCTTTTATAACCATACGAAAGTTTGTCCGATACTTTTGAAACATCCTGTATAATTTACATTTTGAGTAAATGCTTTGGCCAAAATCTCTAATTAGAAGCATCTTAAAATAAATATACAAGAAGAGTACAGAAACAATACTAAAGAATAATCTAGAAAAATTCTAAAAACAACAATTCTGATTAGAGTCTAGAAAATAATTGTAAATAAAAAATCACCTAGAAAAGAATTTATTAAAGAGCTTGGAGATGGATTTATAAAATATGTACACTGAAAAAGAGTACAAATCAAAGATCAAGGATGAACGGCTTTATAAAAGAAACAGAGAAGAATTTTAACAAAAATTCTAATCAAAATTTAGTAGAAATTAAAAAAAAGCAAGAGTGGAATCTAAAAGAGAATTAAAAGAGAATTTTTACTCATTCGGAATTCTGGGACAATGCTGCATAAGAAAAATCAATAGTTTTGGTCGGATTTTTTTAACTTTTAAAAATTTCATTTGCATTTTGAGTAAATACTTTAGCCAAAATCTCAAAAACCATTAACGACAAGTGAAAACTAATTACACTTTTGGAAGGAATCAGAGAAGCATCTAAAAATAGATATAGAGGAAGAGTACACAATAATTCTAAAAAATAATCTAAACATATTCTAAACGAAGCTATAGAAGAATTTTTAAACGGCACATAAGTAGAATCTAAAACAAATTTTGAAGAATGCGGAAGAACTATTAGTAAAACAACAATTCTGTCTACAAAATAGAGAGTCTAGGAAATAATTGTAAATAAAGAATCACCTGGAAAATAATTTATTAAAGAACTTGAAGATGGATTTATAAAATATGTAATCTAAAAAAGAGTCCAAATCTGAGATCAAGAAATGGCTTCAGAAAAGAATTAGACAAGAAACTTAAGAAAATATAATAAAATCTAAGAAAGATGCAGAGAAGAATCTAAAAGTGAATTTGGAAAATATACAAGAAGTTAACAAAATAATTCCAAAGAAGCTTCTGGAATAGAATTTATAAATGAATAAAATACTATAAAGATGCATGTATAAAACAATCTAAAGAGTCCAGGTTTCAGATCTAGAAACGGCTTTAGAAAAGAATCAGAAAAAAATTTAAGAAAAATCTAGAGACAAGCACAGAAACAATGCTAAAAAAATTTTAAACGACACTAAAGAATAATTTCGAAATGACGCAGAATGTACTCTAAAAGAGATTTTGGATAATGTTTATGTATTATTTCGTTTACGTTAAACACACATTTTAAATCATTTTTTAAATAAAACATTTAAACAATGAATGTGGCAAACATTATTTGAAAATAATTGTTTTCTTTTTGGTGGTAACATTTTAAACCTTCTTTTTAATATCTGAATCCTAGATTAGAAACATATTTTAAAACGTGTTTCTGATAGCAACGTGTTTTCACTATTTTAAAACACGTTCCCCATAGCAAGGTGTTTTAAATTAAAATGTTCCAACAAAAAAATTTAGTCACACTTATGCGAAAACGCTTAAAATTCTCGGGTGTTTAGGTATGCAACTTGCATACGCTCGTTGCATAACGATAGCCCCCGAACTTGTG
Source organism: Tribolium castaneum (assembly GCF_031307605.1). NCBI lineage: Eukaryota > Metazoa > Arthropoda > Insecta > Coleoptera > Tenebrionidae > Tribolium > Tribolium castaneum. The sequence continues at coordinate 9,519,381 of NC_087400.1, forward strand.
TTTTCATACTCGTGTTATTAACTATTTCCCACCTTAGTTTAAATTTTTTTTATGTCAAGTGTTTTTTTAAATACTTAAACCTAATTGTTGAAACAACAAAGTTTTACTCACATCTATTATTTTGGCAATGAACGTGTAACAACCTTCAACGTCCGGCCAGTTGAGCTGTTGCCAAAATACTTTCACCTACAAACAAGCCCTGAAACGTTGCTTCCAAACAAACCGATACTCACTTGGTAAAAAATCGAGATTGTGTCTACGGCAGAAGAGCTGTACCTAACAGTGGTGTCCACAGGAACTAATTTATCCAACTCTACGGCTTTCTCAATACGTTGGAGGGCTTTGAAGACGGCAATATCGAGCCATTGAGCCACACCGCCATGAAACCATTGATAAAAATTCCGAATATGAAATGAATCCGAATCTGTCTGACATAAACCTTTGCCAAGAACAACAAATCGGTGGAGAGCTAAATACAGTTCGAACAAGGTTGTTCCTTCTTTTAGCGGTTCGTTGGAGTCGGTTTCGTTTGTTGTGAAGCCGGTGAAAGAAAGCTTCTTTAGGGATTTGCAAATGTTGCGGACGTCAGGTTCGGCAAGGGCTGATATTTTCGCTTGGTAGAAGACGTATAAGGCTTTGGCGTATTGGAAGTTTATTGTTCTAGAGAAGACAACAATATAATAAATCAATAATTTTTATTTTTTTAGTTTGGCAATTTAGCGAAACAAACTGACAAAGTTAAAATGTTTTTCACTATACAGAGTATTTCAAGTTTTAGTGCCAGTCAAAATACAGGGTGTTAGGTAATGGCTTAGCAATATTTCATATGTGAATTTGACATAATCAGACGAGTTAAAAAACCTTATATCATTTTTCCAAAAAGTGCGTATTTTCTTCAGAAATTTTTGTTAACCCACCGGTTGAGAGCCACTGCGTGGCATATGATAGTTTATTAGCAGTTAATTTTTTCATTACACAAAATGGAGATGGTGGCGCATGGACGTTTTGAGAATTTTTCAAAAGTGTGACCAACATGTTCATTTGTGTGGGAGGTTTGAACCCAGTCCTGGCAAAAAAAAATAATATTTTTTCGTAAATTTTTATAACAAAACACATTGAAATAGAAGAATAACGTAGTGGACCAAGAAGTTAATATACCTCTGCTGTTTTGTCAACAATATTAAAATTTGCGCTAATTTTTATAATTCTCATTCAGCGGTTCTCAAAATTTAGGGCTTCAATTTCAGAACGATTTTCTGGGAAAAATATGCATTTTTGATTTACATAAATTTTGCGTAATCGATTTGTCTTGCCATTCTCTAGGTGCCTTTAATTTTTTGCTAAACATTCCTTAAATACTTCTAGTTGCCCAAAAAAAAATATACCGCAAACTATAGAGTGTCTAACAAGCTTCAGTCTCAAATTTTCATAGAATGAACGTGAAATGTAAAAATGTACTTTTTTTCAAATTATTACAATCGTTTATTCACAATAAAATTCCTCCTATTGTTTAAGTGAGAATTTCAAACCCGAAATAGTAAAAAAAACAAGGTGTGTTGCGCAATTGAAATTTTAATTTGCTTAAGTAATTAATATTTTATCTTTGTCATGTTTGAGAAAATAAAAGCTCATTCCACAGTTTTCAGTTTTTATGTTTTTAAGGTTTAAATTACGATACAAATGTTTTATTCTACGCTATACACTAGTTCTAACATTCAAATTCAATACTATTCGTGTTTTTTTTTTAGAAAAATGTATTTCCTTAGTATTTCATTTTTGGTTTTCCTAGTTCAACCTTACTTAAAAAAGAAACGTTTTTTCAGGTTTTGTGTCTACAACTTTTACATTTTTTAATTTCTGGAATTCAGACTCTTTCTGTTCGTGTTTTGAAAACATGAATTTTTTTCTATTAGGTACCTATTTGATTTTTAGGTTTTCTATTTTATATTCAAGCCAATTAAAAAAAAGCGTTATTTCAAATTTCATGTCGAAACTGTATTGAAATAAGATTTTTTCGTTATTTTTTAATTACCTATGGATAATTTTTACTTTTAAATTATTAACAAGTTGTGTTTTCAAAGGTTTAAATAATAATGAAATTTTTTTTTCAAAAATTTTGTTTTCAATGGCATACATGTAAAACGAATGTATAAAAAAATCCTACGTGTCTTTAAAAATTGTAATCTCCCCTTACATTGAAAGCCAGAAAATTAGTTTTTAATAATATATTTATCTATAAGCTGTTTCAAAACTATAAAAACGCCAACGTCGCATTTTACATTTTTTTTAAATAAGATTGATAAAATTGTAAAATAGTTATTAATGATTAATCTAATTAGATCTCTTATTGAAAGTATAAATTACATTAGCTATTATTTTTTTGAGGTGCATGAATAATTTATAACAGATAATTTTAAGAGAAACTGCGACGCTCACCTTTTTATAGTTTTGAAACAGCTAATATACCGAAAAATTCGTCTGCTTGTTCTTTGAATTACAGTTTTGCGAGTTATACATTAAAAAAACACCTAGGTTCGGGTGATTTGTTGTTGTTTATTGATGAACATCTTATTTTAATTTAAATCGCTTCTAAAATTTATAAAACCGAATATAACTCCTTGAAGCTCAATAATTTTTTTGTTTTTTTTTTGTAAATATGTAAATATTTTGACATTAGCTCGTTCTTAGAAAAATTTGTTTTTTGCAAAAGTTTTTCCTGATTTTTACAGAAAACGAAGCTTAGTTGAAATATCTTCTCTATAAAACAAGCGATCCCTTCTTAGGACTTAATTAATTTTTAAGCTTTCTTAATGTTATTGTGTCATTGGCCGTTTTTTGAGAAATTATTTTTTGGCAAATTAACTGTAGATTTTTTTTGTTTTTTACAGAAAGCAAAGCTTATTTAAAGAGCCTTTGATTGCAAAAAAACAGTGAAACAGTGAACCATCGCTTCTTGCGGCATTAATAAATTTTTTGTTTTTCTTAAAATATTTTGTCACTGGCTCATTTTTAGAGGAACTAGAGGAACCAACTGTAAAAATTTTCTGATTTTTGCACAAACAAGGCTTATTCAAAGAGCCTTCGATTGAAAAAAAGTAGTAATCAAACCAAAGCTTCTTGGGATTTTTAATAAATTTTTAGGTTTTCTCAAAATATTGAGTCAATTGTCAAATTAATCAAAATTTTCTGATTATTACAAAAACAATGCTTATTCAAGGAACCTGTGATTGCAAAAAAAACCGTTAACCGACCATGGCTTTTTGCGGCTTTAATTTTTTTTTTTTGTTATCTCAAAATATTTTTCACGAGCTCGTTTTTTTCTTGTCGAACCATCTGTACAATTTTCCTGATTTTTACAGAAAACAAAGCTTATTCAAAGTCCATTCGAATGCAAAAAATAGTGAACGACAATCGCTACTTGGGGCTTTAATAAATTTTCTGGTTTATCCAATGGCTCGTTGTTAGCCAAATTATTTTGTGGCAAATAATCCGTACAATTTTTTTGATTTTTGCAAAAATCAAAGTTTAATCAAAAGGCCCTCGATTGCAAAAAAACAATAGTGAACAAACAACAACATCTTAGGACTTGAATATTTTTGTTTTGTTTTTGTTTTGATTTTTGTTTCAAAATATTTTGTCATTGTTGTTTCCAGATGAATTATTTTTGTGTTGATTAGCGATTATAATTAAAAAAGTTATGGCAAAAGTAACCCAACATAATAGTAATCTTTACGATATACACTTGAAACGAAATACAGTGTGATTCTTAAATAGAACACTAAAATATTATCACAGCTTTCCAAGAACAAATAGAGACGATCTGTAACATTTTTACATTTTTATTTCATAGGGGTAGATTACCTTAATCCGTTCCACTTACGGCGCTCATGAGTTTAAATTAATTGTAATGGAAAAAATTATGTTTGTTTTCGTAATGAATATCAATAACACACAGTGATCATTGTTGCAATTATCAAGTACATTGTCATCAAATAAATACCATACTTTCCACTAACACTACTTACGAACATATTAGTAACGTACAGTCACGATCAAAAAGAATGACACCCGTAAAACCGCGTCTACAAATCTTTTCGATGTGGTACAGTTAATGTGTACGTTTGGCTATTACGTGCTATTACTTGTAAACTAAACTGTTTGTTGACATTTATGCCCTAAAAGATTTTAATCGGACTTTAGCTATACAGCCCGTTTGGTAGGGGTGTCATTCTTTTTGATCGTGATTGTACGCTTTAACTCAAACATAAATTAAAAAAAAAATATTGAAAACGGTTATTGAGAGTTTTTTTTACTATTTAATATCGGTCTATTTAAGAATCACGCTGTATTCTCAAAAAAAAAAATACAAATTACACGATGTATCGAGAAATATGTAAAAAATAAAACTTACTGTTGGAAGAGTTTGTCGTAAAACTCCAGCGCCTTTTGCAGATCGCTTTTGACCAACTGAATGGCTTGGATCAAGTACTGCAATCTTCCCACATCATTTTCAACTTGTTGAACATTATTCTCGGTGATATGATTAAACCAATCATCGGCCCCTTGCTGAACAGCATCAGCAACAACCGTCAAAATATCACGTTTCGTGTCTTCACTAAAAGTCACCCATGGATACATATTGTTCGGGAACAAGTCAACATCAGCTGGCATTTCCATCATTTTAATATTCCCCAAAATATTCAAAACTTCAGTCAGTTGTTGCATCGTCATTTTATCCTTAAAATCCCTCTTCCTGATCTTCCGAATGACGGAGAAACACGACGGTAGCAATTTCTTCGCCCCGTCCCAAAATATCTTCAAATCTTCTTCACTCCGAAGCGGTTTCGCCAATTTCTCCAAAAGTTTCGAAAACAGACTGAAACTTAACTGGTGGTTCTGATGGACGGAAGTGTAAACCGACCATTGGCACAAAGCCACTTCCGGTGGTGTTAGCCCAGACTGGGCTATGTGCTGGGTCAGCAACGCTTCGCCTTGGGGGCTAAAAGTGCCACACCACCAGAACTGGGCAACTTTTGATAGTTCGAGTTCGTGCAAAAGAATGATGCGTAACATGTGTCTGTGCTCTTGTGCGGCCACTTGTCGGTTTTTTTCCGCACTGAAGGCGATTCGGATTTTGATGACTCCTTGACGAGTCGCTTTGTTCTTCTTGTCAAGGCTGTACCACATGGTGAGGCCCGAGGCCGGGATTGAGTTAAGGGGGATTTTGGCGACGCCGATTAGTTCGTTTTCGTGTTGGCCGGTGGCAGCGGCCACTGCGATCTCTTTGACGAATTTTCGCATGCCTTTGACACCTTTCACGTCGAAGAAACGACCGAATTTTTCTTTGACGGATTCGGCGGGGTCGAAGTCCCACACCTCGATGCAGAGGGTGTCGTCGATTGAATTGTCAGAGATCGGTCTAAAATTGTTTTTTGTGACAAAAAAGTGAAGAAGTCGAATTCAAAATTACAAAAAAATCATTTAAAAAAATTGCTTTTTTTGTACGTATGTCTCAAAAACTAAAAATCACACAGAATCCAGCGTTTGCTATTAAATACTCCATGATTTCGACAATTCTTTATAATTTAATAAAGGGACTTTAAGGGTAATGTTGATATACAGGGCTGTTCCGTCTAAATCCCACATTAAGAGTATTGGTTGTTTTAATAATGATAGTCATGATAGTCATCTAAAAATTTGTATACAACCATAATCTCTTAGGTCCTGCTCAATAAAAAAAAATATTCAAGATGGTGACACTTCCGGTTATACCGAAAGTCGGTATCAACTTTCTTTGTGGATTAGCTGAGTTATTTTAAGACCGTTTTTGTCAGCTTTCCTTAAAACTAAATTTAGCCGTTTACAAAATATTTACGATTTTTAATTTTTTTTTTGATTTGCACCTTCCAATTAAAAAATCAATAACTTCCAAATTTTTAAAAATTTGGAAATACTCTTTAGTTCATTTGAAAAAGGAATTCTAGACATTCCTTTGGTGTTTTCAAATTTCTGAAAACGAATAACAAACCCCAAATGTTTAAAGTTAAGTTTTCAGAACTTTAAACACCCATACTGCCGTGCTAAGCAAGAATGTCGTAACTGACTTTTTAGTTTTAGAGATAACACAAAATCTGAGATCAATAGTGCAATAACTTTGATTCTAAATATCTTTAATAGATATTATCCAAAAATTAATATGTCGAAATACGTAAATAAAATTGACGTATGTGGGGTTTGTGCAATATTACTTAGCAAGAAAGTCGTAACTATAAAATGTATATGAAACCCACTCATTAATGAATCAAAAATTGTATATTTTCTAAAATTGATCAAAAACATTAGGTACCACCAAGTTTAGTTGATTACCAAGTCGAATTACAATTAAAAAAACAAAAAAAAGTGTATGACTTTGACGATTTTGTCAATTCGGTTGGAAGGACGGGTACAAAAACTAAAATTAAACAAATGAAAATTGAAAACTTTTTCAAATGGCAAGATTACAGTTCACAGTACAAATTGACCAAAATTATTAATCGACCTTACCTAAGCGATATGGTTAACGTTACGTTTGAACGAGGAAAAAAAATATGAAATATAGATGCAGTTTTGATAGTGACTTTACAGAGTTAAATTTCATAACATCAATAACATCATATTCAAAAAACCCACTCAAAAACACACAACAAATGGCATAGATATAGAAAGAAAACAGGAACTCTTAAAAAAATTTAAAAATATTCTACCAGAAAACCGATTGATTTTTTGGCAAAATTTGCTTTTATTTCAAAAGTATCGTACGCTAGGTGTAATTTCTTGGGTACATTTTTCTGTTGTTACGTATTATTTCATTTGTTTAAAGCCGTTAATAAATATTTTTGTAGTTACGACTTTTTTACTTAGTTACTTTTACTTAAATAAAAAAATAAATAAAAAAATTAAACGTCGTATGTGGAATAACAGCGATTTGGCAAAATAATGGATACAATTGCATACATATTTCCTTTTTACAAATAAATTGTTAGGTTGACTTCAATATTCCATGTTACTAGCATTTAAAATAACAGTGCACTCTGAAAATGTAGAAAACAAGACATAACTCAAGATTCATATAAAATCAGTTACGACATTCTTGCTTAGCACGGCAGCATAGCTCATTTTTTTTCAAATGAAAATGCCACAAGTTTAATTTCAGTAAATCGTAGAGAATTTCATTCTGCATCAATCTGTATTAGCATTCCTTATACTTATGTTCTCAAGTTACAATAACTTTTTGTTGGGATTGAGAAATTCATTAGCCATAGGTCTTTTCTCATAGGTTGCCATGGAAACGAGAAAAACATGTGATAAACTAAAGTTTTTCAAACCAACATTGAATAAATTTATTTTGTCAGTTTTGAACTAAGTTTGTCGTTTGTTTAATCAGAAATGCTTTTATGGCAACCAATGCAAAAATAGCTGTTGGTTGGTAAGAATATATCAAAACAAAAAAAACGACATAACTTGAAAATTATCACAGTAGGTATAGGGAATGCTAATACAGATCGATGCAGAAAAAAATTCTCCTCCATCTATAAAATAAAAATTGGGACATGCCATTTGAAAAAAATAAGATATAGGTACTTGAAGCTGTCTAAACTTAAAGTTAAAATTTTTGGGTTTATTAAATTTTAACCAATTTTGAACACACTGGAGAACAGATATAGGCTTTCTCTTTTAATTCACCACATATGATTTCGGAATCTCTAAAACTAAGATAGTTACCGATTTTTTAAATGAGAGTTGTAAATTCAAAAAATCTTAAATATTTAAAAAATGGTTAAACTTGGCTATAGGGAAAGCTGATAAAGACTCCTTTAAAATAACTCAACTAATCCAAAAACGCAGTGAAAAACATAGCTTCCCACTTAAGATAAGCAAGTTGATAGAGACTTCCGGTATAACCGAAAGTGCCGCCATGTTAAAAATATTTTCATTGAGCAGAACTTAACGGATTATGGCTGAGTACCAACTTTCTGATGAATATCGTTATAAGAACCTTCAATACTCCTAATGTGTGGTTTAGATGGAACAGCCTGAATATCTCAAAAACTAAAAATCAAACAGAAGTTAGTGCTTGCCATGATATCGATAATTCTTTATAATTTAAACAAATTAATATCAATATAATATTTAATCTTAAATATTATATAATATTTAATATTAAATATTAAATTAAATTACAGTTGCTGAAAAAAAAATTTTTGTTTCTAAAAAAATGTCGCTAAGCTAGGAAAAGCCCCTCAAAAAAAAGTTATTTGTAATGTAGCCCCTAATTTTTCATTTGCAAAGTAAATACCAACTTATTTCCAATTTGTTGTATCAATGAATATTATCAATTGCCATTTAATTTACAAAACTCAAATTACTCGGTAATTCCAAATTCGATTATAATTAGGGCCAGTTTTATAATCGAAATAAAGGGACTTTAAAGTTAATGTTGATTTAGAATGTGAAAATTTCGTAAACAAATCCATAGCAATCAGCAAATTATAATCAACATTTAATTTAATGCTCCTTTAAATTCGATTATGAAACTGACCCTAAATGTGTGTTTTTTGGTTTTGGTGATTTTTTTGTTGAAAATTTTGAACAAAACAACATTTTACCATGGTCTGTTTCAAAATAGACGAGTTTCTTTTCCTTATAGCAAGTTAATTTTAAAGAGGATTCTTCCATTTTGAAGACTCCCTTCAGAACGACATTTTTTGCACACTTTTTTAAATACATTATTATAACATACTTGAACTGAACGAATTTATACAAATTCTGGAAAATTACGTGCACAGCAAATCTGTGTGGTTATAACCAGTTCTGGACACTGGAGGTACAGTAGAAATACTTTTGGCAGACCAGTATATTCACACGATTCTCAAAAATGTTTTAAAAACTTATGTTTGTAGGTGAAAATAAGCGATATCATAAGTTTTTGCATCAATCTTTTCTTTCTACAACACCTTATAATTAAAACTAACTAATTACTATTAAGTCGTGATTTAAAAAAAAAAAAAATACAATTTTGTTTTATTCGAAAAATTGCATTGCATTTAGAAAAATTGTATTCGTTAAGAATTATCACATTCTTAACGCACTTGAAAACGCACTAATTATTTTTTTCATAAAGTAAATAGTTTAGACACAAAATGCTTGGTTTCATCCTTTGCTACACCCTATATGTATTCATGTTCTCATTCAAATTACTGACACTAAATTTTGCCTGATCAGAAAAAAAATGCAATTCACAATACTCTAACAACCACCTATTAAAAATAACGGATTTTTGAAGTAACTTTTCATATTGATATTTCTTTTACTGATTGTAAAAAGATTAAATTGTCAAAAATCTTCCGAAAAATTATTTTTGAACGTGAAAAATTAAATACTATCGCCAATATGTTTAAAACGTTTTTTCGTAAAGCCTTTTCTACAATTATTCCTTATAATTAATTCATAAAATGAAGTCGCTGAAAACAATTTTTTACACATTTGCACATTGTTTTTGTTTTTGCACACTGTGCAGTAGTTAGCAAAAAATATTAAAAAACTGGTTTATTCACACATTTTTGAGCTCAAATTTAAAATCGTAATAAAATTTTAAATTCGCGATTAATTTGAGATTTGTGAGGTAAATGGCTACAATTTTCACAATCCCCACGTAATTTTGCACAAAAAAATAAAATAAAAAATGGTTTTTTAGCAAGTCAGTATTAATTTTGGTTATTTTTATAAATTTTAATTATAAAGACCTGTAGAAGAATTCAGAAAAAAAGGTTGTTTTAATTTTTAACAAACTTTTAGTAGTTTCACCCTGTATAAGTTTCGAAAATTATCGTTTTTCACGCGCTAACTTGGACGTTTCAATTTTTATTTTTCCATTTTTGTGTCAGTTATTTATTTAAATCACTTACAAAGCAAAGTGTTCTTCCCACGTTGGCACCAGAGTCCCATACTTGACCGAAGTGTTATATCTATGTGATGTATTACTAGCTAAGTATAAAGTAACGAACGGATCGCTCAACCCGTTGGAATCCTTTGGTTTCAAATCTTTGGCTTCGATAACTTCGACATTGATCAAAAATTCAGGAGCCTCCTTCTTTTCAGCTTCAGACAATAGTTGATTATGTTTATTGTTAGGAATTTTAAATGCATCTTGTGCGTACGAGATTAAGGCAGTCTGTCCTATCTCAACACTTACATCACAGCCAACATTATGTAAGATTTCGTACAAAATTTCAGCATACAGCTCATCGATCTGAAACGAACAACAACAACAATCATCCACCTGAAAGGCATCTACACACTTACTGTCATGGACGCCAAATACATGCTCGTTTGTCGCCGCAATTCATCTTTTTTAACACCTCTGAAATTATTTCGAGGTTTTGCGCGCGGAACGTTTCCGTTCAAGCTAAACTGTGAAACGCTTGATTTCATTTTTTTATTTACACCCCGAACTGGTCGATAACTAACCCCATCGATTTAAATAAAGGGTTGTTTTGAGGTGCGATTGTGGAACGGTGTGCGCGCTTTTAGCACAGGGTAGCGACTAATCAAGTTTAACTTGTGCCAAATCTATTCTGGTAAAGTTGCGTGTCTGACATTAATATTTTGTATAGCGTAAAGAGAGCACTTCCATCAGGAAAAATCAATTCGATTGAAAAAACTGACGCTGGTTTGTTTCTAAATCAATCACGAGGGAGGCACTACGACTACATCAACATTCTTTGATGATTCGTATTCAAGATATTTTTAGCCAAGTGTTTTTGATTGGATTTTTCCAATTTTGCGAAATTTGTAACACAACAAACAGCTGAACTGTGAGAAAAATTAAAAAATAATTTGGTGTTAGGAAACTCGTTAGCTTGAGCTTCATTTATAAAAATAGAACCTCAAAATTACGAAAAATATCAATTTGCGTCAGAAGACATCGACGTGTTTTTTTTTTTTTTGAAACATTTTATGGAATTCAAAAAGCGGATATGAATTTCCACTTGATTTCGATCAACAGCAAACGTCATACGAATATTCTTTTAGGGCCTTTTAGGGCCTACATTAGAAACTTTTCAAACTTCTAATAAAGCTTTAAAATTTTGTATACAAACCAAATCGATAATTTTGAGTGCAACTAAATTATTTTCAAAATGGCTGAGCTTCCGGAAACTTTAAAATTTTAATAGTACCACCTACTTTTATTGAATTTTTGAATTTGCCCCTTGAAATTGGGTAAAATGTACCCTAATTGTTAGCACTTATCTGTCATAGTTTTTGACGTACGTCAATTTTTTTATGCTAATTTTTATTTGCTGGGGTGCATTTAAAATAATATAAATAATATAAATAATAAAATTTACATATCACAGCTCGTAAACCCTTTAAAATAAGTGAATAATTCTTTTTGCATTTGATGTCCAAAGGGTCTTCTAAAATATTCAACATTGTCAATTGTCAAATTGCAAGGCTACTATGATTTTTTGAAATGATGGTTAAAAAATGATTATAAAACAGTTTTTTCAAATGGAATGACCATGTTTTTTTAATGGCAATCAAAAGAACATCAATTCTTATGCAGACTTTTATTAACATCTTCTATATCTATCTCTTACAGTCTCTGAAATAATTGCAAAAAACAGAATTTTAGCTCATTATTTTCATTTTTAATCAAGTAAATTTTCGAAAAATACAATAAACTTATCTATTAATTAAAAGAAATGTTCGATTTATTCACAATTTTCATACAAGAAGTTCAAAATTCAATGGCAGACTTTGCATAATTCATCAGGTTATTAATAAACCATAATTAAATATTATTGTTTTACTGTTTATTCATTAATGAACCAGCTAAAAACTAAATAAAATATTGAAGTTTGACAATTGTTGATCATTTTGCAAAGTCTACTTGATTAACTATGAACGTTACGAAGTAAAACCCGTTTTTTGTGATTTTTTTCAAAAACTATAACAGATAGGTATAGGACGAATTGATAAAAGTTACCATAAATATCGATATTCTTTTGATTGCTGTTAAGAAAATAGGGTCGTGTCATTTGAAGAAACTGAGTTATAGCAGGTTTTTGAGAACCATTTTGAAAAAAATCATACTAGCCATGAATTTTGACAGTTGGCAATTTTGAAAATTCTAGAAGAATGCATAAAAAATATTCACCTGTCGCAAAAGGTTCAACGGCTGATATCTTAGATAAACTCTTACAATTAAAAATTTTACCAAAAAAATTGACATTAACTATGATAGATAAGCACTCACAACTTTGGTAAATTTCACTCAGCTTGAGAAGGTGAATTCAAATATGCAACAAAAATGTGTGGTTACTATTTAAAATTTCAAACTTGGCGCTAATTTTTTTAGTTACGGAAGCTCAGCCATTTTGAAAATAATTTAGTTGAACTCGGAATGGTCAATTTAGATCCAGTATAAAATATTAAAGCACTAGTTTTATTAGAAGTTAAAAAGTTTCTAATGTAGGCCTTAAAAGAATCACCCGGTACATATGCACCAGTAACAATAATTAAAAATAAAACAGCCGTATGTGAAAAAACAATAATACAAGAAATTCAAAAGTCCCGAACAATCTCTTGGGTGCTGACAAAGAACATCAAACTGAATCAAAAGTTCCTTATGACAAAAAATTGTTTGAACCATTTTTTACGAGATATAGCTCTTCGAAGTTAAATTTGAAATCATGTTTTTTTACTTTAGTTAGCGGAAATGACAGCTCTTGAAACATTAAACAAATACCTGTTAAAAAAATCAACAATTAATGTCTTATGATGTGCAAAACTATTCAAAAACTTGCAAATTTGACAATATATTAAATTCGACATGATAGGAAACAAAAGAGCAAAAACCGATACGGTTATTACGGGAAACAAATAAAAAAATATGTCAAAAGTAAGTGGCTTGAAAAAAAATCTGACTTCACTTATCACGAAATTTAAAACGAAATTTTGTCCGTCACTTTTGAATCACCCTGTATAATTAACGCAATTTTTTTAAAATGGATTGTTTTAAATAATTTTCTTCTTCTCTGGTGCCTTAGACATAAAGTTGGTCAACGATTTTTTTGTACTACCAATTGTCAGCGGATATCTGTTCTGAAATAACCGGAATGTAGGAAAGTCGGAAAAAATTGCAATTGATTCGTTTCTGCAAACCGTTTCCGTCCACCGCTTTTAAGTTTTTATTTTTAGTTGTAAGACTTCACTTTTTATGCGCCTTTAATCACAAAAATGCGGTTTATAAAGCATCCAACTGACGTACGAAGTGAATTAAGAAAAATAAAACAGGAAACACCAAAATATTTTCCGATATTTATAGCGTAAAACGTTTTAATAAGCTTTAAGTAACAGTAAAAACGTAACATAAATCAATTTATAGTCCTTGTTTATTTTGATAATTCTAACAGAAATATTCACTGAATTAAAAGGAACTATAAAATTTTTAATAAGCAGGAATAAATAAACACTAGAGATACTGACGCAAAAATTACAATTTTATGTTGATTTTTCCTATCATCCTAGGTATTTTCCAAATTATTGCATACAATAAAAAATTTAATCAAACACAATTGTCTCATAAAGAATATTCATGAATAAATATATTAATTATTATACAGAGTGTTCCGTCTAAATCCCACATTAGAAGTATTGGTAGTCCTAATAATGATAGTCACTTAAAAATTTGTTTACAACCATAATCTCTTAGGTCCTGCTCAATGAAAATATTTTCAAGATGGTAAGACTTCCGGTTGAACCAGAAGTCACTATCAACTTCCTTATTTTAAATGGATAGCTATATTTTTGAATACATTTTTGGATTACTACAGTTATTTTAAGTTAGTTTTTATAAGCCTTCCCTGTACCTAAATTTAGCCGTTTACGAAATATTTAGGTTTTACTAATTTTTTTGGATTTGCACCTTCCAGTTCAAAAATCGATAAATCAGCCTTTTTTAAAAATTTGGAAATATTTTTTAGCTCGTTTGAGAGCGGAAGCCTAGATCTTTTCTTTGGTTTTATTAAATTTCCAAAAAAGAATAACAAAACCCAAATGTGTAAAGTGAAGTTTTCAGAACTTTAAGCACTCATAACTCAATTTTTTCAAATGAATTGTCAAAAGTTTTATTTCATTAAATCGTAGAGAATTTAATTCTGCATCGATCTGTATTATCATTTTATATACTTATGTTTAATAGTATTCAAGTTGCAATAACTTTTTGTTGGGATTGAGAAATTCATTAGCCATAGGCCTTTTCTCATAGGCTGCCATGGAAACGAAAGAAAAAATGTGAAAAAAAAAGTTTTTTAAACCAACATTCAATGAATTTATTTTGTTTTCACAGGACGGATAACACAATTTTGAACGGAATTTGTCATTTCTTTTATCAGAAATGTTTTTGTGGCAAAAATAGTATAGTAGTATAGTACAGGGTGCTCAAAAACTGGCGCACCAACTCAGTGGTACGTTATTGAGAAGCAAGTGCAGATTACGGGAAAAATGTTGAAAAAATTCCTAAAGTTATATTTTAAAAAATCTGGAGCTTCAAACTTATTGTGTTAACTTCTTTAGTTTTCATTATTTTTTTATATTTTTATGTTTCATACCAGGTAATCGTTCCGTAACAAAACGATGAATAATTATTTTTAAATTTACTATCAGATTTTAGCAGTTTTTTTAATTTAAAAAAAATAAAATTCATCTAAAAAATCACAATGTGTAGATGTGCCAACACTGGGAATTATTTCCTAGGAAACCGTTTAAAAAATAATTTATTTTTATTGTTGCTCAAATTCTATTGCGATCATGACTGTTAGACAACGTTGCCACATATCATTTATATAAAATCTGTTATTTATCAATAACTTTAATACAAAGAATTTTTTTACTATTTTTACATTTATATGTAACCAGTTCTCTACCACACACCATTGAGTTGGTGCGCCAGTTTTTGAGCACGCTGTATTTAGTAACTATGCAAAAATAGTAAGAAACTTTTTACAATGTCACAAAAACCAACATAACTTCAAAATTATCACAGATAGGGATAGGGAATGCTAACACAGATCGATGCAGAGAAAAGTTCTTCTCCGTTTAGTTAAATAAAAATTAGGACACCACATTTTAAAAAATTAAGTTATGGGTACTTGAAGATGTTCAAACTTAACCTTCAAATTTTTGGGTTTCTTAACTTCGTTTCCAATTGTGAATAGACTGGAGAACAGATGTAGGCTCTCTCTTTTAATTCTCCAAACCTGATTTCAAAATCTCTAAAAATACGAGAGTTACCGATTTTTTAAGTGACAGATGCAAATCCAAAAATTTTCAAAAAATCTTAAGTATCTCAAAAACGGTTAAACTTAGGTATAATAAATGCTGATAAAAACAGCCGTAAAATAACTCAACTAATCCAAAAATGCAATAAAAAATATAGCTTTTCATTTAAAATAAGAAAGTTAATAGCGACTTCCGGTATAACCAGAAGTGCCGCCATCTTGAAAATATCTTCATTGAACAGAACTCAACGGATTATGTTTGGGAACTAACTTTCATATAATTACCTTTATTAGAACTTTCAATACTTCTAATGTAGAGTTTAGTTGGAAAAGGCTGTTAAGATGTTTTTTTAAGTGACTATTTACAGTAGTTTGACGTCCATGAAAACAGATCTAATCGTTGCATTCTTTCCTTTACTTACATTAAACGCAGCGGAAATTAAATCAGTCTTGTCCTTTTCGTCTTCTGAGTCTGAAGACAAACTTTTGGCTTCATTGTCGCTATCACCAGAAGAAGCAACGAATTCAGTGTCAGTGCTGGCGCATTCATCAGATCGGAGACATTCAGCGATTTGTTCAACTTTTCGTTTTTCTTCGCTTTCCCGGTTTTCCGTCGTTTCGGCATGCTCACGCAATAAGTTGCCGAATTTCTCGAAAAAACCACCGTCAACTTGCTGAATTCTGAAACACAGCATTATTACCGCTATTTAGATTAAGCAGTTTTTTCACAAATGTACTGGCAGAGTGGTAAAGGTTTATAATCTGGACCGTACTTAAAAATTTTTATTTACAAACAAATGAGCTTTAAATAACAAATAACAGGCAAAAATTGGAAAATACATTTGACTACAGGTTATCATAATTTAGTTTAAAGAAACGTTAGACAAAATTTTGCAAAGTTTGAAGGGTCACTTTCTTTTACGAATATTTTTTTAAATACGGCTCTGGCAAGAAACATCTTTGCATAATCTCCTGTGACGAATTTATTGAGGTTGTTCTTAAACGACCCAAAAAGTTAAGATTCTTAAAGTCCATAAAGTCCCATATCTTTTGGGAAACTTTACAATAGATAATGTTAAGCCATAGGTAAAGTAATTTTGCTTAATTTAAGAAAATATCCGTTTTGCAATTTATTTACTTGAAGCAAACAATTATTTAAAATTTTCCCGTTTTAAGAAGTTAATGAATTGCTTGAAATACAAACATTTTTCTTTTAAAACGGTTTGTTCTACATAATCTTACTTCCGTAAAAGTGTTTGAAGATTGACATTTTTATTTTAAAAGTTGTTATTAATTCATTAGGACAGTCTAACATAACATATGTCGAGTATAATCGTTTTTGCTGCAAAAAACGGAGAATAGGTTTAACAATCCTTTTCTTTTTTTTGCACTTTTCTATGCCTCTAGAACCCTCTCGATGTATTAAAACTGCAAGAAAACATCAGTAGGTTCGACTTTTAAAGGTTTGGGTTTTCGTATTTACCAAAAATATTTTTAGTCGTAACCTCATTAAGTTTATTATCGTTGGGAAGTTTTTTAATTATCTATCTTTTTCAAAGAAAGCTATTGTCGTGAGACTAATAAATAGTTTTCGAGAAAATAGCTACTAGTATAAGTAAAAACAAGGAAAATAAAAAAACAACTTCAAAAATTATTCAAGGATCTACATCAAAATAGTTCCATTTTTTCCACATTATTTTTGCCACAATTGAGAAAATTAAAAAAGAAATGAAAAATTTCCATACACTTCTCCGTAAAAAGGGCCAATTTATGAAATTTTATTTTTTTTTAGTTTTTCTCAAAAACTATAAGACTTAGAAAAAAACAAAAAAGCACCAGAAAGCTCTATACATTATTATCTACCTTTTCGTAAGAACCCGGAGCCGCTCCGCATCTTTACACTAAAAAAATCATCACTCGAAAACCAAAAGTCCTAAAGCAAAACGGTGCATTCCAGCGAATTCCTCGGTTCATTTTCCGTATTACACAAAGCAGTGTTTTTACAACATTTGAATTTTGGCAAATTACCATAATGATAATAATTAACAATTATTATCAATAATTAACAATTATTATCACCATAGAAACTAATAAACTTTTCATATAAAAATATGTCATCAACTTGAAAAAACAAGACTTAAAAAATATCAAGTTGTAGCGTATACAGGATGATCCAGCTCAACTCCCGTCTTCTGTAGCTCAGTTATTAGTAAAGTTAACTTTTGATATTTTGTAGTCATTATTTATACCGTAGGACGTATTTCAGAAAAATATTTTTGATTATACAGTTTCCCAAAAAAAGTATGACATCAACATAATATTTTTTTAATGGCATGCTTTTATTTTTTTAGTACTCATTAGGATGCCTTTCTAGCTTTACATGTCCCTAAAGACTGTTTTTAAATCGGTTCAAGATTAATGTTCAATAAATTTAAACTAAAAAAAATCGGTTTTACATCTTTAATTTTAAAAATTAATGAAAAATAGAAACGGTGAGCCGATTAAAAAAAAATGGGGCCATGTAAGAAGCTAAAAAGGCATCCTAACGAGCACTAAAAAATAATAGCACCACATTAAAAAATATTATGTCGTCTTACTTTTTTGGGACACTGTATAATCAAAAATATTTTCCTGAAATACGTCCAAGAGTATAAATAACGTCTACAAATATTAAAAGTCCAACTTT
Organism: Tribolium castaneum; assembly: GCF_031307605.1. Taxonomy (NCBI): domain Eukaryota; kingdom Metazoa; phylum Arthropoda; class Insecta; order Coleoptera; family Tenebrionidae; genus Tribolium; species Tribolium castaneum. Next base: position 9,537,390 of record NC_087400.1, read on the forward strand.
ACTAATAACTGAGGTACAAAAGACGGGACCTACGCTAGGCCACCCTGTAGGTATGAATCTAATACTTCATTTTTTACTCAACTAAAAATATTCATTTTTGCTCGGCCCAAAAGACTTAGGACACCCAGTGTACTAACCAAAAAGACAAAATGTTATTTCTTGTTAAGTTTATTATAAACGGCACAAAAAATTAACAATCCAATAAAGGTGAAATAATTTGTAAGCGGCTTATTTATATTGTTGCAATTATTTTTTAATACGAAACATGACAAGGAGTAAAATAATCAGAAAACAATTATTTATATCACATTTATTATTATAAAAAACAAACAGGAACATTGTGTTGAGATAAGAATAAATCAGTTTGGTATACCTATAAGGAGATAAAAATGTGTTATTAACCACCTAACACTATCACAAACAAAATCAATTATAAGAGCACCTAATATTGACTTATCGGAGGTCTAAAATATATGTACTTTATGACGGAAGACTTGTTCTGGAAGACTTTATACGTGTTGTACTTACACACTACTTGACTTTTTTTTCCTAAAACTAAACAGAAAAATATTGGTACCTAGCTCTTGACACTTGGACAACTAAATTTAACAACTTGGCAGAAGCACACCTAACAATGCGGAAATAGCCCAGCTAAGTTCATTAACACTGCAATAATATTCACAAAAAGTGAAAAATAAACTTTAACACTTTCCTTCACTTATGGAATGCTTCTTAAAACGAACCTAAACCGGGATTAATCCCTTCATAAATTACCAACGCAAATGTACTTAATATACGTAAAATCGTCGATCCCATGGTGGGACCCTTCCCTCCCCAGCCCCGACTCCTTAATCCCTCCGAAAGGAGCCTCCGCCGTTGAGATAATCCCTTCATTAACCCCACACATCCCCACTTCGAGTTTCCTAGCCACCCTAAAAATTTGGGACACATCCTCGGAATAGAAATAACCCGCGAGACCTCTCTCGGTACTATTGGCGATCTGGAGGCCCTCTTCTTCCGTCTCGAACCTAAATATGGTAACAATGGGCCCAAACACCTCCTCTGTGTAAACCCTCATATTTTCCTTAATATCGGTTAAAACGGTTGGTTCGTAAAACAACTCGCCAAACTGTCTTGCGGCTTTGCCCCCTGTCAAAACCTTCGCCCCCTTACTAACCGCATCCTCGACCAAATCTGAGACTTTGCCAAACTGGGCCTGGTTTATCAACGGTCCCACATTCACCCCACATTCTTGCCCATTCCCAATCTTCAAACTTTTGATTTCCTTAACTAAACTACCAACGAACGAATCGTAAACTTTGCCTTGGACGAGAAAGCGGTTAGAGGAGACGCACGTTTGGCCACAATTCCGAAACTTGGAGGCCATGGCCCCCTTAACAGCATGACCAACATTGGCAGAATTAAAAACAATGAACGGGGCATTGCCACCTAACTCAAGCCCCAGTCTCTTAACACCAGAGGAACACTGTCGGTAAAGTAGTTTCCCGACTTGCGTCGAGCCCGTGAACGAAATCCCCGCCACTAGAGGGCTCTCGCATAGCAAATTCCCGATTGCTGGCGCATTTTCGCGACTGCTGGTCACCACGTTAACAACCCCACTGGGAATCCCCGCTTGATGGGCCAGTTCCATCAAAGCAAGCGCTGTGAAGGGTGTGTCCTCGGCCGGCTTGATCACGCAAGTGCAGCCGGAGGCTAACGCAGCGCCTGCTTTGCGTGTGATCATCGCATGGGGGAAGTTCCAGGGGGCTATGAGCCCGGCGACTCCGATTGGTTGTCTCTCGACTAGGATTTTTTTGGTTGGGATGGGGCTTGGAATAATTTCGCCGTGGATACGGCGCGCCTCTTCGGAGAAAAACTCTATGAAGGAGTTGCCGTAAGCGACTTCGCCGCGGGCCTCCACCAGGGGCTTCCCCGCTTCCAGGGTTATGATTTTGGCGAGGTCTTCGTGGTTTTGGGCCATTAGGTCGTACCATTTACGGAGGTAGTGGGAGCGGTCTTTGGCGGTGGTGTCTTGCCAGGTTTGGAAGGCGGCATGGGCCCCCTCGATGGCTCTCTGCGTGTCGGAGGTGTCCATGTCGGGGGCCGTGCCGATGACTTCGCCCGTTGCGGGGTTGGTTACTTGGAAGACTTTGCCCGACTGGGCCCCCAGCCACTGGCCGTTGATATAAGCCTTGTCTTTGAGGAGGTGCATCGATCGCGTTTGCAAAGTTCGAATCCAGGGAATTTTGAACATTTTTTACGGTTATTTGGGATGTTTCGGGTCGAAAATTATTGGTTTAACACACTGGGAACACGAATGACCCACACAATGTCATTTTAATATGAACATAATCACATAACCACTAAAATGAATGGTGAGTTATTTTTAGAGAACAGCTGATTACGACGGATTCGCGCGGTGCGAAGTTCACCAGCAACCACACAAATGCAAAACCACTAAGCTTTAAAAAAACATACAACTTTTGCGGATAGTAATTCAAACAGCGAATAATAGCATTTTTTGTTCAAAATTATAGTATTTCCAGCCAGAAATTAGTGAAAAACAAGTTACTAACACTCCGCACTAAAAGTAGCACCTGACCAAATTCTAATTTTTCCTTTAAAATGCGATATTTTACGTTTTAGAGCTAAAATGTTTAGGATTAAGCACGTATTTAATAACTAACTAAGAATATTTGCTGTAAAAATTCTTAAAAATGGTTCTGAATTAAGGTCCTCAAATAACCAAAAACAAATCCACTACCAACAATAAATATTTACTAGAACACAAATTAAAAATTATTATTATCACTTTGCAATCGGCGTTAAACAAAAATAATCCCAAATCTTTAACACAACATGTTTTAAATTCGAATTTGACAGGCCCACAAAAGATGGCAGGTGCAGGATTACAAGCGCGGGAATATTTTCAACCTAACAGTACGCACTAGACACCCAGCTAGTAGGTACAGTTTAGTGATTTTAATGTTTTCAGGATATTTAAAAAAGTCTAATCTCTCGCTGGAAATACTATAATATTGTGCACGGCCAACTGTATCAAGCTCCGCTCGGTCCGCTAGGTGCTACCAGATAGTTTAAACTGGCGACGGTAGGCGGAGCTTTAAATAATATTTGAGAATCGAGGCGGTAGGCAAATTAATATTTAATAAAATTTGTTAATTTAATAAAAATCATAGAGAACATTTTTTTTTAAATGTTACAATAAAATAAAAAACCATATAATTAACTACAAAAAGGAACATAAGTAACAACAATAAAAAATTAGAAACTTCATAAACTACAAAACATTTTCTTCTCTGTTAATCGTTTTTCATGTAATAAGTATCATTTTAATATGAACATAATCACATAACAATTAATATGCATGGCAAGTTATTTTTAGAGCACAGCTGATTACGACGGATTCGCGCGGTGCAAAGTTCTCCAACCAGCAACCACACAAATGCAAAACCACTAAACTTTAAAAAAAACATACAACTTTTGCGGTTAGTAATTCAAACAGCGAATAAGAGCATTTTTTGTCATAGGGCCACTTTAAGGCGCTGTTCAAAGTTATTAGTATTTCCAGTGAGAAATTAGTTAAAAACAAGTTACTAACACTCCCCACTTAAAGTAGTACCTGACCAAATTTATTTTCCTTTAAAATGCTTTATTTTACGTTTTTAAGGGCCAAAATGTTTAGGATTAAGCACGTATTTAAATTTAATAATCAACTAAGAATATTTGAATTTAATACCTTAAGAGAATTGTAAAACTTCTTAAAAATGGTCCTCGTATTAATGTCTTCAAATAACCAAAAACAAATCCACTACCAACAAGAAATATTTACACAAACTAAAAATGATTATTAGTACTTTAACATCGGCGTTAAACAAAAATAATATAATATAATTTTTATAGTTTTGAAAAAGCTAATATATTGTAAACAATATCGAACTAATTTGTTTTCAGAAAACAATTATGTGTTGCTGTTTGAATAAAAAATGGCATAACTCAAAATAGAAAAAAAAACAAAATATTTTACAGCCACTTCTGGAATAATGCAACCTGACATCAAAATTTTCAAAATAATTTTCATATGTAAAGTTCCTTTCAAAATGTACAATTCGATTTAAAGTATTTAATGTATTTTGCAAGAAAAGAGTTGTTTATTGTGGAATAAAAATGGGAGAGGATAAAAATCATTTAAATTGAAGTAATTCCTTGGGTCCTAAAATTTACATACTTTGTATTAGCTGTTTCAGAACTATAAAAACGCCAACGGCGCATTTTACCAAATTATTTTTTTAAATAAGATTGATAAAATTGTAAAATACAGGGCGTGTCACACAACTTTACGAGGCCTACACCTAATATACAAGAGTCACAATAAGCTAGATAAAAAAAATACACATTTAATTATTAATTTTTTTGGAAACCCATGACAGTAAACAGTAGTTGTCAAACTAATCACTGTGTCCTGTGTCATTAATAGTTATAAACAGCTGTTTTTCGGAAAAAAATCATGTGTTTTATCAAGTCACTGGATGACTATGATTTTAATCTATATACCTCAGTCGCAAACTAACTAAAAACTTTGAAAGGGTGAACAAACTGCAGAAGACTATCCAATTTTTCATAATTTGTAATCGAGTTCGTATTGGAATATGTCCTGATTGATGCATTTTACAGGCGCAGACCTCGTAAAATTACGTGAAACACCCTGTAGTTATTAATTATCTCTCATTGAAAATACGAATTACGTTAGCTATTATTTTTTAAAGTGCATGAATAATTTTTATAACAGCTAATTTGGAAGAAAATGCGACGTTGTCGTTTTTATTGTTTTGAAACAGCTAATAGGCGATAACACAAAATACTGTTAACAGCTACTATAACTGTTGAATAATTTTTGAAGAGTGTTTTTCTGGTTTTTAGTAGTATATAAAATGGAAATCGATAATAAATTGATTTATATTATAACCTTTTGTTGTTTGTAAATTTTGCTATTCCGTCCGTTACTGGAAACATAAATGTTGCTATTATTTCTTACGTCGTTAAACAAGACCAGGAATTTTTAATTTGCATTGTGTAATTTTGATATTGTTAAAATCTTTATAATAATTAAAACCTGTGCGAATAAATGTTTGGGTCCATTTTTTATTATTATTTACAGTATGCGTAAACAAAAAGTAAAGTAATCAGAAGTCGTGACACAATATGCCTTGTTCTTCGGCACTTCGACTTCGTGGTTTCAAAAGTTTCAACAAGTTCCACAATTTAGTTCAAAAATAATTGTTGGAATTAGTATCTTTTTGAATTTGCAACGATTGTTCAACGATTTTGTGTCCCGTCCGTCATCAATTTGTTTTGTGTTTTAAAAGTTTCAGCAGATTCCACCTTTTACTTAAAAAATAGTTGTTGAAATTAGTGTCTTTTAAATGAACTCTTTTTTGTGTCTCGTCCGTATTTCTTTTTTCTGTTCGTATTTCAAATATTACAAATGAGGCTTTAGTTGTAGATTTCAAACATTTTAACTGGTACTAATAAGTTCCTTTAAAGAAAACTTCACTTTCACTGATACTGCTCATAAAAATTAAAAATAAAATAAAAAAAAATTGTGGAAAGTAAACCGTCCCGTCCGTTAAAATAGAATGGTTATTTACTCATTTTATTAATCACACTTTATCATTCATCAATCATGAAATAGTTTTTTCAGAAAGGAGATAGTTTGAGAAAGAAAACTTAGTTCCATACTTTTTATAATGTCTATAATTCCAAACAATGTAACTTAAAAAACACACTTTAGAGGCCGTACTGTTTATAGAAACGTCATAATGCAATCAAACATCAGATTAACTGATCACGTGAGCAAATTGAGCCAGACAGATGCTCAATTATCCAATTATCTTCTAAAACGAATTAACTTTTAATTCGCTTACTGTAAAAGCCAATTTTCAAGAATAGAACATGGAAGAAATTATAAGAGCCTCTAATTTTAAGTTAAAGTAAAAATTAATAATTATTGGAGAAGATAAAAAAATATTCAAAATAATGTGGTTGTGTTTTGTTTTTAGTTATGTGATTTTTTATTTTTAAATAATATGAAGATTTGATTTGTTAAAATCGGACTTTTACTTAGACAAAAAAATGTTTGTTGCAAATTGCTTATTATCTGAAAAAGATTTTACTTTTGATTTACCTATATACTGAAAATATAAAAATAAAGTGGACTGTGGGCTTTTTGAACATGCCCTAATTGCTCATTTTTACTTTACAGTTCTGCTTAGTTCTTGCTAAACGTCTCCTATACCTATAATAATTTATAGGTTTATTAAACCTTAAATATTGATATCAATTTTTAATGATTGGTCGGGTGTTAAAAAATCGTAATTTTTATACCTACTCGTTTCAATAGTCATTATTACTAAACGCGCTCATTGCATAATATACTATTGTTTGTAATACACACGCTCCAATATACAATGTGTTTTTAAATGATTCTCATCTAGTCGTCTGTGAATTTCTCATGTAAAATCAGAAAATGCCGCTTCATATAATTAATGACAGGCATTTAGACATCCAATATTACCACTGTCCATTTATTAAGTCACCAATTCGGAAATAAGCTTCGAGTGTTTTCTTGCACGGTGTAACAATTTTGTTGCATTTTAACAAAATTTTTAAAAGAAATTAATTGAATTTCTCAACTGTCAAATTTGACACTTTTTGACAGAGGATTCATTTGAGTAGAGCGGCACAATTTTTTTTACATGTGAATCAACTTCAAAGTTGAGAATCATTTAAAAACACATTGTATTTTCTTTTTAATAATTTTCAGATGTGAATACTAGCAATAATGTTGCTCAAATCAAATCACAGTATGAAATTAAAGATCAAAAGGGTAATGAAAAGCAAATATGAGAAACTATTTGTAAGATTCTAAAAGAATAATCAATGTGTCATAATTTACCTAGAATTTTTTAGTCATTTAGTTTTAAGATCTCATGCAAATATTTAAATACTAACATACATCACTTCTCTATAGGCAAATTAGTTTTACCTTTTAACAAATTATCATTACACGGTTTAATTTCGATAAATGTATTCAGATGCTATGTTATGTATTTGTTACAACATGACTAAAAATAATTATGTTTGACATTACTTATATAATTCAAGTTCATGTTACAGTTCCCTTGCACATCTAAAATAAATAATACTTTAATTAAAAATTCTTGTTTTCCCGAAATGTGAATCATAAATCAATTGCTTAAAAGCAGCCGGCAAAAATCGTGATTTTATGGTACTATGAACCCGATGATATGTGTCTAAATATAAGAATGATCTGTATTTTAACACACCTCTGCCAACGTCCTCTTTCATTTGAAAATTTCGAAAAAATTAAATAGAATAAAAAATTAAATTGACTACCCGTATTATAATGAAAAGATAGTAACGAGAAAGTGGATAACGATTTAAATGACCTGCATCGCCTAACTAAAAACCAAAATTTTCGGTTGAAGACCCTCTACCTTAATTCATGTTCTGTCGGATCCTCCGATTTTTGACTTTGAAGCCTGTGGTAAATCGTCTTCCACATGACTTCTTCCGCTTCCATATCCATGGTATACTTTTTAAAACCACCGCAAAACACCAAACAAAAACAATAAAAAGCACGAGGTTATCACAGAGCAGACCGTTCACCTCCACAAGTTTTACGAAATAATAACAAATCGGATTAGTAGTGTGGGAAATGAATGCAAACGAGGTATTTCCTACCACTTTATAAACCGATTCATATAAAGACGCAAACCTCCTACCATGGATTCCTGACCTTCATCTATGGCTCGAAAACGCAAGATTCGTTTAGTCAACAGTGTTAAAAATACTCCTACACATTTGCATTGTTTTGTAAATGGTGTGCTCTCACATGTTCAAATGGGGATCTACGCTCGACTTCCAATCACTTTATTGGATAACATTTCCGGAGAGGTGACGTGTCCGAATGGGGAACACCACAAAGAGTGGCCCATATTAACACGCACGCATCTATAAATAGACCTGAACATAGTCCACTTACACGGACGGAGGTCAGCAAAAAAATAAAAAAATGCAAATGAATTGTTTAAATTTAAACGAATTCATGTCTTTAATTTCAGTTTTCTAGATATCCTGATGGGAGCGCTCATCAAGCTCGCCCCCCACGTCATCCTAAATTTAACACCGTATACTTTCGTTAATTAATGCAGGCTGTCCCAGCCAGTTGGTAAAGTCCATTAGTCACCTCTAAATGTTAGAAAAGTAATAATTTTTTCTTCCTAATCCCTCACCACAACTAAAATTATTTTCAAATGTACCGGGTGTTTCGGAAATGAGCTACAATACAAACTTACGTTTTTTAAATGGAACACACTACAATTTTTTGCATTTTTAGATGTAGCTTCTAAAACTAATGATTTTGCCCTAAACTTTTACTTGTTGATTTTGCTTAGTTTCTGAAATATTTTATTTTTTTAATAAAAACATGTTCTTTTTAAAAATGTGTAACTCATGAACTAAGACTCCTAGAAAAGTCTGACTTTCACGACTTTAAAGAGAAGAGTTCAATCTTAAATCCTGTATCAATTAATTGGCGCAATGCAATGAGGAACGTAAATAATTTAAGAAGTTTGTTAAAAGTTGAATAACTTGAAAAAGTTAAATGGAGCGCCCTATTTTTTGTTTTTACTTCTCAAAGATTATTAAATTGTCTATTTAAAAACATAAAAGTTTCAAATGCCTAAAGTTAATAATTAAAAAAATATTTGAATTTAAAATTTAATATCAGCAAAAATGCAAATTATCCATGAGCATTGTCTTTACCATAGTAAAACATACCTACTCCACCGCGAATCATTTGATGGAGTTTATACGAGGATTTAAAAATTCACCATGAATATTAAAATTTTTATTATTTCACCGTAAAAAGTGACGAATAATGGCCTAAGGGTAATATTAAAGCTACTATTAGCTGAAAATGTCACTATTCGATTACTGAAACAATACTTAATAATTTTTAATGATTTTTTTAATGCTTAAAATTAAATATTTTTTTAAGTAATCAGCAAGAGACACTTAACTATTGTTGATTTTAGATAGACAATTTAAAGGTCTTTCAGATACAAACGTAAAAAATAGGGTGTTCCATTTAGAATTTTTAAGTTATTTAACTTTTAACAAACCTCTTAATTTTTTTTTGATTAAAGTGAGCTAAAAATAAAATACGCTCTTAAAGTTTGAACATTCTACTTTAAAGTGGTGAAAGTCTCACTTTTTTAGGAGACAGTTTTTTAGTAATGAATTGTTAAAATGTGCGTGTTTTTGTTAAAAAAAATTAAAATACTTCAAAAATCAAGCAAAATCGACCAATAAAAGTTTAAGTTAAAATCATTAGTTTTAGGGTCGGTTTACAGAAAGTGAAATTATGATTTAATTCAAAATTAAAAATGCATTGACAAATGTCAAGTTAATCGCGATTAAAACTTAATTGCAATTAGAATCTTCTGTAAACCGGCTCTTAAAGTCTACATAAAAAAATGCAAAAATATAGTTCCATTAAAAAAACAAGTTTGTATTATAGCTCATTTCAAAAACTGTATATTTGAAAATAATTTTAGGTAAGGCAGAGGGTTAGTCTCTATGGCTTAGGAAAATAAAATTATTACTTTTTCAATATTTAGAAGTGAATAATGGACTTTGCCTACTCGCTGGGACACCTGTAGTATATACGGGCTGATTCTTCTAGGGATTACATTAGAAACTTTTTAACTTATAAATTATAATATAGCTAGAGCTTTTAGATTTTGTATACAATCCAAATCGACCATTCTGAGTTCAACAAAATTATTTTCAAAGTGGCTGATTTTCCGGAACTACGAGAAATTACCAACTTTGAAATTTTAGATAGTAACCAACTATTTTTATTGCACTTTTGAATTCGTCTCTTGAAATCGAGTAACATGTATCCTAGTTGTTAGTACTTATCTGTCATAGTTTTTGACGTCTGTCAATTTTTTATACAAGTTTAAATTTGTAGGGGTTTATTTAAAATATCACAGCTCGTGAACCCTTTACAATAAGTAAATAATTCTTTTTGCATTTGATAGCCAAAGGTTCGAAGGATCTTCTCAAATCTTCAGGATTGTTAACTGTCAAATTGCAAGGCTACTATGATTTTTTGAAAATGATGGTTAATAAAAAGTGATTATAAAATAGTTTTTTCAAATAAAATGACCCTGTTTTTTCAATGGCTATCAAAAAAACATCAATTTTTATGCTGACTTTTATTAACATCTCCTATATCTATCTCTTACAGTTTTTGAAATAATCTCAAAAAACAAAATTCTAGCTCATTACTTTCGAAAAATACAATAGTTGTGCTATTTATTAAAAGAGATGTTCGATTCGTTCACCTTTTTCATTCAAGAAGTTCAAAATTCGATGGCAAACTAACAGAGTTACTTTAAATAATTCACTAAGTTAACATAGTACACTACTGTAATTAAATATTATTGTTTTACTGCTATTCAATAATGAACCAGCTAAAAACTAAATAAAATATGGAAGTTTGGCAATTGTTCACCATTTTGCAAGGTCTACTTGATTAACTATGAAAATTACGAAGTAAAATCCGTTTTTGTGATTTTTTTCAAAAACTGTAACAGATGGGTATAGGACGTGTTAATAAAAATCACCATAAGTATTATTGTTCTCTCGATTACCGTTAAAAAAATAGGATCGTTCTATTCGAAAAAAACGAGTTATAGCAGTTTTTTGACAATCATTTTGAAAAAATCATACTAGCCATGAATTTTGACAGTTGACGATTTTTAAAATTCTAGAAGATAACCTTCAGTTATCAAATATAAAAAAATATTCACTTATCGCAATGGGTTCAAGAGCTGTAGTATTTTAAATAAACCCTTGCAAATGAAAATTTTAACAAAAACATTGACATATGTCAAAAACTATATCAGATAAGTACCAACAATTTGGGTAAGTTTTACTCAGCTTGAGAAGGTGAATCCAAAAATGCAATAAAAATGTGTGATTACTATTTAAAATTTTAAACTTGGCGTCAATTTTGTGAAGTTTCGGAAACTCAGCCATTTTGAAAATAACTTAGCTGAATTTAGTATTTTAAAGAATTTAGGAGAATGGTCGAATTGGATCGTATACAAAATTTTAAAGCTCTAGCTATATTAGAAGTTAATAAGTTTCTAATGTAGGCACTACAAGAATCACCCTGTATATTATTGCACCCTTAATATGTCATTGCATTTATAATTTAAAATTAGTTATTTTAAACGTATTTTCTTCAAGAAACTTTACACGTTAATCTACTTTTTAAGCCTGTAAATCGTACGGCTACTTTTTGTATTTTTGGCCTTTTTTTATAAAAAGATGAATTTCTTTGGCCCTTCATTTGTTATTGGTCTCTTGTCTCACGATTAAATTTTTGAATTAAATAAAATTGACTTTTTTAATAAATGCATAAAGTTCAATCTTTCTTTAAAACAATGACTGTTGTACAATCTGTCTATAAATGCATGTAGGATTGTAGTAGGTATTAAAAACTTGCCACTTCTTTCTAGAAAAAGCGAATAATGTTAGTATATGAAAAATTTGGTTTTACTGGTTGCCTGAGTACATAAAAATTAGTACTTTTCAGAAATTTCATAGAGGTGGTGGTAATATTCTATCACCTTCATAGAAATAAAATAATTTTGGGTGGTTATTACAAATTTTCGTAGTAACTTTTTTAACATTTTGAATAATGTTTTCAACATACAAACTCGACGGAAAAAATGTATTTTTCTCATGATATGTTTTCGTATGTACGAGCTGGAATTGCGAGATCTATACACACATACTGACTAATTAAGACAGTGTGTAATTATGTATACACGCTCGAGCAAGCAGATCACAAGATTAACAAGATTAAAATTAAAGTACACCGTGGTTTTAATTATTTGTAAAAATTTGTAAAGTATTTACCTTTCGTTTGGTACTTCCACAGATTTTTGTTTTTGAAGTTTCCTATAGAAGTTCTCTTCTTTTTCCTTTTTCCCCATTATGAACATTACACAAACTCAACTAACACACAACTACTGCTTCAACAATCAAATGAAAACAATAATTTTGCTCGCAAGCACGAAAGGATGGACGCAAAAAACGTGTGAGAATCCTTGACTATAAATAAAAGGAGTAATCTTAAAATGTAGTGCGTTTAAATTTAGAACCACAATAAATACCTGCTGCATTATGACTTTTATGACTAAATGTACACACGAGATAATGAGATGACATCGTGGTGAAGACTAACCAAGTGGTGGTAAAATGTTAAGTGGGAAACAGGAAAACCCCAACCGAAGAGATATTGCAAAGATTATGAAAATAAACATCTAGGCACTTAATTAAAAGGTTTTTCCAGCATCTTCAAATGCCGGAACACTTGAACTATTTGTCTTTTGAAAAAAATCATACTCGGTATAAAAATGTGGTTGTCCTTCAGTTTTTCAGTTTTTTGTTTGTTCAGACGTCTATTAAAATTTAGAGTGGCATTGACTATCACTATCACAACAATGTAAAAAAAATTGAGAAGAATTAAAAAATCTGCAAAAAAATATTTAAAAAAGTGCTTATTTCGTCTCTATTTTAGTTGGTTTTAATTTTATGTAGTAATTTGAAATATCAGAACACTTGGACCGTGATATCTGTTGAAGATTGTCTTAATATCCGGTCATATTTCAAAAGAGAAACAAAGGTCACCGCTTTCCCCAACCAATTTTTAACAAAACTATTAAAAATTGTGTTTTGACTTACCTTCGTCCAACACCGGGATGAATTTTTCGGTACTTCCACAAGAGGAACCATGGCACAGAAATTTCTTTATTGTAAGACGATATCGACAAGAATTTTCCTTGCAGGAAGTGCTTTATTTTTTTACCGTTCATTTTAGTCTTGGCAACATTGATATTTCTCCAATTCCTAAAATAAAAATCAATTTCGGAGAATTTTTGAAAAATAATTATTACATGATGAAATCAAAATATTGTGCCATCGTAACTCAACTATGATGCGAATGACGATGACTCCGGATGGTAAATATACCTTTCCGCAAGAACGCTTGCACTAATTTTTGGTCATAAGGTGACTCATGCAGTATTTATGCAATTTTAAAATTGTGATTTTCAGTTCATTTTTGCCCCATTTATAATAAAATTGATTTGATAATGAGCGCCTTTAATAATTGAGGAGTTGATTACAAAATTTTTTCATTGACCGCAAGCTCTTTTATTCGGGTGACAAAATTTTAAATTAATACCAAAACAAACCAATTTCATCTTTAACTTTAACTTCAACAAAATGTTATGTGCAAGACGTAATTTTGCATTTTTTAAGTGTCCAAGAACGGGTCGCTAGGAGCCACGGTAAATGTACCTCAACGGTTATGTACAGGGTGCTGCATTTTGGATCTCCGAAACTGAGAAGTTTAGAGAAAAACAAGTGACACATTCTCGGGTCCATTTTTTGAGAAAATAATTTTGGTCAAAACCGCCTCCCGCTACCGTCTTTTGTTTTCGACTTATAAAAAAAGTTGACATTTTAACGATAACTTAAAAAAATCATATCTTCCTCATTTTAAAAGATACACATTTGTGACAAAGACATATTATACCGGCACTTTTACAAAAAAATTAATGTTATCAGCGATTTTTTTAATCATTCGTTTAGTTGTAATTACATAAAGTTTACTTTTTTTTAATAGGAATCATAGGCGGCTGTGATACTTTTGAGAAGCTTATTTTTTTCTGATTTAATATGCCTATTTATGTAATACATTATTTTTAAATATTTAAAAAAACATAACATTTCGCTTTTTTATGGTATGGCATAGTTTACTTTTTTTTAATAGGAATCATAGGCGGCTGTGATATTTTTGAGAAGCTTATTTTTTTCTGATTTAATATGCCTATTTATGTAATACATTATTTTTAAATATTTAAAAAAACATAACATTTCGCTTTTTTATGGTATGAAAAATAAAAAAAAATGGATTTTCAATTAAATCTATGGAAAATGATTTGTTAAACACTAATTAATTCAAAAAATGCATAAGAAATTATTATTGGATCAAATTTTTGCGATTAATAAAAATTATTGCTTTAAAGATTTGCAATGGCAAGCTTACATTGTCATTCTATCTATTTCCTATTTAAACATGAAATGTCGGAAAAAGAAAAATTTTATTAATTGTATGATTGCCTATCAGTATTTTTTTATGTAATTAAAATCTGTGACGATCGTATATAGGTTCTTCCGTCTAAACCCCACATTAGAAGTATTCAAAGTTCTATAAAGATATTTATTTAAAAATTGGTACTCAGCCATAAGCCGCTGAGGACTGCTCAATGAAAATATTTTCAAGATGGCAGCACTTCTGCTTATACCGGAAATCTCTTCTTATTTTAAATGGAAAGCAATGTTTTTCACTGCGTTTTTGGGTTAGCTGAGTTATTTTAAGATCGTTTTTATCAGCTTTCCCTATACCTAAATTTAACCGTTTTCAAGATATTTGAGTTTTTTTAATTTTTGGAATAGCATCTGTCACTTAAAAAATCTGTAACTCTCTTAGTTTTAGAAATTTCAAAATTATATTTGGAGAGTTAAAAGAGAAAGCCTATATTTGTTCTTCAGTATGTTAAAATTTGGAAAAGAAGTTAACAAACCCAAAAATTTTAAGATTAAATTTGGACAACTTCAAGTACCCATAACTTAATTTTCTCAAATAGGATGTCCCAATTTTTATTTTACTAGCTGAGAGAATTTATTTCTGCATCGATCTGTATTAACATTCCCTGTACCTACCTGTGATAATTTTCAAGTTGTGTTGGTTTTTTGACATTGTAGAAAATTTTTACTACAGCTATTTTTTTTAAACTACGAACTAACTCGTCACATTTTATTTAGTTCCTGATTTAATGACTACAAAACCGTATTTTTAACAGTTTTGTGCAATTTTTGTCCCAATTTTTATTTTACTAGCTGAGAGAATTTTTTTCTGCATCGATCTGTATTAACACTCCCTGTACCTACCTGTGATAATTTTCAAGTTGTGTTGGTTTTTTGACATTGTAGAAAATTTTTACTACAGCAATTTTTTTAAAACTACGAACTAACTCGTCACATTTTATTTAGTGCCTGATTTAATGACTACAAAACCATATTTTTAACAGTTTTGTGCAATTATTAGCTTTTTTATTTTATATTAAGCAAAGTAAAATCAAGTAAAAGCTTTACTTTCACCGCAAAATCTTAAACTTGAAAGGTATTTACTTATCATAAGTATGTCTCCTGTATTTGCAAAAATGTTGTATCACAAATTTATTCCATTGCGTGATGTTTTTTTCTAATTTTTTAGATAACAGGAATTATTAAAACGTCCGTTTTAATCAGTTTTTTCTATACCTAAGTTTAACTGTTTTCGAGATATTTAAGATTTTTTGAAAATTTTTGGATTAGCATGTGTCACAAAAATCGGTAACTCTCTTAGTTGTACAGATTTTGGAATCATATTTGGAGAATTAAAAGAGAAAGCCTACATCTGTTCTCCAGTGCATTCAAAATTGGAAAAGAATTTAATAAACCCAAAAAGTTTAGGGTTAAGTATGAACAACTTCAAGTACGCAAAACTTATTTTTTCCAATGGGATGTCCCGACTTTTATTTTAGATGGAGAATTTTTTTCTGCATTGATCTGTATAGCATTCTCTATACCTATCTGTCATAATTTTCAAGTTATGTTGGTTTTTTTGACACTAGAAAATTTCTTATTAACCACAACTATTTTTGTACAATTTGCCATAAAAATATTTTTGATTAAACAAACGACAAACTCTGTTCAAAAATGTGTTGTCTGTCTTGTGAAAACAAAATGCATTCATTAAAAGTTGATTTAAAAAACTAATTTCTCACATTTTTTCTCTCGTTTACATGGCAACATATGAGAAAAGGCCCATGGCTAATGAATTTCTCAATCCCAACAAAAAGTTATTGTAATTTGAAAACTATTAAACACAAGTATAAGGAATGCTAATACAGATCGATGAAGAATTAAATTCTCTACGATTTCTGTGGGCAGGACCTAAGAGATTATTTTTAAATGAGATAACTATCATTATTAGAATTACCAATACTTCATAATGTGGGGTCTAGACGGAACACCTGTATTTCTTCAATTGAAAAGAATAAATAACCGTTCACTAAATTATTCACACTTTTTATGTGAAATGATTTTTCCATGGCCAACTTCAAATATTTGAAATTCATTTTTCATCAAAAGTATATAAAAATATCAAACTGTATCATATTTTTTCAGCACAGAAAAAAAATAAGCATTTCAAAAATATTACAGCCGCCTCTGATTCCTATTCAAAAATTTAAAACTTTGTCATTACAGTTAAATGAATGGTTAAAAAAAATCGCTGATAGCATTAATAACAACTGTTGGACTTAATGCATACAGTTTATAAAAAGATTTATTCAAAATACAGCGTGCTCAAAAACTGACGCACCAACTCAATGGTGTGTGGTAGAGAACTGGTTACATATAAAGGTAAAAATAATAAAAAAATTCTTTGTATTAAAGTTTTTGATAAATAACGGATTTCAGATAAATGATATGTGGCAACGTTGTCTAACATTCATGATCGCAATAGAATTTGAGCAACAATAAAAATAAATTATTTTTGAAACGGTTTCCTAGGAAATAATTCCCAGTGTATTGGAACATCTACAAATTGTGTTTTTTTTTGCTGAATTTTTATCCAAAAAACTGTTAAACTTAGTAGATAGTAAATTTAAAAATAATGATTCATCGTTTTATTAGGAAATGATTACTTAGTGTGAAACATGAAAACATTAAAAAATAATGAAAACTAAAGAAGTTAACACAATAAGTTTTTAGCTCCAGATTTTTTAAAATATGACTTTAGGAATTTTTTCAACATTTTTCCCGTAATCTGCACTTGCTTCTCAAAAACGTACCATGAATTTGATGCGCCAGTTTTTGAGCACCCTGTATATATATTAAATTAATTATATATTAATATGTTACTAACAAAAATGTAATTCAGTTTTCAATGTTTGAGACAAAAAGAAAATGCAACATCTAAAGACGACTCTGAAGACTATAGTGACTTTTATGTCTCCTCCTTTCTTCTCTAATAAAGTGTTGGACCCAATAAATTTAGTGTTTTTTAAATCACAAGGCATTTACTTTTATAGCACATTTTTTTTAAATTCTTAATTATTTTCAAACTTATATCTCGCTTATTAATGATAGCATTAAATTCTGTGTGAAAAAGAAAGTGCCTCTATCGGGTGATTAGTTTTACACTCAGGCACGTTACACCTCTTTATAATTTATCTAAAATTCTAAAAAAATCGTATGTGATTTTATTGTACAGAAGAACGTTTTGACCAATTTTTAAAATGTTTACTTATATGGTGTGTTTTTTCACTATCACTTAGTTAACTATAGTCTAATGTCAACGATTTTTTGTCTATAGGTGTATTTTGAGGTAACGCATCAAAGTGCCTATTAAATTTTCGAAAAAATGTGTCGTTGATTTTTAATTTGCGTTTTGATATTGGAGCAGCTTTTTTCCCATGAATTTTGGTAGAACTGTGAACCACTTCCACAAAAAGTCTTCATCAGGGTGGTGGTTTTCAAAAATTTATTGCATTTGTCGTAAAATTGGCACGCGATCATTGTTGGGTCTGAAGGTTGGGGCAGCTGGTAAGAATTTTTCAGGGCCGGATTCCCATTTATTTTATGTTTATTGCAAATGAAATGGTAATCTTTACATCTTGCGGCAAGGGTTCATGCGAATTTTAAACAAAGAATTCATTTGTGCTTAGACCAAAATAGTCATCAATTTGAACATCTGATGTAATTTTTTAATAAAAACATTTTTAACACGTTAGTGTGCTTATTCCATTGTTGACTTTAAAACCGCCCTATGGGACCGTGCCGCTAGTTGTAAAATTTCTGCAGTCATTACTGTTATTGTTATAAGTAGTGGGTCCTTTTGTAGCGGAGATTTATTACTATTTTATCTTGTTCCTCATAAAATAGACTAAAATTCCCGATGAATAATATCAAAGCGGCTTTTAATCAAATTCAAATGATTTTTTTCAAGTCAAATTTTTGCAGAATAATTTTATTTCGTATTTTCGATCCATTGATGAAAAAACAGCCAATGTGATTTTTTGGTCAAATGGTTTTTTCCTTTTTATTGGACAAATAAATTATCAGAAAAAAAAATTTTTCCCTAGCGAGATTGGATATCAGTGTAGTTGAAAATTTTCATATTTTTTTTCTCTCATCTAAGAGATGTAAAGTGCCTGAGCGTAAAACTTGACGAACGCTGTATAATGTCTTTGTTTCAAATATGTATTTTTTATAATAAGGAAAATATGATTTTTTTAAGATCGTTAAAATGTCAACTTTTGCTTATAAGTCGAAAACAAAGGACGATAGCAGGATGCAATTTTGCCCAAAAATCATTATCAGCTTAACAAGCGGTCAACGAAAAAATAATTGTACTGTTACTTACAATCACACCGGAAAACGCGTTGCATAATGAACTCACCTTCGGACAAAATTTTGATTTCGTTTCGAACAACTCCGTGCAATTTCCGCCGATTCCGCGATATTTTCGAATTGAACGAAATCGCTCCGACTTTTGACCAAAGGTCTGCGCCTTCTCCTCACGGCATTGGACCTCTTCAGCAAACACCCACTGCACGAATCAACTGATAACTTGTGCACTTCCAACTCGCGGATAAAAAAATTATCTTCTTCGCACATTTTGGCCGAATTATCGAATTTTCGTGACGTAACGTTAGGAAAAACCTCTTCATCTAGTGTTTTGAAACGTGCATTTACCCGCGGTTCACCAGGCGTACACAAAAGTACAATAGGAAGAGGAGGGGGGTTTCCGCTACGATTTTACAAGTTCTTGAACTATTCATTTAACTGGAGTAACTGTTCGTACGTGCGTAAAAAACTTGTTCCTAAACAATCGTGTGTTTGAGGGGTAAATGTGTACTGTGTTTTATGTATTTTTATTTGTAAAAAATTACACAATATCTCATACTAGTCAGTATTACAATATAATACAATTTAAAAAAGCAACAAAAGATAAGTTACAGTGCAAAGTATCGATGACATGCCGTAAAAAGGCACTTATTCTAGCGACTAACCTTTTGGAAGATCAAGTGATCGAATTTTAGTGTTTTAGAACCATAAATAATACTGGAATGTTGTTAAATACGCGGAGTCTGCGACTCCTAAAATAAAATGGACGGAAAGAAACTAAGTCAAAAAAGTACAGAAATTGCACAAAACAAAAGTTTATGCCACATGAACACATCCTAAATAAAAACAATAAAAAAATAAACGGTCTTTCAATGTAAATAAATTTTCACAACCGTGAAAACTGCCTTATTTAAAACAATCTTGTTGTACTATTAGGCCCATAATTAATTTAACGAATTTTCGACTATATGAACCACTCCTTCTTTTTCTGGACGTGATGTCCTGTTGTTCCGTGTACAACAGCGGTGTCTGGGTCGAGTGCAGTGTCGGCTCCTGCGTCCTCCTGCGTCAAATATTCGCCTTTGTGACGGTGCAAATATCGCCCAATTATTACGGCCAGGATCACCAAAGCTAGGAAAATAATCGCCAAAACACCTAGAAAAAAATACACAAAGTGAAACAAACCTCACTTATCAAAAAATGTTTGTCATAAGTGTGAACAAAAAATCTGCATTAAACATGTGATTTTCCTTAATCATGCTATTTTAAGTGAGCACATGACGATAACCACAGAGTGTTATCTCAATTCCTGCCGAAATTGGACTTTTTTAACAAAGGAAGTTACTTCTAAATATAGCTTTTGTGTAAATTACTAGAAAAAATATTTTCTGACAATAAAAACTTTTCGTAGCAATTGAAACGTAAATCCTGACACTTTGTTAAATATAAATTAGCTTTTTGCGCACTGATATAGTTATTAATAAACAAGTCGCGCCTACAAAGCAGAAATAATACAATACATTATTTATTACGTGCAATGAGAGTGAATAATAGAAAATTGTTGTTTACGCTGTTGCAACAGCGAATAATG
The DNA here is from genome assembly GCF_031307605.1 of Tribolium castaneum. Taxonomy (NCBI): domain Eukaryota; kingdom Metazoa; phylum Arthropoda; class Insecta; order Coleoptera; family Tenebrionidae; genus Tribolium; species Tribolium castaneum. Next base: position 9,557,629 of record NC_087400.1, read on the forward strand.
TAAAGTGAGTCAATCCAAGGGCCTGCTGATTTTTCTTATTCCATTATGCACTGTCCCAGAGCGAGCTCAGACTTCAACTTTTTTAAATAATGTATGAAAATACTTAAAATTTAGAACATAGACTGCATAACAAAATAGTATAAAAATGAGATACAAAAAAACTACAACTGTAGGCATGAGGAAGGACGGACGTGTTGTTCATAAGTTCATAACCAAGGGCTAGAGATTAATTATAATATTTTTAAATTATGTAAGAGGAAAAGATCTCAAGTACAATAACTTTAAGGCTCTAGACCCTCTGGGAGCTGGCGCATACGTTTTACGTGTAAACTGTTTTCACTGTTTTTAGCCGCAAATTTAGACTTGAAGAGTTTCTTGACATTTGCAGTGTTTCTTTATAAGTAAATGTAGGTCGAAGAGTCATTTTTGATTGAAATAAATGCCTAGATATTTTTTTATTAAATAAAATGTCTGTTAATGAAGTTGATACGAATTTTTGATAACGGTGCATTGTAATGAGAATTTAAAAAAACCATTTTATAGGAAATTTAAAAATACAGACCTGAGATATTTTAGATTTTTGTTAACTGTTCTTAATTGTTAGATATAAAGCAAAAATTAAATTGTAAGTAGGCAACTTTTAATGCATCCTTCTTCGAATGCGTAGCTAGCTGGAAGAAGATTTATGACGGGTTTAGGACGCACCGCTGGAGGTAACCACCATTGGGGTGACCCACAAGATAATAATTTTATTGCATTTGTTCAAGACAGAGAAATGTATCGGCACAAATAGGAATTTTAGCGATTTCTCTAATAGTGGTATAAAATTAAAGCACATGATTTCGGAATTAATTTTTTTAACAAAATAATTAGGTACCTATAGATTTGCATTACGTTTTTTTTGTAGGCACTGCTATCAACGTATCTTATGAGATTTTGAAATACGAGTAATCACGCTCGCTATTTTTTTGAATACTTTTAACAATAAAATTATTCCTGTTTAAAAAAAAATATGAAAAAGATGATTAAAACTTTGGTTGTACTTAGCTTCGTTCTGCACAGGTTTTGTGATAGAACTACTGAGCTCCCTCACCACGACAAGGTGTCAACCCACTGAGGAACTTTTTTTTTACTTTTATTGTTCAAATTAAAAATTATAATTATTATTAAAAATTTTTTTCTTTATCAACAAAAAAGCCGCATGAATCTACCTTTATACATGTGATCTGTTCAAACTTCTCCTTTGCTTTCTCTTCATTATCAATTCCCCACTGTAGTGGTTCGGGTAATTTTTTAAATTTAGATAATCCCACACGATACAAGATATCTTTTACAGCATTCGCTGTATTGGTCGTACATTTCTTATTAATAATTTTTCCGAAATTACTAGCCGTTAATCTAATATTTCTTTCTTTATCCCACTGCTTATTATTACGTTGACCAATTGTTAACAAAGGAATTTTTAAAATATCGCAAGCAGCCAAATCATTCAAGAACTCATTTTTTATTTTGTCATATGTTTCTGTTGGCATGTCTATTATGTCATTAGTCGCACCATAATCCGAATCTGCACTTTGAATACGAATTTTTCTTTTATTTAATTTTGTAGCATGAAGTTCTTTGGTTTTTAATAAGCGATTTGAAAATTTTGTGGTGTAAATGCCACTATTCCCTGATATTTTCTCCATAATTTTAAATACAAATTTGTTTTTGTTATTTACATTTACGACTGCCGCAAAGCATCTTCCATGATAAGAACCGCGTTCTGAAAAATGTATTCTTTTACCCCCAACAAGTTTGTTAACTACTGAATTAAATGACTCAACAGAATTATTATCGACATCATACAATAGACTTGAAGATAAATTTGCAACTCGTTTTAATGCCTGCATGAACAACTCAAACAAGGAACTATTTTTAAAGTCAGAATATGCAACTGCATTTGTTATTTGACCAACTGTTTTACAAAAATACGTAGCGCACTTTGAATGATTACCAAAAATATGTGCAGGTCCATTTAAAATATCATTTTTGATGGTGACTGGATCTTACAATCTCTCGATACGTTATTTGTACTATAATTATTACTGGGTATAGTTACAATAAATTTTTACAACAATGTATTTTTCAGAATTTATTACCTGGATAAAATTATCAGACGAAAAAGCGGATTTAAAGAAGTTTTCATCATTTTAATGAGATATTCCTAGTAACTTTTTTAAAGTTAAACTGTTTTCTGAAAGAACAATAATGTTTCACCAATTAATTTTTTTATTATATATTTTTTCAATGCAAGTGATCCAATTAGAAATGCACATGACACATAATATAGCGAACAGAATTCGGTTAATTAAAACATAAAACCCAATAAATAAATGGTGTAATGGTGTATTATTTTTTACAAAACTATGCTAGTATTTTATTATTCTTTAGTATCAAATTTTTTTAACAAAATAAAAAACGTATTTTTCACTGTATGTTGCTTGAATCTCTGAAATAAGAGAAACTATCGTGGGCGATAGTGGAATTCAGTTTGTTTACATTATTTGCATTTTATGAGAAGGGACAAGACACCCCGAGGCGAAGGTCGGATGCCTATCCGATGATTGACAGCTGTCACTGAAAACAGGTCTAAAAAAAGTATGCAACTTGTAGTACACCAATTCTCAACAATCGCTTCGGTACCCTGAAGCCTTAAAGAAAAAGTAGTAAAAGTCACAGGATGTTGGCTTCAACAATGTAAGAAATAAAGTGCAAAAAAAATGTATAAACGTAGTAGAAACCGAAGAACAGTAAGTTTGTCACCACAAAAAAAAACACTAAGCCAAAGCACAGTGGACGAATTTAAAGAAGAAATTGTGTGGAAGTAAGTAATTTACGAGTACAATTTCGCCACAATCACAAAAGAAGAAGCACAATAAAATTCTAGTTTTCCTCTTATTATTATTTGACACTGTTCTTCGTCAATTATTGTTTAGTATTACTTTCAGACAAATTAGGTAAGAATTTTCGTTCAAAAAGAAAAGAATATGTAAAAGAATATGTAAAGAATATGTAAAAGCATATTCCAAAGCTAATAATAAGAAATTCATATTTGTCCGTATTATAGTAGATTTTAGATGAAGTTCGGACAGATCATTCACGTACCTACCTGTATTTATTAAATTGAGCTCATGTATGAACAAGAAACACACTAAATTCAAGAGATTTTGAAAAATCTTTTTTTTTCAGTAATAAATCATTGAATCACTGAGAAACTGTCAAATTACTGTAGATTACAGTATTTTTATAATATGGTATTACAGTATTTTGTTATTATTATTTTAGCCAACATATTTAATTCATTTTTTAAGAAAAGTTCAATAAAATAAAAAAAATGCCGAAACAAGCTACGAAATTGTTAAACCATGTATGAGTAATAGTCCACTCAAAATACAAAAATTCGCATACAGCTGAAAATTGGTACAGATCTTTAAGACACGATTACAAATAACATATCAAAAGTCGCAATCGATCCCATGTATGCAAAAAAAATATTCAAGGTTAAAGTTCTAATGTATCGGTTATTGCGATTTTTCTCGTAAACAGTAAATGTTATCATTAAAATAGGTCAGACAAAAGTTGTAGACCATGAAATTGTCTACAAAAAATGTTCTTATACATTTTTCCCTACGACTCATTGTTACTGAGATACCGCGATTCTAAAAGTTAAAAATGCACGTCTATGCTACCCATATTTGGGATACACTATTTTAAACTATTTTTGCAAAGCTATGGTAGATGCAAAATAGTATTTCGGAATATTATCTTCTTATAGACCGTAATACCATGTGATAATTTGAATTAATAATTAAAGTAGGCGGTTTTCTGTCTTTGTGATTGAAAAACTAGTATTATGTAGAATTCGTCTTCTTTAACTTTTAGAATCGAGATATCTCGGTAATGGTGACTCAAAGAAAAAAAAGTATAAAATCTTTTTTTGTAGACAATTGCACTGTCTACAACTTTTGTCTGACCTATTTTAATGATAACTTTTACCGTTTACGAGAAAAATTGGAAAAACCGAAACTTTTGACCTTTAACCTTCAATATTCTTTTTGCACACATGGGATCGATTGGGACTTTTGATATGTTATTTGTAATAAATAGTGTCCTAGAGACTTGTACCAATTTTCAGCTCTATGCGAATTTTTGCAAGCTTACCACTATTTTGATGTCTATTTTCATTGGACTATCATGTATAAACAAGAAACGCACTGAAATGAAGAGATTTTGAATAAAACAAGTAAGAAAAACCGTTGGGTTTTTTTTCAGTAAAAATACAAATATTTTTTGAATATTGAATCACTGAGAAATCGTCAAATTACTGTGGAATTCAGTATTTTATTATTATTTTAACCAACATGTTTAATTCATTTTTTAAAGAACAATTCAGTAAAATCAAAAAAAATTGCCGAAACAAGCTACGAAATTGTTAAACCAGGTATGAGTGAAGCTGAGCTGAGTGAAAATCTTTTTTTACCAGAATAATAATATTTCATCTGAGTCCTAGCAATTTAGCTCGTTTTTGAGAGAACAACTATCTATAAATTCGAACCAAAAAATCGTCAAATAAGGGCAGATTTAAAATTTAAATTTAGTCAATTCTAAATTTAGCTCATTCTTGAGCTACATTCAGGTTTGGTAAATAAACCGCATCACCGGTTTAAGACCAATTTGAGCAAAAAGCCCAGTTAATTCAGGAGAATTAATCAAAGTCAACACCAAAATCTTTACATTAGATCTAAATGACGTTATTTAAGCCAATTTCGCGCGATTTAGTTTGTTTTTGGGTGAAAAACATATACACATTCCAAGGATTTTGCAAAATAAACCAGAAAATCGTCCAATTGTGCCAGACTAACGACAATGGAACCAATTTCCTGCGATTTAGTTCGCCAGTTCGCCAATTCCGACAAATTCAACTAGTTTTTGAAAATTTTCAAAATAAATAAGCTAGAAAGTCGTCGAATCATGACAAAATAAAATTATTTCATCTAACTCCTAGAGATTTAGCTCATGTTTGAGCCAACAATTTACTAAATTCCTTTACCCTCACAAATAAAAAAAAAATTTAACAGTAGATATCTGCTAGGAATCGATTATATGAATTAATATTTACTGATGCATTGGTATATTATTAATAGAACAGCCTGCGGCGTATTAGCAAATACTGCAAAGATTTAGAGAGCTAACATAATAGTAAAGAAACATGAGTATAAAGGAAAAGGAAACGAAAAAGCAAAAAGAACAGAGAAAAACTAGAAAGCTTCAAAGATGTTTGGCTGTTTTGTTGATAACAATACTTGGAACCAGACTGTTTATTAACATAATAAAAAATTGAAATAAAAGATTTATAATATGCTATTTTTTTTTCTACAATACAAAGCAGCTAGACCCTCACCAGCGTTAATTTGCCACTACTTACTTCCTAAAATAGCTGAATCCGTTTGATTGTACGCCTTCCTCAACTGCTCCTCATCAACGATGGGCGGTGGTCTCGTTTCAATGAGATCGGGCGGATGAGTTATGGGTTCCACCCCACAATAATCCTCAGTCAACGGAGCTAAAACACCAAACTTTAATCCAATCCTCACCCACACTAAAACACTCACTTCCTAACGACTGGACGTTAATAGGCCCCGACTGTTGGAACAACAACTTCAATGGATAAATATCATCAAACTCGACCCGCGAAATACAACCAATGAAACCCTCAGTCATCGACTCATTCCGTCCAATATACATATACTGTATGTTATTGAACTGTGCATCGGCCGACGCCTTAATATTAAAGTGATACTCAACCGGTTTATTATTATCAACCTGAAGCACCAACGTGGCCCCCGAATTCTTCCGCGAGAGTCGAAAATCGTGATACTGCCCCAAACTGAACAGCTTCTCCGGATAGATCACCTCCTGCCGTTCGAACCCAAAATCGAAAACCACACGCAAATGTCCCGAATTCGACACCATAATAGTCAAATACTCCTTCGAGATATTCGACGAGAAACCCAAAAGGAAACCTTTGGGATTCGTCGTCGTGAACCCGACTCGGATATTTTCGGCAATGGTCGAACGCCACGACCCCATAAAATCGTACTTAACCATGGACGTCTGACGCATGTTAACACCGATTTCGTCGGCACAAATCGGCCCTTTGAACGCCGTCCAACGACAATCACACCAGTAACTGTCATAGCGCTCGAAACAAGTGCCGTTATTGAGGCATGGGTTGCTTTGACACTTGCCGATACAACCTTCGGTTACGCCGTATAGCCCCCGACGGGCGTAACTTCTCAAATCGACTTGTTGTCCGTTGATTAAAAGGGCGCGAATGCACCCGGTGAAGCCATCGCGGTAGTCCGTGGACGCCCCGATCACAAGTTCCGAAGTCAGGTGGAGGGCGCGCACGGGACCCGGGGGTTCCCTCACTTCGGCCTTCAAAGCACCGTCAACAATGATCATGGCCGCCTTCCTGTTACGTTCGACTGAGACTGAGTGCCATCTATCGTCCGAGAGTTTATATGACGTTTCGCGGATCACAGCCATGGGGCCCAAGCCGGCTTGATATTGGAATTGTAGTTGGTTACCACCAACTATACTCAACTTGATAAAGTCAGACGGGCCTTTTGAATGGAACAAAACAGCGTTTTCCACAGCTGTTCGGAACTCAAAATATATATCACCACTATGACCCATGTCAAAAGTTGGCAAATTGATAGTAGCGTCTGATATTCGGAACGTGATCACGTTATTAAACAAATCATCGCCTTCGCACAACAACGGCCCCAAAGTGTAGCGACCTTCTTTATAATCGAGGGCGGTTCCGGTGTCACCGAACCGCAATTGTTTCACTGGGAGATTCTCCTTTTCGGTTATATCCCCAGCATCGACTAGCCACTTATCAGCGTTATAGTCATTACTACTGTCACAATTACACCACTTGGTTGGATCCACACAAGTGCCAGAAACACCACACGCACATTTACGTGATCCAGGCAAGGCACCGCCCCAATAATCCATCTTCTGGTTGTGTCTGGACACCCACCACGAAAACGGACTAAATCTAGTCTCATCCGTGGGTGAATTAAACAAACGAGCGCCACGACACGCGTACTGCAAGTGTTGTCGACACGTACTTGACCGGTTAATCAACGCGGCCACTTGATCATCATCCGCTTCATAGTGTATGTCCTGTCGAAAACTCCCCGGTTCTTGGAACCCATCAACTGGCGTGGTCTCCTGGTTACTGTGGTGTAAGACAGTGGCAACGCGACCATCGGAATAAAACTCGCACGTTACGGGAAACGGGCCCAACGGCCCGCTCCCATCAACGTCGATTTTAATCTCGGCTTTGTGATTGACCGCTTGGACGTTCTTGTAGGCTTGACACGACAGTGGATTGATTGAAGTGTGACAAACGGCGCCGCCATAACCTGTGTTTTTGCAATCGCAGAAGAATTCCAGCGCGTTTTGTTTGCACAGCCCGCCGTGTTGGCATGGGTTGGGGTTGCAGCGATCGGTCATTCGGCAAGCGTCAAAGACGACTTGATCTTCGCAACAGTATTCGCCTTTTGTCCAATCGGTTGGTAGGCGGTAGTTGCCGTCGATGCCGATTGTGCGCATGCAACCGATGAAACCGGGCATCGGTTGGCCCGAGTAACCGAGAGATGTGGTTACACCGCCTGCTACTAGGTAAGTACCGCCGGTTTTGATCGTTAGGAGGCGGACGGTTTTCATAGGGCGGTAGTCCACGTTGAAGATTAGTAAGTTGGTGCTGATTGTTAAGACGACAGAGTGCCATCGACCGTCGTTGAATTTCTCCTTGTAGTTGTCGAGAACTACTTTCGAAACGCCGGAGGTTATTAGCTCGACTTTGATTTTTCCCTCTTCTAGGAATATCTGAAATGTTAAATTGGTCTTAATTCTTCTGCCCTCTTTACGCAGATACATCGGAAATAAATGCTATCGTTCTTATAGTTTATAAAAGGCTAGAAGTTCACGTTTTATGAAGATACCGAAGTGTTGAAGGTGTGAAGAAAGCGCATGGAATATGACGACCTTAAGGTTGAACTATACTCAGAACGTCCGAAGAGGAGCTGTTACTTACAAAACATTACGATTATTACGCTGTTTACCCCGCTATAACTTGGTTACAAATATTTAAATCAAGATAAGAACTGATTTGTGAGGTAATAAGTGAACCTAGGAACATCACCCAATTGTAAAAAAAATGGTTTTATATATCATTTTTCTTAAAAATTGAGTTTCAAATTAGTGCATTCGCACGCCCGACTGGTCGGTGAATCCAGTATAGTTCAACCTTAAAGGCATTGGCAACTTAAAAAACAACTTTTTCTTAAATGATAGTACTAAAAATGCTTATTACAGTAGCGAAAACCGTTTCTCTGTATCTACTCTCTAACTCAAGTTATTTCGATTTAAAGTTGAAATTATGACGTCCTAACCGCCTATCGAGCATTTGGTCCAATATTAAGATCAAATGGTTTTTGACTTTAAGTGACAGTGATAAAGTTTATCAAAACTTGACAAAATTTCTCGGATGTTTTCGCGAAGTTCCAGACAAAATTTAGAACACAGAGAAGTTTAGAAAGTAATTAATTTTTGATTTTGTGGAAAATGTATGAAAAATGTTCAAATATCTGTCAGATTTTTGGTGATGGAGAGGGTTCAGTGATAAGAGGATTCTGTGATGACTGATGAGAGGCGGTTGTGACGTCACGATTTCTTCCTTTAGAAGCGATTATCTTGCTTAATTCTCACTGTAGAAAATTTTGAAAAAATCCTGCTGGTATAGAATGAACGATATTTTCAATTTCCGTTAAAACATAAAACAGGTAAAATAAGTTGCCAATGCCTTTAAGACGTATTTCCCACATAGTAATTTGTTTGCAGCACGGGCGGAGGGAATGTTGCAAAAATAGCAAATGTGGTAAAACGCTTTCCAGATAAATTCAGTAATAATTTTTTGTTTTATTTAATTTTAACATCTTTTTTTATTTGTGTTTTTTTTCTTATTTAAAACACACTGCAGCGTGTTCAAAAACGCGCGTTTATTAAAAGTGCCCATGGCAACATCAATAACCCAAGAAGCGTGAAGTATGAATGGCATATTTTTAATGGCCATTAATTCCATGGCGACGAAAGGTATACTGATCTCACATTACTTTATTTCCATTTTTTGTAGTATATCAATATCAGTATTTATGATTTGAAAGAGTACCAATAAAAAATAACATAAAGTATTCGTGGATAACTCGTCTTTAAAACACTTGCTCTATTTCGAGCACTCCGACTACGCGCGTGTTTTAAAGACCTCAAAAACCACTTATACTTTAATGTACTATTTTTTGTAATAAATAACTAAAAAAAAATCAATTTTTTACAGTGTAGTTTTTTCCACTGGTGACAGTTTAAACTGAAGCACTATAGAAGTTTTAATTTTAAATTGCTGTCCCTTCGTTCTCAATTATTAGAAAATAACCATCAAAACGTTACCCACTTTTTATTAGTTATAGCTTTTTGTGCGATTTCCAACACATATCTCGTAGTATCAGCTAAATGCACAAGAATTTGTAATAAAAAAAATCCCCAAATATTGGTTAAAACACTATAATTGCCATTTTAAATTAATCAATAAGAGAATTAAAAAACTGCCCTAATTTGAAAAACACCTTTCACCTGCCGGTATAAAAAAAATAAGAAATCGGTTTGAAATCCTTTTTCTATTTGGAGATAAAATAGTTTTAAAAAGATATTTCCAGTTTTTGTAAAATGTCTTTAGTACTCTTTAGAAAGCTTTAGGCCCAATTACTAGTACGGTAAACTTCAGTTATATTTTATCGCTCCGTTAGTTGCTAAAGTAGTGTTTACGTATTGTTGTTGTTATATGTTTTAAATTTGTTTCTCTCTTAAATATGTTACCAGAAACGGAGCCTTAAAGAATAATCTGACCCAAAAAAAACAGTTAAAAATAAAAGTCATTCAAAACCCTGTACAGATACTGAGACATTCAGACAAGACACAGAATTATTATTTAAAAAGTGTTCAATAACTGTTCTGGTCAGATCGCCTATGTGTGGCAATTGTCAGAAAAAACGTATGTCTCGGTTAACATTACTAAACAATGACAGATGACAGCTGTCAGTGTCAGGCCAAAAATTCACACGTTCAACTGAGATTGCGGAGTAAATTCTTGTACCTCTGCATAAAATTATCATGATTTGCAATGTGATTTTTATCAAAAACTCCTAAATGCAAAAATAAGACAACATTTAAACAGCTGACAGCAAACCATATGAACTTATCACGCAACCTACGATCATGCTAGAAAGAGAAAACCACAACAAACCACGACCAGAACAATTATTGAACACTTGTTATATCACAATACACACGATTTCCTAAAAATAAATTTAAATTTTTGTCTATTCTTAGAAATAAAATAAGTCAATTCAAATCTTTAAAATAAATTCTATTCAGGATGTAAGCGAAATAAGTACATTAATTTTAACCAATGGTAGAACTCATCAAGACAAACACTTTTTCTATGTACGATTTCTTCAAAATCGCATTTTTTTAAATCATTTTTCCCCCTACAAATTGATGAGCCTTAAATGGAATACTCCAACAAAGAAAAATAATAATAAATAATAGTCGCAACCAACGGTAACCGATTCATACGGTAATCTTGTGGACTAGGTAACTTTGCTTCCAGTGACGTGTAAGAAAATTGTGTAAAATTTTAAAATAATTTTAACTCAAAAACTAAAACGCTTTAAAAAAATTATTAAGAAAAATTGTTGGTCTTGACGAGTTCTATTACCAGTTAAAATTAATGTACTTATTTCATTTACAGCCTGTATTTATATTAATAATGAAGAACCAAGTAACTGTTCCCGGAAAAAAAATGACCTGACATGTAAAAAAATTGTTGAAAATACTAAAAAACTGTCCAAAAACACCGGTTATATATTTTCTAAACTTGCAGTTTATAAATTGAGATTGAAAATTTGTATAAACTTCCACTAACACAAACAATGTAAATATATGAAACAACATTGAAGATATAACTTTAGTGGCCTGCATCAACAAATTTTAAAACAGTAAGTACAAAAAAATTCCTCAAATTCGGTTCAAAATACTTTTGTACTTAAATTCAATTTTAGATCTTTGTAAAAATTAATAACAACGCATTTGCTTTTTTGAGATCAAATGGGTCATTAATTTAAACATTCCGTATAACAATAAATCAAAAAATAATAACTACAAAAAGTGCTAAAAGAAAAAATTAATTAAGACAATTCAGGTAATTAAATGAAATTCTTGATATCAGTAAATTATCACCAAAGATTCTAAAAACCTGACCTAACCTATCAAAAAGACAGCTAAGGACACAAAACATTCTTTAAAATTGTCAGTTCAAAACTTTCAGTTCAAACGAAACATTAATGTGACCTGTAATTGTAGATTACAGTATGAGTCAGGAAAGTAATACTTTGCTAAGATACTTTCCTGACGAGCTGATGTAATCTAGAGTTCCCAATATAGGAACTCTAATGTAATCTTGAAAGTGTCACTTTACCTGACTAGTCATAAATCATAACAGATAGGTCTGGAAACTGTCAACTTGTCTGCCGATTTCCGAAAAAAATATTAACACAAAAATTCCCAAAAAAATAGTTTAAAAGATTTTCTGAAAATCTTTCTTCTTCTGTACTTATACTTATGTTGAAAGTAAATCAAATCAAGTCGCAAGTCTCTTTTCCTCGGGTCGTAAAGGTTGTTCAATGAGACTTGCCCCAAGTTGAACAATTAACCAGAAGAAAAACACACTGATTTAGCAACGCATTAAGTACATTTTTTGCAAATATGCCCAAAATTCCAAAAATTAGACGAAAAATTGTGACGTTTCTGACAGAAACACAAATGAATTTTGTGTAATCGATATAAATAACAATTGCAAAAACAATTTTCAATTTTAATCAAATAGTACCATGAGATTAAAATAGGTTTTAACACTTTTCAACTCTTCTTCAAAAGAAGGAGTCAAATAATAAAATTCCAAGCGATAATAATTTCAATTAGTACACATTTTTTCAGTTAGTTTGCACTAGTTTATCAATCACAAAGAAAAAAAAACGCCTACTTTAATTACAAATTCAAATGATCGCATGATATTAGAATTTTCTAGACCACATAAAATTAGAGAAGCATTCGAAGGCATTTTCTTAAAAATTAAAAATTTTCAAAATGCTGAGCTAGAAACAAAAACGGTCGAAAAACATCATTGATTCTTCAAATTTGGAGCTGCGAAGTAAATAAAAAAAAATCTGGAAACTAATTTTAAAATTTAGAACAATATTGGTAGCGACTTCTCATAATATTGCACTGCAATTAAAGCAGTTAAGAAAAAAAACAGTAATATTAAGATTAAAAAAAACAAGTCTTTCACACAAACTGTTCTATCTACTTACCGCAACATGTCCAGACGTTGAAAACGCATGGAAGAACATCAATCCGTCCTTTTCGTACGTTCTGAAGGCAAACGAAGCATTCAACGAACTCATTCCTTCATAACCCTTAAGTTTTGCAAAAGAATTCTTCGTCAGGAAAGTGACTGGAATAATTGGAGGTTCCTGGAATTCACAATAAATCTCCGAAAAACTCCACAATTGTTCAAACATACCGGACAGTTGTACAAAGTGTTGACTCTTTCAAAACGCAACGCCGGCTCATTATACATATTCGCGTGTTTTAAATCACGAATGAGATTTGTTGCATTTAAGTAAATATTTTCAATGCAACCGGTAAAATTTTGGACCACTTCTAAACCCTCTTGAATATTAGGAACTCCACCAACGTAAAACTACATTTATTGTGGTTAATATCATCATAACAAGTGCTACATTTGAAAAATTACCGCTTGGTTCAAGTTGAGTCTGTTGAACTCCCCTTTAATCTTATCCTGAACCACCACTCTATCAACCGAGAACAAAATATCCCTTCGATTCCTTGAAATAACAACGTCGTGCCAAATATTATCGTCTAGCAAACTTCCGACACATAAACTAGTCACAATTCCCGATCCTAAATCGATCTTAAGCAACATCCTATTGTCTCGTAACTCCAAAGCAATGTAATCTCCTTGTGTTCCCCTACTGTACAACACAACTCCATTCGCCACAGCCGTCTTAAACCTAAATCGGATACTCTCACGAGATGCCGACACGGGATCTCGCATCATATCGAGCTTGAGCAAAGCGGTTCCGTTGAAATACATACGATCAGCCTCTGTAAATCCCCCAAATACCAACAAACACAAAAAAAATATATCTAAACCCACCATAATCACAACCGTAGAGCTCCACTCTCATCGAGATACGGTCGCGCCATCTGGTCGGATTTATGCGAATCCATTGCGCGATTATGGGCACTTCGAATTCGTTTTTGTGAATCGAGTCACCGTCTGAATTACCCGTAAACATCTACAAGGATCAAATAAGGACACTGTGATAAGATCATGACGGAAGTATCAGTCTGGTGGAAAATTGTTAAAAGTTTTGGGGCCTTCTCATCACCACATGATACAAATTTCAATTAATACAGGGTGTCTCAGCTAAAACTTTCGAGCTTAATATCTCAGTTATTTTTCAACGGGTTGATATGAAATTTATGGTAGCGCTCAGTTCCATTTGCGTGTGCGTCATCTGACATTTCTGTCACTACGTTTACATAGCAGGGGTATAGCGGTGACAAACTATCAAATATTTTTTGAGGTTACGAAGTGTTTAAATTATGAGTTGTTACAAAAAATACAGATTCACAAAACAAGAACTAATAAACGCAGAATCAAAAACCTAACGAAACGCAAATCATAAAACACAATAAACGAACAGAAAATACTTGCGATTAACACCGATAACACTTTCGACAACCATGCGACGACGTCTATAATTTACAGTCAATGTCAGGTTGACAAATTCGTGACACTTGACGGTGTTGTCGAAGTGCACATGCAAATTAATGTTCAAGGATACCACCCTTAGATACCCCTTAGTTGTTTAAATTTGCATTGTTTTTGATAATTTTTTATAGCTTTGTGTTGGTAATGAAAAAATGAAATTGATGACGCACACGCAAATCGAGCTGACCGCCACTATAGAATGCTTATATTTTAGGAGATGGTCTTTCAATCGTGGCCGACGAAAATGACATTTCGCTTCATTCATTTGGCCTTCCACTGAGCCTACTTTCCATTGTTGAAATTGATTCTATTTGACATTTCCAATTCGGAAGTAAAGTTACCGTTGGGGGCGCCACTGAGCTAGGTCGAAAACAGTAACCATAAATGGCGGGAAAATGTTAAGTCTTCATTTTGATCAAAAAGATGGAATCTTTCAGCAAGAGGTGTAATTTTGTTGCAAGAAAACGCCCTACCGCATACTGCCCCTTTGACGGCAAAGATTCTGGAAAACGTACAATGAAAGATTCCTCCTTATAGTCCTAATCTGTCACCTTGTGATTTTAATTTTTATTGAACTACATAAAGAGGCACTGGGGCACTAGGTAAAATTTTAAATTCCACAATGACGATGAGCTTCGAAATTTTGCGCATACACCGTACTTACGTACTTGGCTAAAAAACTGCTGTAAAGTAGGCTTTGTGAAACTATCAAAGAAATGGTGTATGTGCACAGATGTAGAGGAAGAGTTTGTGGAAAAGTAATTTAAAGTTTTGTTAAAATTTTGTTTCAATAAAAAATTATAAACAAATTCCGGTTTATATTTGAACTTCCCTCGTATATTGGTTGTTTATACTAAGTAATAACCTAACTATAAGAATACCACAGTATTGTGCAAAGAGAGTTAATTACACATTTATTATAATCTTCATAGTTGCTTGAGATTTTAAATAAAGATTTATTCGAGTTACTGCAGGCGAAACACTTACGTTTAGCCATTGAATAAAATGTAAGGAAAAACACAATTACAAGAAACAATGAAAAAAACAACTCAGAGCGAGTAAAGTCCCTGAAAAGCGTCAAGAGCTGAACAGTCAAAACAATGCCCCTTCAAATGTATATTATTTAACAGTAACTAAGTAACGGTGAAATTTTTCGAATTTCGCGATTTTATTTTGCTATTCTGCCCTGTAGAGGGCTCTACATGCCGGCCGCTTCAAGGCCTTCTGATCTGAATCAGAATTTCATGTCCAGTGAAACGGCCACATGAGTGAAGCGAGATGTCATTTTCGTCGGCCACGCTTTCAATAAGGGGCAAAAAAATGACCTCTAGTTAAAAAATGTTATTTTAAAACACATTTCTTTTTTTTTTAATTAAGCCAAATTACCGTTGGATCATTAAACCCCGAAAAATAAATGGCCACACAAAAAATTAACCAAATCGCTTGGCTGATCCAAGAAAAAAATTAAATTTTGTTGTTAAAAACTTGATTCAAATTTTGATAGTAATTTGGGCAGTCACCTTTTTTTTTCAATTGATGAAGCATTTCTATGCGGAATTTTGTGTACTACTGAAAAAAACTGTGAAAAGTGTGTGTGCTGTCAGAAAAGTAAAATTGTTTTAATTTGGTGAAATTACTTTAAAAATCAACAACAGTAGCAGAAATTTCTGTGTTGTTGAAAAAAGAATCAATATTCGCCTATGGAAAGTGTCGTTGGACTTTTTGTGAAATGTTATTTATGAAATTAAAAGTTTAAAGAATCGTCAATAATTTGAAGCACAGGAAGCGTACCTGAACTAAATCGAGTGAGGACAAAACACGTCATTAAAAACAAAGCAATAGATGGAGCTGTAATTCAAGATTTTGAAGAGAATCCTAGTGAGCAGTGTACGAAACATTTCCAAAGTCCTGAATGTTCGAGTGTCTAGAATTTTTCAGTTGTTGTTCAGTCTTTTAGTCCTTTCTGAAAGAATTAAAGCATCCAATACCAAAAGTAAGCCAAAAATATTGTTTTTTAACTTTGTATGGGTGAGAGATAATTGTGAAATGTTCCTTGCGTGACATTTACGTTTCTGCCAGTTGGATTGACCAAAATTCAATGATCCTGTTCATTAGGCTCATAGAGATCTACGCTTTTGCATCTGTACCCACGTTTAACAGTTTGTTTCCCATTTTTCTCGCGAAACAGACGTCTTCCACAAACAAGTTTTTTCTGAGAGCATTTTTCACTGACGATAATTTTTTTAATATAAGTCTTAAAAGACTTAACATTTTAAAAAGGCATGTAAAAATTACGTTTTTAAGACTTGAGTTGTTGCATTAATTGGATTTTAATCTTTATCTTCTAAAATATCTGCATTTTAAATTTCATAAAAATCCATTGACAAATATCTAAGATCTCAGGCTCGAAAGTCTTAGCTGGGACACCCTGTATAAACCAACACCACTATGTGTATGTTTTTTAATGATGTATGTTTGTTGTTTGAAAAGTCTCCGAAAGCTCGGCTTAGTATTAATTAAACTTGAAAGAAAGTCAAGTAAAAGCAAGATAGAAGCACCTCGATTTCTCCTTGAGCATCAGTAAAGCTCCTCCAAGCCTCCCCGTCGTCAGAAAACTGTATAATATATTCGGTAACGTGCTCGTTGGACCCTTTCCGACCTTGCGTACTAATCGAGCGGATCTCAAAAGGACCCCCTAAATCCATTGTTAGAAAGTGAAAATATGTGCTTTCTTCCGGACTCCAAGCGGACGATCCTATAGCCAAGTGTTTAGTGTTAATAGATTGCAGAATGTTAGTAGGCAAAATTAGCACAACTACGACAGCCACAAACATGCAGGATTAGTAAAACGTAGACTGATACCCATGATTAACGAGAAAAAAAAAGATGGGTAATATCTCACCATTGCATTACCACTAGGTTCTTTGTAGTCTGCATAATCTAAACCGTTAGTACCATAACTAATAGTGTATTCCATTACAAACTCATTGCTGTGAGGTCTACCACGGGTCCAGATCCTCGTTACGTTCATTACTTCGCCCAAATCAACGATTAGGTGTTGGTCAAAATCGTTTTCTTCGGCACTCCATGCGTTCCCACCTTCGTAATTCAGCCGCCATTTCAGTTATTTGTTTGATACGTACGTAGTAAGGCACATTTTTAAACGTATCTCTTTGCGTTAAAAAATTACACACAAATTGAGCTAACAGACAAATTGTTTTTCTAGAATTCAAAATGGCAAAACTGGACTCTGGAGACACGACAAAACAAAAACGAAACATTTCTTGATAAGATTTTAACAACTACCCTTCAAAGAGTTCACTATCCTAAGTTTTTTTCATTAACTTCTAATAAACCATTTGTAACAGTATACTGAATATACAGGGTGTGACAACAAAAATTTACACCTCAAGAATCTGATTCGTCCAAGATTGGAGAAAACGTTGAAACAAGTTAATTTTAGTTTATTTTGAAGTTATTTCTGCATCACTCTTGAGTTCAGACCTATCTCTTCAAAAAATTTAAATGGCAAGTGAGATCGAGTGATCATTTTGAAGTTGCTTTCATTGCCTATGCAACCATGTTTTTTTTTCAATTTTTAACAATTTATTGTATTTTGTATGGAAGTTGAGGGTGGATATTTTGAGCAACAATTTCGTTAACTTGAATTATTTTTTATAACTACATTTATTTCCTCTCACAGCAATCTAAACAATGTTCTCTATAAGAAATCGTTTAAAATTGAACAAAAGGTTGATTGCATGAAGAAATACATTCAGCCTTAAAATTATTTTCCCCCGAATTATCCATTCTTGCTATTTCAATTTATGAAAGAGGTGGCTTTGTTACTTTAAAAAAGAGAAGCATTAGCGCAGATAACATTACTGTCAGTTTATACTAAAAAATTTTTAAAATTGGATCAAGATATTGATAATTTTCAAAATATCTCGACCATTAATCGGTTAAAATTAAAAAAAGTATATAGTTGCATAGACAATAAAAGCAGCTTCAAAATGAAGTCACTCGACTCCTCTTGCTATTTTTTAAAAATAACAAAATTTGGTCCCCCTTTTAACTAAAATTGGACGATATCGGAGATTTCAGGGAGTGCAAATTTTAGTTGAGACACCCTGTATAAAAAAGTTGTTGCACTTACGAGTTTTATTACGTGGTAAAATTGACAAATGTATTTCTGATACATCGTGTATTGTGTCTCTAAACTAAGTAGAGTTTTGAATTAATAAAAATGAGAAAAACTAGAGAGGACAAGAACGAAACACTTTTTGAAAATTTTTTAGCTACTACAAAGAATTCACTACTTTATGTAATATACTTATTCTATCGTCTTGTCTATTTTTCATAAACTTCTGATGAACTTATAGCAGTAATCAATTTATGGCAGTATGTTTATCAATACTACTTAAATCTTATAAACACCTTAATTCTTAGTTCTTTTTTGACTTCATAATATAAGTAAGTTACACAAGACACGAGGGGAATTTTAGTCATAATATTTCAGTCTTAATTAATTCGTGATTTATTCGTTGATAAACTTTCTGTATTTTTAAATCTCAAAAAAAATGGATTTGGGAGAATTTGGTGATTATCTGAATTTTTGCAGTTTTTGATTTAACTGATTTGTAACCTTCTCTGAACTTGTTGCACCACTTAAAAAGTCGTCCAAATCCAATTTCAACAAAAATGATTGTTGTTTTCAGCCATTTTAATGTTTTTTTATCATTTCAAACATTTGAATGGATGTCTAACACAATTAAACAAAAAAAAGATATTAGTTCTATTCCCATTTTTTCGAAAAGTAAACATAAAACAATTCAACAATATTAATTTTTGCTAAAAGGTAAAAATTGAATCCAAGCATGTTTTAGTTAAAGATTGTATTATTGTAACATTTTTTGTTACTTAAAATTTGTATTGTAAAAGAAGATACAGCACCAGTCTTCTAGAGGTTTGCAATTATGATGAATATTTTTAATTTTTTTGCAGTTCTTTATAATAAGTATTAAATTGTAAATTATAAATACAATTTTTCTAATTGAAGTTAAGAGAAAATTAAATTTTTGCCTTCTTAGACGAAACAATTTTTTTTTTTTTGCAAAAGCCCAATCGATTTTTTCGGGCGAAATTTTGGGGGCCAATAGTCATGTTTCAGGTTTGTAATATTTCAATTCGAAAAAAGTATGATACATTTTTAAATTTAAGTATAAGGAAAATTAAACTTTTGCTTTCTTACACAAACACGAATTTTTCCCCACTGTTATTGTAGTTAATATTTTTTAACAACATTTCGGGAATTAATAGACATTGAGATTATAATTTTATACAAAATTTTATTGTTGAAATAAATCAGATTTCAAAGATACATTTTTGAATTCTAGTTGAAGGAAAACTAGATTTTTGTCTTCTCAAACGTCCATTTTTTTCAGACTATTGTAGTTAATATTTTTAAATAAAATTTCGGAAATTTATAGATATTTAGGTCGTATAAACAAAGTGCAGTAAATGCTTTTACTTGTAATAATAAAAGATAGACGTAATGTATATTTTATGAGAGAGAAAGAGAGTAAAAAAAATAGTAAAAGCTTTTGCTACATTTTAATTATACTTTCCATTGGGTAAAGTGAATAAAATGTAGCAAAAGCTTTTACTATAGTTTACTCTCTTTCTCTCTCATAAAATATACATTACGTCTATCTTTTACTACTACAAGTAATAGTTATTTACCTAACGAGTTTGGAAATTGCTTTACAAACAAGTTAGGTACAATATTTTTTGTTATAAACATCTCAAAAACAAAATCAATAATAATTTTTTTGATAATTTAATTCTTTTGCTGATGGGTTGGTCAAAAAATCATCAAATTGACATGAACTTTCACTCATCATAAAAAAATTATCGTTTCTATCTCAACGGGTAACGATACCAACCTATTAAATGTTCCTAACCATTGTTGCAAAGTAAAAAACACCGCAGTGCGGGAAAGTTCGTTTCCCACACGCTGGAGCTACCTTAAATATTTTAGATAGCTAAAAATAGCTATGAGTACAAAAAAGCATTTACTTCAGTTTATTCACACGGCCCAAATTATCTCGGCCATAGCAAAATATGAAGTTTTAAAAAAATACTTTTATTTTAAATTTTACAATTTCCAATGTATTCTAAAATAAACAATGATTAAATAATGTTTATTTGAATTGCTAATTATTATTTAATAATTTTTAGAAGCTAACAACATTTTTTTACAGATTTTTAACATAAAACAGTTAAGCTCACTTGTCCTAAAATGATGTAATGTTAATTAATTATAATTATAAGAAATTTTTGAACGATCCTGAAACTTGTTTTTGAGATTAGAACTCTCCTCTTCCAAAATTAATAACAGGTAACTTCCATATTATTATTCATTATTTATGAAGATTTTTCGTTATTTTTTTTTCTTTGATATACTTTTGGTATAACAGTTTAAAGATCTGTAATCATTGAGTTGAGTTATAAATGTAATGGTTATTTTAAACAGTGTCATGTTCAAACATTATTCGCAAAAACTTGTACAAAATTTCGGTAATGTGTGTAAAATGCCGCAATAGAGCAGAATAAATTCATAAATCCCTATTGTTTTAGCGACCCTAATAGTGAAATTATAATTTATCGGACTAATTTAACACAACAAAAAATAACTAACTACTTGGTAACTATGACTACCAACAATAAGAATAAAACACAAACAAAAAACGTTTCTTAAACTTTTAAGTAAAAGAAGCGATTCCCCCACATGAACATGAATGCGAACTTAATAAAACAAAATTTCCATGCAATCAATACTTGACAAACTAATCAAATTGCATGCAATCGGGTCATCAAATTAAAACATTGTGCCATACTACGAATGGTACCAATCGTAACAACCCTCGTAAAAATATCATGGAATGGTACGAAAAAAACAAACAAACAAAAATCCCCCAAAACCCACTTTATTACATCAACTTTTGTCACACTTTTTAAAAAAACTATTACAATAATCCTCGTCCGGTTCTAACAAAGCAACAGCGTTTTCCATAACTTCATTAAAACCAATCTCTTTGAAAAAAAATTTCTCGCCAGTGCTCGCCTCCGTTGCAACGGCAACGCAATGCTGATCATCCAAAAGCATCTCCTGAAACTCCCAGTCTAATTTTTCCCCTCTAAAATAAACCTCTGTATCATCAACGACCCGATCTTTCCTCAAAACATCCGAGTTTATTTTAAAACAAACATCTTGCAAATTTATCGTCACTCCGACACCTACAGCCTTCAGATAACTCTCTTTCAAGCACCAGTGTCGACAAAACATCGCCAGCTGATTTTTCTCGCTACCTTGCCCCCTAATTTTTTCCCACTCTGTTCCCGAAAAAATCCGCGACATTAATCTAAAATATTCACCCAAACTTTTACCCCTCGGAAACTCCACTTTGACCACATCTACCCCCAACAAACCCGCACTGTTACACCCAGCCAACACCGTGTAATCCCCCTGATGGGACACGTTGTAATTTATCGGAAAATTGTTATTTGTAAGAAACGGTTTGCCTTTTTCATCGCGCGCGAACTTAATTTCGTTATATTTGAGTCCGGTCGCTTCGTTAACGAATTTCCTCATTAACAAGCGACCTATTAACGACGATTTAACGTCATTTTTGAACACAAATCTCGCTAAGCGTTCTTTCTCCTCAACTTGGACACAAGACGTTGCTAGCAACATGTCTGAATGGGAGGGCTCCCATTTGGATAAATTGAAAGCCCAACGGACACTTTTATTCGACATTTTTGCTCGTTAAAGGGCACCTACAGTACCATTCCATTGATATTTCAACGATGGGAGAGGTATTAAAAACTTACCCCACAAAACGGCGTTTTCGGGACCCCTTTTCGGCATGGAAGATGTGGCCTTTAAAACGGCACGTTGTAGTAACGGGTTGTTGCATTCGTACTCATTGTAGAAGTCTAAAATCAAAAAATCAAGTGGGTTGAGGATGCAATGAAAAAATCGAGTGGGTACTTGTCAATTGACTATTTTCACAGCCAACAGTGGTTACGAATTTTCATAAACGGAAATAACAGTGTTTAAAATTCTAATTTTCTGATTCCTTGAACCGGTTTATCATAAACAGGACAGAGGTCAGTTCGATTCGGGATTAAAAATAGTGATTAAGTACGAAAAATCAATAAAAAGGAAGAAATATACATCCTTATTTACATTATCGGAAATAGATGTGCAAATTGAGACCGGTGCCAGGTCAAAATGCACTAAAATAAACCGAAAACTGTTTTAATTAAATAATTAAGGGGCCCAACATTGGCGATGCTCTAATATTGGTGAAGTTGCACCTTTTTAGGTTATGATTTTATGACCAATATTTGAAGCTCCCTTATCTATTCCTTATCAATGTTTTATCTACTTATCAATATCATAAACATTTAATGACAGTTGGAGTTGAAATTTACCTGCAAACACACTTTGTCCAAGCACAGTTAAAAAGAAACAAAGAAAATTCGTGATTTCCATTACTACATTCCACGATTTGGTACGAAATAATTACTGAAGTTTAATAAACGAACACTTGGTGTACACTGCAAATGAAAAAATTGGAAATTATTTGATCAAATCATGCTGATGACTCAAGCTGTAGTCAACAAACGACAGTTACACCCATTGCAGGGTCGCCAACTGACCCAGTTGGGAATTTTTACCAATGGGTGGCTCCGATTGGCGACATTGACAAGTGTGTTTGTTTGTAAAATACGAATTTTTGATTCTATGTTTTTTGATATCAGTTTTGAAAATTATTCATTATCTACTTCTTAAGATGATGTGCAAAATTGGTAAGTACAGGCAACCAGTAATACGTGTTGACTTTACATGCATTAAAAGTTTTCCAAAAGTATCTTGAAATTCGGTTATATTCGGGATAATTGTTCTCCTAGAAAGCATAATTGTAAATACATAATGATTTTTTGTATGACACTTATTTGTGAAGATATTGACTTCTAAAAATTTGACGAAATATGAGACAGTTTTTGGAAGCTTTTATTCAAAAAAACTGATGCATACCAGAATAATTAAAATAGTGCTTTATATATCTAGAAAATTCTCTGTGCTTTTTGATTCTGAAATCAGATTTGGAATTTGGAATTTTTTTCGTGTAGAAAACCGAAAGTGAAGTTTCAAATCCGAATTTTAGTAACTTGAACCATTTTTTTTTTCATTTTTTTTTATTTCAAAAAATTGCTTATAATCTAGGATTTACATTATTAGTCGCAAAATGGGATCTCTATTCCTATAGGAAATACAGTACTTAATGTACGTGATCGGCCGGTTTACGCAAGAAATTACGCGTTTTTGAGTACATTAAGTATTATATCTCCTAAACGAATAAAACTCCCATTTTGCGACTTGTAGTGTAAACTCTATTTACTTTAAGCTATTTTTTAAAATAAAAACAAATTTAAAAAAATGGTCCATGTTACTAAAATTTGGATTTGAAACTTCACTTTCGGTTTTCAATACGAAAAAATTTCAAATTTCAAATTTGATTTTAGAGTTACAAAGAACAGTGAATTTTGTGTATAAAACACCATTTTAAATATTTTGTTATATATTGTATAATTAGAAAAACAATTTACAAAAACGTTATGCTTAATATTTGGTCAATTTTTAGAAGTCAATAACTTTTTAAATAAATCGCTCACAAACAAATCATTACGTATTTACATTCACACTTTTTAAGAGAACAATTATAACCGAATTTCAGGTTGTCGCATTTATTTGAGTGGTCCGCTTCAAGTGAATTGCCCCACCTGTGCCACCGGATTTTTCTGTGTGTTGTCCTTTGAAGTGCGTGAAAAGTGTAGAAGCGTCAAGTTCATCCATCGTTATGGCGTACTCTTTGCAGGTTGGGTATATGTGTATTTGCCCAAACACTTCCTGGCCAGGTACCCACTGATGTAGTAAACGACGTTTTTCTTTGGAAGATCGTTTCCCCGAAAATCTGTGTTTGTGACCTATAATTTATACTTTTGGTTTACTTTCATGAAAACCATTGTGGTACAAATATATATTCGTATGACAGAAAAAAAAGGACAATAATACATTGTATATAGAAGAAATCACAAAACTTTTATGGTAATAACCAAGTTTTAGCTTCTGGCGACAGTTGTGGTACAAATGACTAACCTGTTACCATGACAATTTATATAAAAGTTAATTTGCACCACAATGGTTTTTATGAAAGTGAACCGACTGTACATTTATTAAGTATGCTGCATCATTTATTTTTAACTCAAACACTCGTAAATCTGGAAAAACCTGTAGATTGGAATAACTTGTGTGATTTTTATTTTCGGCCGAGAAATAATAGCCCAATAAAATTTCATAAAACCTATTTTTTTTATATAAGTTACCTTGAGAGATCCTGTTTGACGTGGGACTGTTCTTTCTTCCTCTTCTGTTGAAATTTTGATGTTCTCTGGGAGGTTGTTCATCAGCAAGACGTCCACACTCTCGGTGCAGTTGAATGTGTCATAAATCCACGCAACACAGTTTCTTGAATGAACGAAAAAACTGAATTGACGTTGGATTTACTGAATTGCCTCCTTGCTGACGAATTTTTCCGAAGAAATTTTCCAAACAGTCCTGGTTGATTCTTCTTGTCTTCAAATTCTGGCATCCTTCTTTTTTCAATTCTCCCTAGAGGTCCATTGTTGATTTAATTGTGACCTGGGAACATTTATTAATGCTTATTATTGTATTCGTGATTTCTCTCTTACCTGTTTTCGTGTCTGAAGAGGCACGAATTTTTTTGAAAAACTGTGTCATTTCATGTAGAAATGCGTCCTGCTGTGGGGTCCCTTTGTAGGTCGTCGGTAAAGATTTTTCGAGGCTTGGATGCTGGAGTTCAAAATGTCGAAAAGATGATCTATCTTTTCAATGAACTCCGCTGTTCCCGTAACCAAAGTGGAGATCTCTCTGCAAACCATGTACAGCAGGGTAATTTGAAAATGTCATGCCAATAAACCCCGGCTGAGGGATCGGTAGGTACTCCGACCGCAACCATCTGTGGCAAAAAATCATTTTGTCGTGAACTTCGAAACACGAAATAATTTTACTTTTCAACTGCTTAAAATTTGATTTGACTTTATAATGATTTTAGTAATTGAAGTCACCGCTATTTTTAATTCCAATTTCAATTGCCATTTCATTCGAATTGTAAAACAAAATTAATTTTGAATTTTAAATTTGATTGCCTCTAAAAGCATATTTGAGAATAGTGCAAATAAATGGTAAATTAATTAATTACAATCAAACATCTGATTAACTGATCACGTTATCAAATTGAAGCCATCTGATTCATTTTTTAGTCGCGAATTAACTTAACAATGAATTAAAATTTAATTCAGGATAAAGCTAATTCGAATTTAGTTGCCATTTTTTGTACTGCCAAACGTCAAGTTAACCTCGAATTAAACCTGCCCATATCAGGTTTTTTAAACGTTCATTAAACCGGCCCTTAAAGTCACCACTAATTATTTTTGTTCCACTTAATAATTGTCATTTAATTCGCTTTGTGAAACAAAATTAATCTCGAATTTAAATTTGATTGCCACTAAAGGCATATTTGAGAATAGTGCAAATAAATTATAAATTAATTAATTACAATCGAGCATCTGATTAACTGATCACGTAGTCAAATTGAATTAATCTGATTTTAATTCTGCCTTCTCTACGTATACCGGCCCGTAGGGTCGGTTTAAAGAAAGCGAAATTTAAATTTAATTCAGAATAAAGCTAATTCGAATTAAGTTGCCTTTTTTGTACTGACAAACGTCAAGTTAACTGCGAATTAAAATTTAATTACGATTGAACCGTTCTGTAAACCTTCCCACACCCATATAGAATAAAAAATTTAAACAAATAACAGCAAGCATATAAAACCAAGGGCCGGTTTACAAAAAGTGAAATTAAGATTTAATTCTGAATTAAAATTTGATTGAAATAAAATTTTCTGTAAACCAGCTCTAAGAAGGTGATCTCATGAAGGTCTTATTTCATTCTTATTGTAAGATAAAATTGATCTCAAATAAAAATTTGAGTGCCCTTAAAGATCTATTTGATAATGGAATTTCCGGCAAAAATATGCAAATAAGAACACATAGTTTATAACCTGGACCCATCCTTTCTTTTAATACTTTGGTTCAGGAAATGAGTAATAAAAGCACAACAGGGTGCAACCCTTGGATTTTCCCAATACTAGTTTAAATAAAACTTAAAAATGAATCAGCTGGCTTCAATTTGATAACGTGATCAGTTAATCAGATGTTTGATTGTAATTAATTAATTTATCATTTATTTGCACTATTCTCAAATATGCCTTTAGAGGCAATCAAATTTAAAATTCAAAATTAATTTTGTTTCACAATGCGAATTAAATGGCAACTGAAATTGGAATTAAAAATAGCGGTGACTTCAATTACTAAAATCATTATAAAGTCAAAACAAATTTTAAGCAGTTGAAAAGTAAAATTATTTCGTGTTTGAAGTTCACGACAAAATGATTTATTGCCACAGATGGTTGCGGTCTGAGTACCTACCGATCCCTAAGCCGGGGTTTATTGGCATGACATTTTCAAATCACCCTGCTGTACGTTGGAAGGTCTATCGAGTGTGTCAAAAAAGTAGGATAAACTTTTTTGCACCTGTTAAGTACTGTTCATAGACCCCGAAAAAAATATTTAAAAAATTGGTATTATTTTTTTAATGGTATATGGCCTTTTTAACAGTTACAGAAAAACAATTTGAAACTAAAAATTCCTTTGTTAGACCACTTACGTATGGTATTAGTTATATGGTTTACATTGTCATAAAAGCAGTTTATTGAAAATTTGTCTTATATCTAAAGAAATAGTTTGGTTTTAATCAAATTAAAGTTAGTGTACAAAAGTGCTTCAAATGTGCAGTAGCATATGACAACATTGTAATATTTCTATGGAAACAACTTTGAATACTTTTTGGCTAGATTTTTGGCAAAGTGTTAAACTTTTTGTTCATCATCAAAAGGCCTCGCGTAAGAAGAACTGTTGAGACAGAGGAAGCGATTATTGATGCGGTTGCCAAAAATCCAAGCATCAGTTGTCGTCAAGGTGGTAGACTGTTAACATTCCGTTTAAAACAGTTAATAGGGTGACGCGAGATGAAATCCTACATCCATATCATTATACAAAAGTCCAGTCTTTATTGCCAGCACATTACGAACGGAGAATGGCTTTTACTCAATAGATACTTGATAAAGATGTGGACTTTTAAAGAAAAATTTTATAGACGTATGAATCTTTATTTACCAACAACGGAATTTTTAATAGGCACAATCACCATTATTACGCAATAAATAATCCATTTTTGAATTTTGAAACGGGACATCAGCACAGATTTTCGTTAAATGTATGGGCTGGAATAATAGGAAACCAATTAATAGGTCCTCATATTTTGTCAAATCGGCTAGGAGGTGATGAGTTTTTAAATTTTTTGCAATATGATTTAGAAAATCATTTATTGGATGATGTGCCTCTGGCATCAGAAGAAAGTTTTGGCTACAAATGGACGGTATGCTGGTCCTCATTACGCGGTACCAGTTCGAAGATGGCTTAACGAAAATTAGGTCTCCAGACTTAAATCCTGTTGATTTTTTATGGGGACATATCAAAGACATTGTATTTACTCCACCAGTGCCGGAAAATCTAGCCACTTTGCAAGAAAGAGTTTTTGTAGCCTTTAACTCAGTTACTCCAGACATGTTAGAACGTACCACAAATTCTGTTCAAAGACGTGCCGAAGCCTGCTTATTAGCAAATGGCAGAACATTTCAACATTTATTATAAAATACATTTTTTGTTTTTAATTTTACTGTTTATTAAATTGCTTTGTTCCTAAATTAGTTTTCCCTAATTGTTGTAAAAACATCTATCTATTCCGGTTCCCAAGGAAACATTTGTACCTGATGCTGATTTCGACTATCGCTATTGAGGTAATATAGCACAGTGTTGCCGCCTTTGTCATTAATTTTTAAAGAATTACTGGCTACACTATGTCTGCACAAAAAAAAACCTTCAAATTTGTATTCTCTGAACTACTCTCCAACTATGCTGAAAAGTTTATCCGACCTTTTTGACACACCCGATATAATGTTAACACTAGTATTAATAATTTTTTTTTCGTTTTGTACAAACCAGACGAAGCTGTAGAACTAAGAACTTGTGCCGCGTACTTCACCTTCATCTTCTGGAAATTTGTTGGGTGAATGTGAGCTTCACTCAACTTTGGTGCCATCCTGAGTTCCTTGTTCTTCTCCAAGTTGAACAACTGCTCGACGAACTTCCATGATGCTTCTTTCCCATCAAAGTGGACGGTGTTCTGCACGAGAAGATTCCTCATGCATTTCAAAAGGTGTGGGGTGTCAAAGAAGTAGCTGATGGTTTTTTCTTGCACCTGAAAATAAGTATGTTTAGTCGTGATACCCGAATCACAAGAAAGTTGAATAAAATTGGATCCCATGTCAGACACGACGGCCTTAACACTGAAACCTACATTAACATTCTCGTAATGCACTGGTGAAGGATCGACTGCAAATCCTGGGCTTTGCAAGTCGAATTGACGAAGAAAAATGCGAATGGCATTTTCTTCAATTCCTCGTGCTATCAAAACTAACGCGTTTTCTGCTGGTTTGAATTCTTTGCCTTTCTCAATGTCGTGGAATCCGATGATCTCGTAACGCTTCTAGTCGTAGAACAAGTGTGTCTTGAGCGAGACGTCGTCCATTGTGATAATGCATTCAGTCTCAGCTGCATCCTCCTGAAAAGAAAATCATTAAAACCCGGACTATATTGCAAATTTTCAGTCATTCTCTTCAGAGTTCTGACTGAAGGAAAGTGATACTTTTTAACCATGACCCGATACGCTCTGGGGCTTGCAAAGTACCAGAGCGTGTTGTTTGAATTCCCTTGTGAATCGCCTTCCTTGTGCTTTCCTGCTCTTCAAATTGCTGAGGACTGGCTACTTTGCTGAATTGTAGTGGCAGGAATCTGTCGCACGCTTGCTTGAATTAAGTGCTAATTACTACTTTACCATGCAAACTAATAAATCTACTATATTAAATTGGTAAATGGATATAAATTTATATGAATATAAATATTAACTAAATAATCTATGTAAATACGTTGTTAATAACTACAGCGGTGGTTAATATAATCTACGGTTAAATAAAATAAAAGGTAATTATTACCTCTAACGCCTTTCAAGAATCACACAAGACAATCACATGCGACACCTCGGAAGTCTGGATAGAAATTGACGGAAAAATTGGCGGTTCTTGCCATTTCGCGCTTAAATTTCCCTCCAATATTTTTAAGTGGGGTTGGTGTGAAGTTAGCGTATTGTTGATTTTATGTTTTTAATAAAAAATGATTGTTATATCAAAAACCATTAGAAAGGAGCTAAATAACGACACTGTTTCTTATTTTGAAAAAACCTTTATTGTTTCAGCCATAAAAATATTTTTATCGTTGCAGCAAATGTGACAATATCATTCAATGCTAACTTCATTCATTAATATGCATGTCCACTCCACAGTGCGCGGAAAAAAGTGGCAAATCTATAGTAATCTTTAATCTGTGGTTTGGCGCTCACTTTTTTAAATTGTGATCCTGCTGATAGGTCGCATCCAAAAAAAAGAAAAAATTTTGTTAATTTTTTATATGCCATTGTGTAATAATACTAATAAATACAATTGTTTCAGTTAAATGTTCCTATTAGCTGTTTCCAAAATAAAAAAACACCAACGTTGCATTTTACCGAATTATTTTTTAAATAAGGTTGATAAAAATGTAGTTATTAGTGATTAGATCTCTCATTGAAACTATAAATAACTATAATTACATTAGCTATTAACTGTGCTATTAACTTTTCGAAGTGCATAAATAATTTATAAAAACTAACTTTTAAAGAAAATGCGACGCTGGTATTTCTATAGTTTGTTATGAGTATGAGCCATTGTTTTAAAAATCCTCAAACAGGTCTAGTTTATTTTTTAAGTACTTCATTTCGACACCATAATAGCATTTATTAATAAACGATTTTTGAGTAATGACGTCATTTTAAATTATTTAAATGGCAATTAAAATTTTTCAATATTGTTGGTAGAAAGTACACATTTTCATCTTTCTGGAAAGTATACTAAAATTAAGCAAAAAAAAATCATATAAAGGGCAAAATAACATAAAAAAAATATAAGAATTATTGAGAGTATTACACAAAGAGTTTTATTTTATAAAGGGTAATATTTTTTTGTTGATATTTTTATTTTTAGTTTCATATAAAATTATAAAAAAAACACGTGTTGCTTATAAAATAAGTCAAGAACAAAAATTTGAAGCCCATTATTATGTTTAATTGTTCATATTTTTTTCCTTATTACCAGAGAGAATCTACTATCTAAAACTGTGAACAAAAATGTTGGTCAATAAGAATGACATCATAAATATTATGATTACAAAGTTTTACATAAAAAAAATAAAATCGATCAATTCGATTTTTTTTTTTGAAAAATTACTAATAAGTAATAATTAATAACAAAGATATGAACTTTATGTGTCACTTTTGGTTCAGTCTGTATATTCTAATATATCATCTCCATTTTGAGCTATTTTTTACGAATGACAATTTTTTACTAGTAGATACAAAATCGGTACCAAATGATAAAATTAAAATGGAAAAAATTAAACGCTAAGTAAATTGTAAACGCTTGGTGAAAACAATGAACTCTAGATGAAAATGATATTTGCTAGGTAAAAAATAGTAAAAACTAAGTAAAAAATTGTTAATATTATACAGCATGTTACATCTTAACTCCACATTAAAGTATTGAAAGTTTTAATAAAGATATTTATTTGAAAGTTGGTACTCAGCCATAATCCGTTGAATTTTTCTCAATGAAAATATTATCAAGATGACGCCACTTCCGGTTATACCGTAAGTCGCTATAAAATTTCTTATTTTAGTCTGAAGACTTAATACACTATTGTAACATTGATATGGTCAGTGTTTTTGCATTAAATCAAAAGTTTATTTCGTTTTTTCAATAAAAATATTTTCAAAATAACGGCACTTTCGGTTATACCGGAAGTCACTATCAACTTTCTTATTTTAAATAAAGTCATGTTTTTCACTGCGTTTTTGGATTAGTTGAGTTATTTTAAGAAAGTTTTACCTAAGTACCTAAGTTCAACCAGTTTCGAGATATTTAAGATTTTTTGAAAAATTTTGAATTCGCCACGGTCAATTAAAAAATCGGTAGCTCCTTAGTTTTAGAGATTTCGAGATCGTATTTGGAGAATTAGAAGAAAAAGTCTGTATTTGTTCTCCAGTGTTTTCACAATTGGAAAAAAGTTACCAAACCCAATATTTTTAAGATTAAATTTGGACTACTTCAAGTACCCATAACTTAATTTTTTCAAATGAAATGTCCCAATTTTTTATTTACTAGATAGAGGAGAATTTTTTTCTTCATGGATCTGTATTAGCATTCCCTATACCTATCTGTTAGGTTGGCAACTCTCACGTGGGCGACACGGGAGTTGGAGGGGGGTTTTTTGGCAGAGTGAGTTAGTTAGGTTATGTCGCAGAAGGGGCCTGGACGCACCCTCAATGCTCCGGGATATTAGTCAATAAACAGTTATAAGGTTGAATGGTCTATTTACAACTAACCTAACATGGTGTCAGTGTTTTAAAATCCGAATCCCGCTCGTGTTACAAATTGTGAGTGTAAAAACCACCACAACTATCACGATGGATGCACTTCAGGCACAAGTGGCCGAGTTGGAGCAAAAATATGCGGATCTCATGGCACAAGCACAGGCCCGGGTTCAGGCGAGTGACACACCGTCAAAGCAGGCTCCAACGAGTAGCATCGTCTTCAGCAACTCCATTCCGATTCCGGAGAAATTTTCATTCGAAAAAGAAGATTGGCAAGTGTGGATTACACATTATGAACGTTTTAGAACAGCAACAAAACTAGACAAAAGCACACAAGCAGAGCAAATTAATAGTTTATTGTTGCATATGGGGGCGAAAGTTACAAAGTTTATGGAGGCTAAGCAGAAACAGGAAACCGATTTTCCTAGTTACAAAGCGCTGAAAGAATTCTTTGATAACGAGTTCAAAGACACTCCTAATACAATCTACGCACGAGCTAAGTTTAACAGACGTGACCAAAGGGAAGGTGAGGACGCCCAAACGTACATCGCTGACGTCATAAGCTTGGCCAAAACATGCAATTACAGAGATTTGGAGGAGGAACTCATAAGAGATCGATTAGTTGTTGGAATTCGTGATGAAAAATTGTCGGAAAATCTACAAATGAATGACAAATTGACACTTAAAACAGCAATTGACAAAATAACTCAAGTGGAGAGGATTAGAACCGAAAACAGAGAACTAAGAGTGAGAGAGGAAACGGTAAACAGAGTAGCTAGAGACAAAGCCAAGAAATTTAACCATAAATCCGTGAAATATGAAGGAAAACAGCGCAGGAGCAAAGATGGAAAGCAACAAAGTGAACATAAATTTAAAGGTTGTATAAGGTGTGGAAATTCGAACACACACAACAGGATGGAATGCCCAGCCAATGGACAAACGTGCCATAAATGTAACTTTAAAGGCCATTTTGCATCCAGATGTAAAACAAAGAACGTAAACGCAGTGGAATCTGAAACCTCAATATCAGATGATACTGATGATAGCTATGATTCGAGCTATGATTGTAGGGAGATTATCAATATTAATCGAGTAAAGTTGGACAAACCTTGGGAAGCGGTAGCGGAAATTTTTAATACAAACATTGTATTCAAAATAGATACCGGAGCCGATGAAACCATAATATCTAGCAAAGAATTCAAAGATAAACTTCAGGGGAAAGTAAAGTTACAAAGAACAAAAACAACACTGTTGGGACCCGGAAAAGGAAACCAGAGAAAATTGGAAATAAAGGGAGAGATAGTAGTTCCTCTTAAATGGGAAAATAAGATAGAAAATGTTAGATGTTTCGTCGTTGATACACCAGATAACTTACTGGGAAGACCAGCCTTACAAAAACTAGACATGATCAAATGGACTGGCAAAGAACTCGTTGCGAGTGACAGTGTTATTAGACATGTAACTAGCAGAAAAGCTGATGAAAAATTCCAACATAAGATGATGGTGAAATATCCAGAGGTGTTCAAAGGCTTGGGAACTCTTAAGAATTTTGAGTACACAATTGAAGTAAAATCAGACGCACAACCTTGGACCTTAAACACGCCTAGAAGAATTCCACTCCCCATGATGGATGTAGTAAAAAAGGAGCTGGACAAGATGATTCGCGAAGACGTTATAGAAGCCATTAATGAACCTACTGAGTGGTGTGCACCTATGGTTATTGCAGCGAAAAAGAACGGAAAAATTCGCGTGTGTTCAGACTACACCGAGCTAAACAAGTGCGTTAATCGCGAACTGTACCAATTACCGTCGGTCGATGAGACAATTTCGAAACTGAAAGACGCGAAGTGGTTTACCAAGTTAGACTTTTCCAGTGGCTTTTGGCAGCTTAAACTTTCACCGCAATCGCGCAAATATACCTGTTTTCTCACACCATTTGGCAGGTATGTCTACAAACGCATTCCATTTGGGATCACCTCAGCACCAGAAGTTTTCCAAAAAACCATCAGCGGCGTAATCGGCAAATTAAAAATGGAACACGTCCATGTTCATGCTGATGACATCCTCATCACAGGCCGCAACGAAGCTGACCATGACACAAACGTGAACAAAGTGTTAACACTCTTATCGGATCACGGCTTGACTTTAAACAAATCCAAATGTGAATTTAAAACGAACAAGACCTTATATTTAGGATACTTAATATCCGAAAATGGTGTTCAAGCCGATCCCAAAAGCGTTGAAGCCATTAATAATTATCCCGCGCCATCGTCGGTAACCGAAGTTAGAACTTTCCTCGGCATGGTTAACTATGTCTCAAAATTTATCGTTAATACTTCGAAAAAAACCCAATCATTACGTGAACTACTGCACAAGGATAAACAGTTTGTATGGACAGATAAACATCAAGCGGATTTTGAAAAACTTAAAAGTGAAATCGCATCATCGCGCGTGTTAGCCAAGTTTAGCACGGACAAAAAATCGCGAGTGTCGGCAGACGCATCGTCTTTTGGTTTAGGTGCCGTTTTAGAACAGTTACAAAGTGACGGAAATTGGAAACCTACTTATTTTTGTTCGCGTACCCTCGAACCATGCGAGCAAGCCTATGCTCAAATTGAAAAGGAAGCTCTCGCCATTACATGGGCGTGTGAAAGACTCGAAAATTTCTTACTGGGCGCTCATTTTGAAATTCATACCGACCATAAACCGTTAACAGTAATTTTGGCCACCAAAGAGCTCAACAAACTATCCAACAGGCTACAAAGATTTCGCATGCGGTTATTGAAATTTAACTATACTATAGAATACGTTCCAGGTAAAACGTTTTTCGTTCCCGATGCATTATCCAGAGCACCAATCCAAGGCAGAATTCGACACCAAGACCCACTTCTAGAAGACATTCAAAATCTCTACATCAATTTCGTGATGCGTGAGGTCGTTACAGAAATTTGTTCAACGGAAGAAATCAAGTCTTACCAAAACAAGGACCCAACGTACAGCAAACTCAAAGAATACGTCAAAAATGGTTGGCCACAGAAACACAAAAGCGACCCGTTAGTCAGTAAATTCTTCTCTCATCAACAAGACTTAAGCATCGCTCATGACATTGTTTGCTACAAAGACCGAGTCGTCATTCCTGGTCCTCTTCAGAAGAAGTGCCTCTATGTGCTCCATGACGGACACTTCGGTATTAATAAATGTTTGGACCGGGCCAAAGCTACTGTGTGGTGGCCAGGTATCACAAGAGAGCTTAAAGAAGTCGTCGGGAAATGTGAAATTTGCATCAAACTACGCAGACCAACGGTAGATCCCATGTTACCATCCGAAGTTCCATCTAGACCGTGGCAAACAATTGGTGCCGACCTCGCAGAATATCATGAGTCAACTTACTTAGTGGTACAGGACTATTATTCCAAGTATCCTGAAATCAGAAAACTTCGCACCACCAAAGCCAAAGTTGTTATCGAGACCTTCAAAGAAATGTTTGCTAGACATGGTATACCCGAAGTTGTCCGCTCCGACAATGGCAAACAATTTGATTGTCACGAATACAGAACTTTCAGCAGAAAATATGGATTTAAGTTAATTACCAGTAGTCCCCATTACCAACAGTCAAATGGACAAGCCGAAAGTGCTGTGAAGCTGCTCAAAACGATATTGAGGAAAAATGAAGATCCATATCTTGCACTTCTTACCTACCGCAATACACCTACTAAATGTGGATTGTCACCTGCCCAACTGCTCTTTGGCAGAAACCTTCGAGACAGACTGCCAAGGTTACCTTCAGGGTTAAAACCTGCAACTATCGACCATGACACTGTCAGACAAACGTTAATCAACAATCAAGCAGAACAGAAGTCCAACTACGACAAACGACACCGAGTAACAAAAGAAGAGAAAAATCTAAAAGAAGGTGATCGCGTATGGATCATAAATATGCAAAAGGAGGGAGAAGTACAACGCAGATGTGAAGAACCAAGGTCATATTTGATCGAGACTGACGGCGGTTGCGTCAGACGAAATCGAAGACATCTTCAGCCCTTACCAGACAGAAATAATGAACCCGAACATGACCCAGAACAACCAGACGAATCAGAGGAACCAAAGAAAAGACCAATCAGAAGACCCAAAAGATACCAAGATTATTATTGTTATTGAAATATGTATATTTTGATACCTCAGGTAGTTAGTTTCATATTTAGCTTAGTTTTGTATTTAAAAGGGGGGATGTTAGGTTGGCAACTCTCACGTGGGCGACACGGGAGTTGGAGGGGGGTTTTTTG
Source organism: Tribolium castaneum (assembly GCF_031307605.1). Lineage (NCBI taxonomy): Eukaryota > Metazoa > Arthropoda > Insecta > Coleoptera > Tenebrionidae > Tribolium > Tribolium castaneum. The sequence continues at coordinate 9,593,735 of NC_087400.1, forward strand.
GCAGAGTGAGTTAGTTAGGTTATGTCGCAGAAGGGGCCTGGACGCACCCTCAATGCTCCGGGATATTAGTCAATAAACAGTTATAAGGTTGAATGGTCTATTTACAACTAACCTAACACTATCTGTGATAATTTTCAAGTTATATTGTTTTTTTTTTGACATTGTAGGAAATTTCTTACTGACCGCAGCTATTTTTGCATAGTTTGCCATAAAAACATTTCTGATTAAATAAACGAAAAACTCTGTTCACAATTGTGTTGTCCGTCCAACAAAATAAATTCATTAAATGTTGGTTCAAAAAATTTTAATTTCTCATATATTTTTTTCTCTCGTTTCCATGGCAATCTATGAGAAAAGGCCTAAGGCTAATGAGTTCTTCAATCTAACCAAAAAGTTATTGTAACTTGAAAACTATTAAATATAATTATATAGAAAATGCTAATACAGTTCAATATAGCATTAAATTCTCTACGATTTAATGAAATAAAACTTGTGACATTTTATTTGAAAAAATTGAGTTAAGGGTGCTTTAAGTTCTGAAAACTTAACTTTAAACGTTCGGGGTTTGTTATTATTTTTTCGAAAATTTGAAAACACCAAAGGTTAGATTTAGGCTTCCTCTTTCAAATAAGCTAAAGAAAATTTGTATTTTTTTTTAAAATGGCAGAGTTATCGATTTTTGAACTGGAAGGTGCAAATCAAAAAAAAAAAATTAAAACCCTACATTCGATTCACTTTCATAAAAACCATTGTGGTAGAAAATGGGGTACTCTTGGCATTAATTTTTATATGAGTTGTCATGGTAACAGGATAGTCAATTCCACCACAATAGTTTTTATGAAAGTGAACCGAAAGTAAATATTTCGTAAATGGCTAAACTTAGTTATAGGGTCAGCTTATTAAAAATACTTTAAAATAATTCTAGTAATCCAAAAACGCATTACTTTTCATGTTTGTAGTAGGTTTTCTTTAAATTAAGTAATATGTGGGTTTAGGTTTATTATCTCAAACCCCGGTGTAGTGTTAAGTTTTTTTGTTCTGTTATAAATTAAAACATATTTCTGGAAAATCAAATTACCTACCAAAACAGTTAAATTTTCTGAAAATTCTGACAATGCACGTAATATTTTTTTTACGAAGAAAATGAATTCATAACAATACGTCACTTAATCCTATTATTTGTACTGTAAGAAAGGAGCATTATCAAAAGAAATCCACACAAGATAAACCTTTATATTATAATCTATTATAAACAGTATAACATGAAAAAATAAGCAAAATACAGAATGTTATATAAAATACTAAAACTTGGCCAAGGCCCTCCTTAAGCCAACTCCCCGATGGGTGCATTCTCCAACCACAAATCATGCAAATACCGATACAAATCATCACTAACAGCGACTTTATACGGCGTCGGATTTAGCGTTCGCCGAATATCCGCCCTCAAAATCCTCAAACTATCCACAACCCGTTCCTTAATTTCCTGCATATTGGGCAACGGCTGACAAATCTTCCCGTTCTGCCAATACAACACCAGCAACTTCTCGACTTTCGACGGCGTAACAAACGCCCGTTTCGACTCCTCAAACGGGTGCCGACACAACACCTTTTCGCCAACTTTGGGCGGCGCCTCTGACGATTTCTGCAGAAGATCAATGAGCGCATTCCCGTTCTCTCCATACAGTCTATAGACGTCCTTCCGGCCCGGAATGGTAACTTTACCCACATCATGACTGAGCTTAATCCTGGCATGGCCGTTGATTTCCACCATCTTGTACACACCACCCAGCGCTGGTTGCTTCTGACAAGTCACCAAATGGGTGCCGATACCAAAGGCGTTGATCTCGTGACCTTGCTCGTTTAAACTTAGAATAGTCTCCTCGTTTATGTCATTGGACGCCATTATCATTAAATTGGCGAATTGTGGGCGTTTGAATTGCTCGCTTATTTTAATAAAAAGATTTCTAGCAACGACAGATAAGTAGGCCAAGTCGCCACTATCTAGTCGAATCCCGATTGGTTCATAACCCAAATCAAGCAAAGCCAACGCGACTGCACTAAAATTCACCAAACCGCTCTTTTTTACATCGTAAGTGTCAACTAGTGCTAAATAACCATTAGGGAACGAAATGGCGAAAGAGATAAAAGCGGCGAATTCGCCATCGTTAACTTCCGACAACATGACGTTGAAAACCGAAACTATACTCTCGCGCCATTTTATTGCCAACGCAACGAAATCGACAGGCTTGCCACCTGTTTTCGGTTCTAATGTCTTGATCACCAGCTCACTTAGATTATTGAAGGAAGTGACGTAAGCATGGGCATGAGTGCCTTTCACCGGGATATTAAACAATTTCCCTGCCAGTACATTACTAGTACCGTCAAAGCCCCCAATGTAGGAGTACTTGGAGGCAGAAAGGGCCCCATCGGGCCCTTGGGCCCGCCTCAACCCGAACTCATACAACTTCAGCTTGTTTGAAGCCATTCTGTAGCGCGACGCGTTTGTTGCGATCAAACTGGCATAATTCACAAGATTCAGTAGAGTTGTTTCGAGAAGTTGTACAACAATAAGGGGGCCCTCGACCCGGAGCAGCGGAATCCGGGGGAAGACAACACTGCCTTCTTTCACGGCGTAAAAAGACACTCCTCGAGCGTCCAAAGTGCCCAAATACTTGTAGAACTCTTCCTCAACAGTGGGGGGAAGAATTTGTCGAATGTAGTCGATGTCGCTCTTCGAATACGAGAATTTATCGAGGAATTTGACGCATTCTTCCAGGCCTGCAAAAATGGTGAATTCACCTTGGAAGGGGTTTTTGCGGAAGAAGAGGTCGAAAACGGCGTGGTCTTGAATTTTTCCCGACTTCCAGTAGGCGTAAGCCATCGTGATTTGGTACAAGTCGGTCAAAAGGGGCTGCACGATCGAGTTTTGACCTAACCTCTTCTCGGGGGTGACGGAACCGTTCAGTTGGCGCGACATCGTGGGGTTGGGTGCACTTGAAGTCTTAAACGTATTCACATCTCGTTGGGTTGAACAGTTTTTAAATTTTCGAAGGTGATTACATTTTTGGAGGTGACTTTGGGGGAGTTAAGGTGGTACGGGTGGGAGCACTGGATGCGAAAAATGGGGTTTTAGGACCCAAAATGGCCCAATATTCTAACCCTCGCTAATTATAGGGGATGTAGGGACAACTACGCCCACAATTTGGCCAAATGTGGGCCAAAAAACTATTAAATTGTGCGGTAAGTTAGTTGCATGGTTGGGTTGGTACTGCTGACGCTTTAACACAAATACACAGGGCCGTACCGGCTTGTAACTTGCTCCAAAAAGTTATGATTGGAATCAATAACAAATATAAATGAAAAATAACAGAAACGTTTTGATTCTTCCTCTCAAGTTTTATTCTTTCTTTCTTACATGTTTTCGGCCACTTACCATCTGGTCCACAAGAAATTTGTTATGTTTATTGTAAATTAATAAGTTTACTTCCATCAGTTTTGAGTTTACCTTTCTTATCTATTCGCTTTTTTGTGAAATTGAAATTGTCTGTAAGTCTATAAATCAAGTTAACAATAATAACGTCAAATAATGTATAAACACTAACTAACAGAACAATAACTTTAAAAATATAACAATACAACACGCTATATACTCCTCTAAAATGTATTAAATTATTTTAAAAGCTATAAGAAGGAATAAAATTAAAACTTTTTATAAAATTAAATATTCATAGTTATTCTGATGATTTAATCTTATTTTATTCTTCTTATTATTCAATTTATTCTTCGACACTGTCAAAATTTACTCTGTAAGGAAGTTTTGACAACTGATATTTCTCAATATGAAACGTCTGATTATTTTTTACAGATTTAAAGCAATTTTAAGCCTTGTTGAGTCTAATTCAAAGAGTAAAATGTTGTATTCAACTCGTTTTTGTGTAAATCGGTTCATTCATTTCACCTCGTTATCATTCGACGTTTAAAAATCCACAAATGAAGTAAAGCGTCCGATTTACACTTAAACTCGTTAAATAAATAACTATTATAAGTTAGGAGTGATTCAAAGGCTTATTATTAAAGAGCTTTTTACATGAATTATTGTTGGTATTAAAAAAATTAACTTTTTGTTGATTTTTCTATTTAGAGCTTATTCTAAATCATTCGGCAAACTGCCATTGTCAAAAATGACCCAATTTTGGCATTAAACATATATTTACTATTGAAAAAAAAAATTGCCCATAAGCATCGGAATAAAATGTCCTTCAAACCCACTGTTAGTCTTTAAAACATTTTAAGATACGTTAAATAAAATATAATAAACAAATTATTAATAATAATAATAGTAATATTTCTATGTATGTTCGCCATTAAAATTTATTAATGTTAAAATGACAACTATGTAAATTTTAGAAAAGAAAAGTGCACGCCCATGAACCAAAAGGGTGCATTTCAAGAGTCTTTTATGTCACTGTCAGTTCGCCACCAGATATGGAACTAAATGTATTAGCAACAACTTTAGACAGTTATCCAATAAAGCGTAGACTAATGTATTTTTGTTGTTGTTCAGTTAGGTTTTAAGTTGAGAATGTAATAAATTTCTAACTTTTAACCTTTCTTTTTTTATCATGCGATTTTCTAAAATTTTGATCTAGTTATTCATGACAATTACTTTAACCCGGTGTCCATTACGGATATAAGATTTTTTTGTTCTTTGGTGAACATTTTAGACATATTGACAGATAAAGCGATGCTTAAGTTATTTACGCAATACATTTAACTGCTGAGGTAAATGTCAAGGATAACTAGATCAAAATTTAAAAAAAACGCATGGTATTAATTAATTAAATTTTGTTGTTAAATTTATATATACAGCGTGCTCAAAAACTGGCGCACCAACTCAATGGTGTGTGGTAGAGAACTGGTTACATATAAAGGTAAAAATAGTAAAAAAATTCTTTGTATTAAAGTTATTGATAAATAACGGATTTTAGATAAATGATATGTGGCAACGTTGTCTAACGTCGTGATCGCAATAGAATTTGAGCAACAATAAAAATAAATCATTTTTGAAACGGTTTCCTAGGAAACAATTCCCAGTGTTGGCACATCTACACACTGTGACTTTTTGGATGAATTTTATTTTTTTTTAAATTAAAAAAACTGTTAAAGTCTGAAAGTAAATTTAAAAATAATTATTCATCGTTTTGTTACGGAACGATTACCTGGTATGAAACATAAAAACATAAAAAAATAATGAAAACTTAAGAAGTTAACACAATAAGTTTGTAGCTCCAGATTTCTTAAAATATGATTTTAGGAATTTTTTCAACATTTTTCCCGTAACCTGCACTTGCTTCTCAATAACGTACCACGGAGTTGGTGCGCCAGTTTTTGAGCACCCTGTATTTTGTATAAAACAATTGTAGGGATTTGTTTATGTATTCTTGGTTCCAAATTTAGGGATGTTGATTTCTGTTGTTTGTGGGGGGTATTATAGAAAATAGCTAGTGAGGCAAAGATGCAGTTATTTGGACAAAATGTTAGTTTAATTTTGTTAATTAAATCGTAAGAATTGTTAACTGTGTACTGAAACATGTAGCAAAGAAAAAATAAAACTTGAGATGAAGTATTAAAGACCAAAACTTTTGTCTTATTTTTCATTCACATTTACATAACACCTCTCACAATGGATCAAGATTCTGCAAATAACAAACAATCAATTATATATTGAATAAATAAACACTCTTGTCTTACTCCACCCCAACAAATGTCGAAACAATTCGAAACAGGTCTTCAAAATTTTGAGTCCAGCCCTGCCCACCTCGTGTTTTGAAAATGTCAACCGTTTAACGTCACCAAATGTCATAAACACTTTAAGTGAACCAAAATTCTGGTACTTCCACCAAAAATAGCACCAAAGCGTTAATGACCGCGTGAACCGCACCGCCTTAACGCCCCAAATCAGAGTAATGTTCTAAAAACTCGTGTCGCAAATCAGTTTTTGTCCGACATAACCTCAAACATGTGGGACTCTACAATGTTCCTGAGCACCCTCACGCCAAAATTTTACGTCGCTTTAACCGGCACTTCGTCCCTAATCTCCGGCTTGATCCTCATTTTCGAATGGTGGTATTTCCGCAAGTACGGCACGAGTTTCATCGAACAAATTTCCCTCAACCACATCAGCCCCTGGATCAGTGGCGTCGACAGCAGCGAAAACGGAAGTTCGAGTAATTCGACTAGTTCGCAAAGTAGCGTTCCTGAGTGTAAGGTGTGGAGAAATCCGCTGAATTTGTACAGGGGAGCCGAATACCAAAGATTCTACTGGGCTACTAATAAGGAGCCTTTGACTTATTATGATATGAATTTGTCGGCTCAGGACCACCAGACGTTTTTTACGTGTGAGGCGGATGCGGGTAAATCTGAGTATGAGATTATGCAAACTGCCTGGCGGGAGAGGAACCCCATGGTGAGGATTAAAGCTGCACACAGTGCTTTGGAGAAGAGCCCTGAGTGTGCCCCCGCTTATATTTTGTTGGCGGAAGAAGAGGCAACGACGATAACTGAAGCCGAGAAAATTCTAAAACAGGCCCTCAAAGTGGCAGAAACGAACTATAGAAAGTCACAAGCCCTGCAACACCAAGGGAGCCTGATGGAAGCGCAGCACCGGCGGGACACCAACGTCTTAATTTATATAAAAAGAAGGTCAGTTTTTTATTATAATTTATTTAATTAATTATTAAATGGTACATTATAATTTCAAATGCGTATGTACAGGGTGAGGCATTTTGGATGTCCGAATAGGGGATCTCCGAAACTAAGCGGTTTAGAGAAAAACGAGTGACACATTTTCAGGTCCGTTTTTTGAGAAAATAATTTTGGTCAAAACTGCATTTTGCTATTGTCTTTTGTTTTCGACTTATAAACAAAAGTTGACATTTTAGCGAAATCTTAAAAAAACATATCTTCCTGATTATAAAAGATACACATTTGAAACAAAGACACTTTTTTACAGAAAATTTAATAATGTTATCAGCGATTTTTTTCAACTATTCGTTTAACTGTGATAACATAAAGTTGTATTTTTTAAATAGGAATCATAGGCGGCTGTGATATTTTTGAAAAGCTTATTTTTTTCTGATTAGATCTGTCTATTTGTGTAATACATTATTTTTTAATTATAGAAAAAAAACAACATTTTGATTTTTCTTTATAGTAGGCCATGAAAAATTTTTGGAATATCAAATAAAGCTATGAAAAATATATTGTAACAAGTATTTGTAGTGTAATGATTTTTTAAACACTAATTAATTCAAAAACAGCATAATAAATTATTATGAAAATGGTAGGCTTACATTGCCATTCCTTTTGCTAATTAAACATGAAATGTCGGAACAAGAAAAATCTTATTAGTTGTATGATTGCTTGTCTATAAAATTTTATTTTATAAAAAATGTAAATCCAAACACTAAAATCAAATCCCATCTGCGGTAAAAAATACATAACATTATCAACGTCACCTCCATTGCACTTCACTAAATCATGAAAAAGTGTCATCAAATGGTAGTGACATCATTTTCAATTTTGTGCACATTTTTTACGTAATTAAAATCTGCGACGATCGTATATTAGTTCAATTGAAAATAACTTTAACATAGCTTATTTTAATAATTTTACATTTATTACTTTAATAACCGTTCACAAAATTTCTAGATTATTCACACCTTTGATGTGAAATAATGTTTCCATGGCCAACTACTTTCACATATTTTAAATATAATTTTGATCAAAAGTATATAAAAATATTAAACTGTATTTATATTGTTTTTAGTTCAGAAAAAAAAAGCTTTTCTAAAATCTCATAGCCAACTATGATTCCTATTTAAAAAAATATAACTCTACCTTATTACAGCTAAAAGAATGATTAAAAAAACGCTGATAACATTATTAAATTCTTTGTAAAAAAGTGTCTCTATAATGTCTTTGTTTCAAATGTGTATCTTTTATAATAAAAAAATAAATAAATCCACAGTTACATTGTTCTGGGTATTGTCAAGTTTGTCTTGACAGTTTTGCTAAAATTTTATTATAGGCTATTATTATTTAAAAATAAAAAAATTAAACAATTTAATTTTTGATTTAATTAATGTTTTAAAAAATTAAATGAAGCATCCAAGTCATAAGTGCAATTAGTATTTTTGTTTGTATCTTAAGACATGTCAGAAATAACCCCCTATTGACTCACCCTGTATGTTTAAATATGTTTGATTTGACTAATGAAATAGTAATCACATACAAAAAAAACAGTTTAATTGTAAAAAATTGGTATTTCAGCACCGACCTATTTATTTATTATTTACTTTCATCATATGAAAAATAACTACATTCGGTTCACTTTCATAAAAACCATTGTGGTGGAAATTGGGTACTTTTGGCATTAACTTTTATATGAGTTGTCATGGTAACAGGTTAGTCAATTCCACCATAATGGTTTTGATGAAAGTGAACCGAAAGTACTTTATTATATTTTCACATGGATAACAACCAGCTGTAGAGTTGTTAGGTTGGTACGCCCTGCCAATAGTGTTTTTAGTGTACCGATTGGCAGTACTAATTCGCGTTCAAAATTTGACAACAGACACAAGTACAGTAAAGAATTGAAATGAACCGGTTATTTTTTTTTATTAAAACGAAGTATTAGTCTTGATACCCTGATTTTGAACCAATTTCACAACTTCACAAGTTTGATTTAAGTGAATAATTAACAAGTTTTAAAAACTTTCAGAGCTTCTAACCTATTTTTGTAGACACTGTCAATTCTGACAAATTTCTCACTATAAATTACTAGAAACATTGGTGCTCATTTAAAGACCGACTTACACGGGCCAAGTATAAAGAATTTACACTAGGAAGTGGTTTTTATGAATATGCTCAAAAACTGGCGCACCAACTCAGTGGTACGTTGTTGAGAAGCAAATGTAGATCACGGGAAAAATCTTGAAAAAATTCCTAATGTTATATTTTAAAAATCTGGAACAACAAACTTATTTTGCTAAGTTTCTCAATTTTTATTATTTTTTAATGTTTTCATGTTTCGCACTAAGTAATTGTTCCCTAACAAAACGATGAATAATTATTTTTAAGTTTACTATCAGATCTTAGCAGTTTTTTTAATTTAAAAAAAATTAAATTCATCAAAAAATCACAGTTTGTAGATGTGGCAACGCTGGGAACTATTTCCTAGGAAACCGTTTCAAAAATAATTTATTTTTATTGTTCATCAAATTCTATTGTGATCACGACTGTTAGGCAACGTTGCCACATATCATTTATTTAAAATACGTTATTTATCAATAACTTTAATACAAAGAATTTTTTACTATTTTTACCTTTATGTGTAAGCAATTCTCTACCACACTCCGTTGAGTTGGTGCGCCGATTTTTGAGCACCCGGTATAGTATTTCCGAACTCACGCAGATGGGGTTTAAGGTGGATTCAAAATACACAGTGCTTCTAATTTTTACAAAACAAATGCATTTTTGTTCGTTCTTCAGTTTGCGAAAGCTTAGATTAATTAATTTTTGAGCTAAAACATGTAATAACTGATTATTTGTTATTTTGGCAGCTTTTAGTTAATGATATATAAAGCAATAATTATTTCTTTTACAGAATCTTTTTGTCTCAAGACTGAGGGGATCATTTTATAACTTTTTTCAGACGACACCCAATGAAAATTTCGCTTCGTTATTACAGAGTGATTTCATCAAAAATAAATTTATCGCATCAAAGTGTAAAAGCTAATTTGATCGAGAATGTATTCAGAAAAGCGTGAAAATAATATGCAGTATACTCCCAAAGATGAGAAAAGCATTCAAGATAGCTTTGTTGAGTTTGTTACTGGAAAAATTTTCAAGAATAATATCTTATTAAAAATTATGAAAATGCTCTTGAGAGGGCTGGGGGACTTCGGTCTATAGTCTCAGGGAATCCTATGTATGGCTTTGGCCAAATACAAATAATACTAATTGTACTTTCTGAGTACTGTCATCTCTGTCAAATCTTTGAATAAACTTTTTACTCACTTTTTCTGCATTCAAACTTGTTTCAAGTGTAGGGTTTATCTTGATTTGTGTTTTATATTTTCGTGACTTTGACATGCGCGCCACAGTGAGTTCTACATCAAAGATGTTTCAAAAATCTCAAGAAAAAACGATATTTTTTAAATTTCATTTGTCTAAAACATTTTGACATCTTGTTGTCTAATTTTCTCGGTGATAAATGATTCAAAAACTCGTCTCAGAACACCAAACTTTTTTGATTGTTTGTCATTAGTCCGAGCGCAAGCTCCCAAATTCAACATGGCCGTCCTGACTCGATTGCACACGACTACTGAAAACTGATTCTTATGTAGAATTTCCTGCTGAATTCGAATCTGTAGGTCGCTTTTTGATTTGGAATTGCCTTCATTATGAAAAAGACGGTTTTCTGAAAATTTTTTAAAAACTAAAATTGCGCAAATTTTGTGTTTACATCGTCTGAATAAAGCTAGAAAATTCATTTTTTTACACTAGGTTCCCCTGTATATATAGATTCTAACGTATATAAACAAGCTTTAGATTTTACAAAAGAAAAGTAAGAAAATTACAGATTTCTTGTAACGTTATATTTGTGTAGTGTAATTTTCGAGATGCGAAAATTTTTTTTATTTTAAACGATAGATCCCTACATAAGCGACATGAACTGATGCCAATAGTTCAAATAAGTTTTTGGTGCATGAATCATTTTGATATCTCTAATATTCACCAAGTTATTGCAATTTAAAGTTACTGCAATATGCGCGGGAAGTGCAAATCGCTGCATATCTCCCTTTGTAATGACTACAAGACCACTGGACTAAAGCTCGTAAGTATTACAGATGTTCAGTTACTTCTCAAAGACTTTTCTCATTATTAAGCAAAACATTTTGATATTTTAACTAAAGTCATGGATAAGCAGATTGTTTTTACTGGTAATCTATTTTGCTTATTTAAAACACGCATCTGCGAGTATAATTCCAGATTTCAAAAACGCGTTTTTTTTTTAATTTTTATGACAACATCAATAACCCAAGAAATGTGAAGATAAATGGCAACTTTTTAATGATTTTTTATTATGACAATCAATTCCATGACAACTAAGGTATACTGATCTCACATTACATTATTTTCAATTTTTGTAATTCTACTATCAGTATTTTTATGATTAAAAAGTGTACCAATAAATAAATAACTGGATAACTGGTCTTTAAAACAGTTGCTCTATTTTGAGCATGACGGCGTAGCCGGAGTGCTCGAAAAATCGTGTATGTTTTAAAAACCTCAATATCCACTTATACTTTAATATTACTATAATTTTCGTGTTTTTTCAAAGTAAAAGTTGCAATTTTTTAAGAATTGTAAAATATTGTCCCGTCTGATGCAGGTTGGCAATGTGTGCCCGCCGCCTCGGGAAGCTCAAAGAAGCTGTAAAAATGTTCCGCGATTTAACCAAAGAAGTCCCCCCAATAATGAACGTTTTAAACATTCACGAAAACCTCATCGAAGCATTGCTCGAAATGCAGGCATACGCCGACGTTCAGGCCGTGTTGGCAAAATACGACGACATCTCCTTGCCAAAATCCGCCACCATCTGCTACACGGCCGCCCTCCTCAAAGCCCGTCTAGTCGCCGACAAGTTCTCCCCGGACATCGCCAGCAAGCGGGGCCTGAACACGGCCGAAATGGCCGCCGTGGAGGCCATCCACCGCGCCGTGGAGTTCAACCCCCACGTGCCCAAATACCTGCTGGAGATGAAGCCGCTCATCCTGCCCCCGGAGCACGTGCTGAAGCGCGGCGACTCGGAGGCCATCGCCTACACGTTCTTCCACCTGGCGCACTGGAAGGCGGTGGACGGCGCCCTCAACCTGCTGCACTGCACGTGGGAGGGCACCTTCCGCATGCTGCCCTACCCCCTGGAGCGCGGACACCTCTTCTACCCCTACCCCACGTGCACGGAGTGCGCCGATCGGGAGTTGTTGCCCACCTTCCACGAAGTCTCCGTTTATCCGAAGAAGGAGCTGCCGTTTTTTATTATTTTTACGGCGGGGTTGTGTTCGTTTACGGCGCTTCTGACGCTGTTAACGCATCAGTATCCTGAGCCGATGGGGGTTGTGGCCAAAGCGGTCCTGAATTGGCTCTCTACGCCGGTGTATTATGTCTATGAGAAAATCGAAAGTATGCTGCCGGCGAATTTGCTGCAGCAGTTGTCGAGAATTTAATTCGAGACGAAGTTCGAACGTACTGTACTGTGTGGTAGGTTAGGTAGCTCATGTATGGGTTTTTATATAGATAGGTGTTTTTTAACTTATTTTCAAAGTGATTATATTTTGTGTTATGATTGTGAGCTTTTTTATGTCTGATTTTATTTTTGTTTTTTTTCTTGTCACTATGTATTCAAAGATGTTTGCCCAAACTTATTATTTAAGGAAAATGTGATTATGCAAATAAATGACACTGAATGGCGTTTGTGATTTTTTATATATTTTTTTTATATTTGTTCCCAACTACTCATAAGCACCTATACAGGGTGATTCTCTTTGTAGCCTACATTAGAAACTTTTTAACTTCTAATAAAACTACATTAAAATTTGTATACGTTCCATTCCGAGTTCAACTAAATTATTTTCAAAATGGCTGAGCTTCCGGAACTACGAGCAATTGGCGTCAACTTTAAAATTTTAAATAGTAACCAAACATTTTTATTGTATTTTTGAATTCTCCTTCTGACCTTCTCAGAGTAAAAACTGTCAAAATTCAAGACTGGTATGATTTTTTCGAAATAGTTATCAAAAATCGACTATAACTCAGTTTTTTCAAAGGGAAGACCCTATTTTCTTAACGGCAATCGAAAGAACAATATTGTGATTTTTATCAACACGTCCTATACCTGTCTCTTACAATTTTTGAAAAAAAAATACAAAAAAGAGATGTTACTTCGTAATTTTTATAGTTAATTTAGTAGTCCTTGCAAAATGGTCAACAATTGTCAAACTTCAACATTCTATTTAGTTTTTAGCTAGTTCATTATACAGGCTGTCCCAGAACTCGCGCCCCAGAGAAAAGGAGAGAAATCGTCATATAAAGAAATAAAGCAGTCAAAAGACACTCACATCGTTCATATTAACTTTGTAACATTGGACTTACCGAATTCTCTACAAGTTCTTTTTCGATTTTTTTGTATTTCCAGCCATATTCCAACCTTTTTGTAAGATATAGGACAATAGTTTATTTCTACATTTCTCGTCAACTTTTTGCAGCCTATTCAAGTTTTTCCATTATATCAAGTTTTTCCACTTTTTGTTCTTGACTTGCTTATATATTTACTTTCTCTTTATTTTTTGGGGTTTCATTGACTCCGCCCCACAAAATTAGTTATTTTATTTCTTTTTCCAATATTTCCCTATTATAAGGTAAGTTGTACACTTTTTCTAAGTAATTTTTGAACTAATAATATAGTTTTTAGGAAATGAAAAATAAGAAGAAACAACAGTTAAAATTAAGATCAAATTCTCCAAAATAAAGTACACAGAAACCTGAACAAAATTATTATTTACTGTATTGCTTCATGGTGTTACATGAGGCATTACCGAATAAATAGGTATTATTATTATTATTATTATTATTACTCAAATCTTATTTATTGTTATAATTATTTATTTTTCTTAAAAGCATTATACAGGCTATTCCGTCTAAACCCCACATTAGAAGTATGGGTAGTTCTAATTATGATAGTCATCTGAAAATTTTCATACAACTATTATCTCTTAGGTCCAGCTCAATGAAAATATTTTCAAGATGGTGACACTTCCTCTTATACCGGAAGTCGCAATCAACTTCCTTATTTTAAATCCGTGTTTTTAATGCGTTTTTGGATTATTAGAGGTATTTTTAATTAGTTTTGATAAGCCTTTTCTACACCTAAATTTAGTCGTTTACCAAATATTTAGGTTTTTAATTTTTTTTTTGGATTTGCACCTTCCAATTCAAAAATTGATAACTTTGTGCCACTTTTAAAAATCTGGAAATATTTTTTTTGTTCATTTGAAAGAGGAAGCCTAGGAACCGGTTTATAGAAGCGTCATTAATTTAAACTGCAATTAAATGCGTCATTAACTGATCACGTGACCAAATTAAGCCAATTTCATTAGTGTATTTGCGTTGTTAACTTTTAACAACGAATTAAATTTTAATGAAGCTTTCTATAAACTGGCCCTTAATTTTTTTTGGTGTTTTCAAACTTCTAGAAAAGAACAACAAACTTCAAATATTTAAAGTTAAGTTTTTAGAACTAAGCATCTATAACTCATTTTTTTTTTCAAATGAAATGCCACGAGTTAATGAGTTCAAATGAAATGCCACTTCATTAAATTGTAGAGAATTTGATTATGCATTCATCTGATAGCATTCCTTATACTGGTGTTTAAAAATTTTCAAGTTACAATAACTTTTTGTTGGAATTCAAAAATTCATTAGCCATAGGCCTTTTTTTCATAGGTTGCAATGGAAACGAAAACTATGCAAAAATAGCTGTGGTTAGTAAGAAATTTTCTACAATGTCAAAAAACCAACATAACTTGAAAATTATCACAGGTAGGTATAGGGAATGCTAATACAGATCGATGCAGAAAACAATTCTCCCCCATCTAGTAAAATAAAAATTGGTACATCCCATTTAAAAACATTGAGTTATGGGTACTTGAAATTGTCCAAACATAACTTTAAAAATTTTGGGTTTATTAAAACTTTTTCACTTTTGAACACGCTGTGGAACAGATATAAGCTTTCTCTTTTAATGCTCCTAATATGATTTCGAAATCTCTAAAACTAAGAGTTACCGAATTTTAAAGTGACAGGTGCAAATCCAAAAAATTTTAAATATCTCAAAAACGGTTAAACTTGGGTATAGGGAAACCTGATAAAAACGCTCTTAAAATAACTCAACTAATTCAAAAACGCAGTGAAAAACATAGTTTTTCATTTAAAATAAGAAAGTTGAAGCGATTTATGGTATAACCGGAAGTGCCGCCATTTTGAAAATATACTCATTGAGTAGAACTTAGCGGATTATGGCTAATGTAGGATTTAGATGGAACAGGCTGTATATTGCGAATTCCTTTCGTACTCGTACTATTGTTTCAAACATTATTTGAGGGATGAAAATAAAAAAACATTTGTTGGCAATAATTAGCAGCAAAAACATTTTATTAACACATATAAGAACAATTGAATGGAAAGTACAAACCTATTAAATATTTCACCTAGTGTTACTTTATGACTTTTTTATTTCTTCTAGTGTTAGCATATCATCAATTATGCTCTGTTGTACTGTTGCCGTCTGCTGCAAACATGTTGCAAGCTGATCGAGAACTTGATTTCGTTTAGCCTAAAAAATAGACATGAAATTCTTCTCTTCCTAAGTAATCACAAAATAGTTACATTCATTTTTTCAACGTAGTTCGAAACGTCACTCTCCAATTTAGTAAAAAACTCAAGCGCTTGATATTTATGCTTCTCATGTTCCTCTTCTTTCTCTTGTTTACTGAAAAAAAAATTAAACAAAAGTTGAGAATTTTTTATTACATAACAACGTTCCATACATTTTTTTGAGTTGCTCAATATTCTGTTTTATCTCGACAAGTGGTGGAGCACTTTGCTCCATCTTCTTCATTTTTTCTTTGAAAAGTGCTTCCTCCTCCTTTCGTTGCTTAACCATCTACGACAAAAAACAATCAAAACTAGACAAGAAACTAACACCTCACCTCTTCCAAATGTTCGTTCAGAGACCGAATTTGGTTCTTAAGCGAAATCTCCTTCTCAGTCAACGTCTCAATCAATTGCTTGTTCGATAAAATGTGTTCTTCCAATGTAGAAATTTCGGTTTTCATTTTCGCAATTGAAGTTTTTTGGGACGTTATCTCGTCGCTGATCATCGTTTCACACGACTTTATTTTAGCCGGGAGGTTTTGCACTTTCTGACAAAATATTTTAATACAAAATCACCACAAAACAAACTCTTACCTTTCGAAATTCGGCCGAAGAAAAATCGCAACTCTCATCCAAGTGTAGAAGTTTAAGCTCCGGTTTGACCACAGTGAGTTTCATTAAGCTGTTATTCAAGCGGTAAACTTCATTTTCAACCTAAAACATTTTTTTTTCTACTTTGGTTTCACAAAGAGAACTTTTGTGCAACTCCTTTTAGTAAATTTTTAGGAGTTGTATTGGCAATGTTGGGCTAGGTGTAATTTAGTGTGTGATCTGTCAACAACGTGAAGTCGTTTATTGATAAAGCCCAAACAATTAACTAAATTAAAAGGAAATGGTTTAAACAGATTTTGATAAGTTAAACTAAACAAAAACAAACAACAAAAATAGAAAGTAGAAAAAATAGTATATAAGACTTAATTGTGGTACCCATTCTATTGGAGCACTCCTTCGACGTGCTGCAAAAACATTCGTGCCACAATAGAACGTCTTATAAAATAAAAAAAAATAAGCACATACTTTATTTTTGGCTTCCTTCAATTTGGAATGACACGTAAGTTCAATGTTTTTCTGGGTTTTGATCTTCTCTTTCTTCAAGTCAATTTTGCGCTTCATCGCTTCGATGTGTTCCAAAATTTTGTTCCTTTCTTCGATTGCGCACGGTTGATTTTTAATCTCCACTTTTAGTGACTCGACGCTTTCGCATTTCATTTTTATTAAAGTAACTAAAACACAATTTACTGTTTTGAATAAATGAGGTAAGGGACGAAATACCTAATTTCTCCTTTCGTTCTCTTAATGATTCAATTGAAGCCCTACTGGCTTCTTCCCTTTGTTCTCTATCTTGATAGAACGATTCAGTTTCTTCTTGTAGTTGTGTAATCTCTTTGTCAAGCATCTACAATTACAATTAAAACTTATTCCATTGCAGTTCAATTTTTAAAACGATTAATTTTGTTTTGAATAATTATAGACAATAAACAATCTTTATCGTCGTGTATAAAACATTTTTTTTCTGTAACAGGACTTCAAGTTTAAGAGAAAAAAGTGATAATGTGTTTTAATCCTGTTAGGTTGGCAACTCTCACGTGGGCGACACGGGAGTTGGAGGGGGGTTTTTTGGCAGAGTGAGTTAGTTAGGTTATGTCGCAGAAGGGGCCTGGACGCACCCTCAATGCTCCGGGATATTAGTCAATAAACAGTTATAAGGTTGAATGGTCTATTTACAACTAACCTAACATGGTGTCAGTGTTTTAAAATCCGAATCCCGCTCGTGTTACAAATTGTGAGTGTAAAAACCACCACAACTATCACGATGGATGCACTTCAGGCACAAGTGGCCGAGTTGGAGCAAAAATATGCGGATCTCATGGCACAAGCACAGGCCCGGGTTCAGGCGAGTGACACACCGTCAAAGCAGGCTCCAACGAGTAGCATCGTCTTCAGCAACTCCATTCCGATTCCGGAGAAATTTTCATTCGAAAAAGAAGATTGGCAAGTGTGGATTACACATTATGAACGTTTTAGAACAGCAACAAAACTAGACAAAAGCACACAAGCAGAGCAAATTAATAGTTTATTGTTGCATATGGGGGCGAAAGTTACAAAGTTTATGGAGGCTAAGCAGAAACAGGAAACCGATTTTCCTAGTTACAAAGCGCTGAAAGAATTCTTTGATAACGAGTTCAAAGACACTCCTAATACAATCTACGCACGAGCTAAGTTTAACAGACGTGACCAAAGGGAAGGTGAGGACGCCCAAACGTACATCGCTGACGTCATAAGCTTGGCCAAAACATGCAATTACAGAGATTTGGAGGAGGAACTCATAAGAGATCGATTAGTTGTTGGAATTCGTGATGAAAAATTGTCGGAAAATCTACAAATGAATGACAAATTGACACTTAAAACAGCAATTGACAAAATAACTCAAGTGGAGAGGATTAGAACCGAAAACAGAGAACTAAGAGTGAGAGAGGAAACGGTAAACAGAGTAGCTAGAGACAAAGCCAAGAAATTTAACCATAAATCCGTGAAATATGAAGGAAAACAGCGCAGGAGCAAAGATGGAAAGCAACAAAGTGAACATAAATTTAAAGGTTGTATAAGGTGTGGAAATTCGAACACACACAACAGGATGGAATGCCCAGCCAATGGACAAACGTGCCATAAATGTAACTTTAAAGGCCATTTTGCATCCAGATGTAAAACAAAGAACGTAAACGCAGTGGAATCTGAAACCTCAATATCAGATGATACTGATGATAGCTATGATTCGAGCTATGATTGTAGGGAGATTATCAATATTAATCGAGTAAAGTTGGACAAACCTTGGGAAGCGGTAGCGGAAATTTTTAATACAAACATTGTATTCAAAATAGATACCGGAGCCGATGAAACCATAATATCTAGCAAAGAATTCAAAGATAAACTTCAGGGGAAAGTAAAGTTACAAAGAACAAAAACAACACTGTTGGGACCCGGAAAAGGAAACCAGAGAAAATTGGAAATAAAGGGAGAGATAGTAGTTCCTCTTAAATGGGAAAATAAGATAGAAAATGTTAGATGTTTCGTCGTTGATACACCAGATAACTTACTGGGAAGACCAGCCTTACAAAAACTAGACATGATCAAATGGACTGGCAAAGAACTCGTTGCGAGTGACAGTGTTATTAGACATGTAACTAGCAGAAAAGCTGATGAAAAATTCCAACATAAGATGATGGTGAAATATCCAGAGGTGTTCAAAGGCTTGGGAACTCTTAAGAATTTTGAGTACACAATTGAAGTAAAATCAGACGCACAACCTTGGACCTTAAACACGCCTAGAAGAATTCCACTCCCCATGATGGATGTAGTAAAAAAGGAGCTGGACAAGATGATTCGCGAAGACGTTATAGAAGCCATTAATGAACCTACTGAGTGGTGTGCACCTATGGTTATTGCAGCGAAAAAGAACGGAAAAATTCGCGTGTGTTCAGACTACACCGAGCTAAACAAGTGCGTTAATCGCGAACTGTACCAATTACCGTCGGTCGATGAGACAATTTCGAAACTGAAAGACGCGAAGTGGTTTACCAAGTTAGACTTTTCCAGTGGCTTTTGGCAGCTTAAACTTTCACCGCAATCGCGCAAATATACCTGTTTTCTCACACCATTTGGCAGGTATGTCTACAAACGCATTCCATTTGGGATCACCTCAGCACCAGAAGTTTTCCAAAAAACCATCAGCGGCGTAATCGGCAAATTAAAAATGGAACACGTCCATGTTCATGCTGATGACATCCTCATCACAGGCCGCAACGAAGCTGACCATGACACAAACGTGAACAAAGTGTTAACACTCTTATCGGATCACGGCTTGACTTTAAACAAATCCAAATGTGAATTTAAAACGAACAAGACCTTATATTTAGGATACTTAATATCCGAAAATGGTGTTCAAGCCGATCCCAAAAGCGTTGAAGCCATTAATAATTATCCCGCGCCATCGTCGGTAACCGAAGTTAGAACTTTCCTCGGCATGGTTAACTATGTCTCAAAATTTATCGTTAATACTTCGAAAAAAACCCAATCATTACGTGAACTACTGCACAAGGATAAACAGTTTGTATGGACAGATAAACATCAAGCGGATTTTGAAAAACTTAAAAGTGAAATCGCATCATCGCGCGTGTTAGCCAAGTTTAGCACGGACAAAAAATCGCGAGTGTCGGCAGACGCATCGTCTTTTGGTTTAGGTGCCGTTTTAGAACAGTTACAAAGTGACGGAAATTGGAAACCTACTTATTTTTGTTCGCGTACCCTCGAACCATGCGAGCAAGCCTATGCTCAAATTGAAAAGGAAGCTCTCGCCATTACATGGGCGTGTGAAAGACTCGAAAATTTCTTACTGGGCGCTCATTTTGAAATTCATACCGACCATAAACCGTTAACAGTAATTTTGGCCACCAAAGAGCTCAACAAACTATCCAACAGGCTACAAAGATTTCGCATGCGGTTATTGAAATTTAACTATACTATAGAATACGTTCCAGGTAAAACGTTTTTCGTTCCCGATGCATTATCCAGAGCACCAATCCAAGGCAGAATTCGACACCAAGACCCACTTCTAGAAGACATTCAAAATCTCTACATCAATTTCGTGATGCGTGAGGTCGTTACAGAAATTTGTTCAACGGAAGAAATCAAGTCTTACCAAAACAAGGACCCAACGTACAGCAAACTCAAAGAATACGTCAAAAATGGTTGGCCACAGAAACACAAAAGCGACCCGTTAGTCAGTAAATTCTTCTCTCATCAACAAGACTTAAGCATCGCTCATGACATTGTTTGCTACAAAGACCGAGTCGTCATTCCTGGTCCTCTTCAGAAGAAGTGCCTCTATGTGCTCCATGACGGACACTTCGGTATTAATAAATGTTTGGACCGGGCCAAAGCTACTGTGTGGTGGCCAGGTATCACAAGAGAGCTTAAAGAAGTCGTCGGGAAATGTGAAATTTGCATCAAACTACGCAGACCAACGGTAGATCCCATGTTACCATCCGAAGTTCCATCTAGACCGTGGCAAACAATTGGTGCCGACCTCGCAGAATATCATGAGTCAACTTACTTAGTGGTACAGGACTATTATTCCAAGTATCCTGAAATCAGAAAACTTCGCACCACCAAAGCCAAAGTTGTTATCGAGACCTTCAAAGAAATGTTTGCTAGACATGGTATACCCGAAGTTGTCCGCTCCGACAATGGCAAACAATTTGATTGTCACGAATACAGAACTTTCAGCAGAAAATATGGATTTAAGTTAATTACCAGTAGTCCCCATTACCAACAGTCAAATGGACAAGCCGAAAGTGCTGTGAAGCTGCTCAAAACGATATTGAGGAAAAATGAAGATCCATATCTTGCACTTCTTACCTACCGCAATACACCTACTAAATGTGGATTGTCACCTGCCCAACTGCTCTTTGGCAGAAACCTTCGAGACAGACTGCCAAGGTTACCTTCAGGGTTAAAACCTGCAACTATCGACCATGACACTGTCAGACAAACGTTAATCAACAATCAAGCAGAACAGAAGTCCAACTACGACAAACGACACCGAGTAACAAAAGAAGAGAAAAATCTAAAAGAAGGTGATCGCGTATGGATCATAAATATGCAAAAGGAGGGAGAAGTACAACGCAGATGTGAAGAACCAAGGTCATATTTGATCGAGACTGACGGCGGTTGCGTCAGACGAAATCGAAGACATCTTCAGCCCTTACCAGACAGAAATAATGAACCCGAACATGACCCAGAACAACCAGACGAATCAGAGGAACCAAAGAAAAGACCAATCAGAAGACCCAAAAGATACCAAGATTATTATTGTTATTGAAATATGTATATTTTGATACCTCAGGTAGTTAGTTTCATATTTAGCTTAGTTTTGTATTTAAAAGGGGGGATGTTAGGTTGGCAACTCTCACGTGGGCGACACGGGAGTTGGAGGGGGGTTTTTTGGCAGAGTGAGTTAGTTAGGTTATGTCGCAGAAGGGGCCTGGACGCACCCTCAATGCTCCGGGATATTAGTCAATAAACAGTTATAAGGTTGAATGGTCTATTTACAACTAACCTAACAAATCCCTCAAATAATACAGGGTGTTTCAGTTTGGTATTCGCACACAGGTAACTTTGTTTTGCACAAAAGTTTTAACTTCTAACATAGCTAGAGCTTTAAAATTTTGTTTACATCCAAGACGATTTTTTTGAGCTCAACTAAATTATTTTCAAAATGAATAGAAGAGAATATTCTTTGTGTTAATAAAACTACCAGAGTATTTTACACACGTCACAAAATTAACTTAAATCTGGATAAGAATTACATGTTGATGTATAAGAGAAACAACAAGGGTCCAATTAAAACAACAGTCCCATTATTAATGCATACTTTTTGATACCTATTTTGAAGATAAAAATTGATTAGTGTTAAATTTTGTGAAATTGTAATATCTTAATTTGTTTATTAATATTTTATGTGACTGTGACTGTAGCTGGTCAAATTTTTTTTTTTTATAATACCAACTTATAATTATTATGGTTAATAAGATTTAAAACTGCTTGTGTAGTTGACATATGTTTCCTGAACCACCAGAATTGACTACAGCATTGTCAACTGTCAAATTTCAAGGTTACTATGATTTTTTTAAAAAGATGACTAAAAAATGATTACAAAACAGATTTTTCAATAGAATGACCCTGTTTTTCAATGCCAATCAAAAGAACATCAATTTTTATGCAGACTCTTATGAACATCTTCTATATCTATCTCTTACAGTTTTTGAAATAATTGCAAAAACTGAATTTTAGCTCATTATTTTCATTTTATTCAAGTAAACTATTAAAAAAAGATGGTAAATATGTGCAATTAATTAAAAGAATTGTTCGATTTCTTCACCATTTTCATTAAAGAAGTTCAAAATTCGATGGCAGACTGACTCAGTTACGTTACATAATTCACTAAGTTATAATAAACCATAATTAAATATTATTGTTTTACTGTTTACGATAATCAACGAGCTAAGAACTAAATAAAATATTGAAGTATGACAATTGTTGACCATTTTGCAAGGTCTACTTGATTAACTATATAAATTTCGAAGTAAAATTCGTTTTTTGTGATTTTTTTTAAAAACTATAAGAGAGGTGTAGGACGTGTTGATAAAAATCACCATAAATATTGATGTTCTTTCGACTGCTGTTAAGGAAATAAGGTCGTTCCATTAAAAAAACTGAGTTATGACAATTTTTTAGTAACGATTTTGAAAAAAATCATACTAGCCATGAATTTTGACAGATGACAATTTTAAAAATTCTGGACGACTCTTCAAAACTTCGGTTATCGAATGCAAATAAAATATTCACTTATTGTAAGGGGTTTAAGAGCTGTGATATCTTACAAATGAAAATTTTAATAAAAAAATTGACATGTATCATAAACTATGACAGATAAATACCAACTACTTGAATAAATTTTACTCAGCTTGAGAAGGTTAATTCAAATATGCGATAAAAATGTGTGGTTACTGTTTAAAATTTCAAAGTTGGCGCCAAGTAGTTGTAGTTCCGGAAGCTCTAGTTTTAAAAACAATTTAATTGATTGAACTCAGAATGGTCAATTTGTATCGATACAAAATTTCAAAGCTCTAGCTATTTTAGAAGTTAAAAAGTTTCTAATGCAGACCCTAAAAGATTTTTTTATTGTCATAGAAAAAAAGATCATTCTATTTGAAAAAGCTGGTATTTGATCATGATTTTCAAAAAAATCATAGTAGCCTTGTAATTTGACAGTTGACAAAGCCTGAAAATTTTAGATCGTTCAAACCGTTGGTTATCAAATGCAAAAAAACTATTCACTTTTTTAAAGAGTTCAAGAGCTGTGATATTTTGAATGAACCTCTACAAATGAAAATTTGGTCAAAGTTGGTGCCAATTTTTCATAGTTTTGAAATTTTGTAAATAATTTAGTTGAACTCGATGGTCGATTTAGAATTATATACAAAATTTCAAAGCTCTAGCTGCGTTAGAAGTCAAAAAGTTTCTAATGTAGGCCCTAAAAAATCACCCTGTATATTATGTTTATGTTGTACTTGTTTTAATAAAAAAAAGGTACAAGGGTGCGAATACGAAACTAAAATACCCGGTATGTTGTAATTTGTAAATTTGTTTGAATAAATTTAAAACATTTTGTGTACCCTTTCGGGTAAAGTGCTATTTTATCTACTCAAAAGAGTTGATAAAGAAATAGTTTAACATTTGCTCTAAAAAAACTTACCTCATTTTTGTTTTTTTGTTCATTTATTTGCTCCAAACGTAGCTCTTTCAACTGTTCTAACTTGATTACTTCTTCTTGCTGCCTTTTAGTTTCCGCATCATCAATATCAAGAACTTTTACTACAAAAACAATAAAATAAAAACAAAACTAATCTGTAATAATAATAAACTAACCAAGTTCTTGACTAACTGCTTGATCTGCAATTTCCTGATCGTCATTATTGTTGTACAACTGGTATCGTTCAAGAACATAATTAGTAACACACTAAAATTATTGATAATTATTACAATTTTTTTTTATTATGTTATAAAAACAACCTCAACTTTTTGATATTTGGGATCTTGTTCTAGAGCTGAATTTACATTTGTCTGTGTTATGTAAGTAACAAGATCAACAAGCCACCCAAGAATACCCATCACTTGTGGCCAAGCATGCATTGTATTAACTGAAAAAAATTATTAAAATAGAAATAACTAAGCTTAAATTAACTATTACCAGTTTTTAGCAATGAAAGCGAAATGTTCCCTGGAAATTGATAAATTTTGAGTGTGTTCAAGACAATATCTTTGTAGTTAGTTGTGTTGACTTCAAAGCGCGGATCGATTTCTTTGAATAGGAGGTTGAAAACGGCCACAAATGAATTAATGGTTGGTGGTTTAATGGTGTTGGGAAGGTGTTCAGGGCAATTGGGGTGTTCTCTGAGAAATCGCAAGACCTAAAACATCCAACATTCTCATCCAATCGCCAAATTTGGGCAACTCACTTTGGCATATTGGTCCGAAACCCACTTTTTGTCATTTATTGCTGAACCGATCTTGTAGGGGGATTTGCTGCGCGAGCGAGGTGTTGTGAGGTTCTATCAATAATTTTGTTAAAAAACTTAAAAGTACGGAGTATTACAAGGTATTAGGAGATGAAACGGGTACAAAATCGCCAAATCGTTTTAAATCCAATCAATTTAATAATTACTTGGAAAAAAGGCAGAAATGTTGAGCTTTGCACTTTTTACAGACAGACTGAGAAAAACTAACATTTTCGTAAAAAACATGAGAAAAAAGTTAATTAATAAAATTTGAAATTGCGCTTCGTTCCGTATTTTTCAAGACGCTGCGAATACGGTTAAAGATACAGGGTGACCTAGGGGTGTGTAATCGGTAACTTTTTTGTTATTTAAAATATTGCTATGCCGTTTTTATTATACGATAAATCGACCTAAAGTACACAAACTACAAATATTTTTATTATACCAGGTGGGGCAACTTTATCGCGCATCTAAGAAAATCGCGATTTCTAATTAAATAAAAAAAATTGCATTTTACACGCCTGACTGTACGTTCGAAAGGTATCTCCCCTAATGTTTTGGTAATTTTTCACTTGCAGATAAAAATAATAATTTAAAAAAAGTAATTTTCGACCAAAGAGTCAAATTCTAAATTTTATAGTAAACCACGCGTATTCACTTCAGATAATTGTTTACGAAATTAGCGAAGAAAAACACCAATGAGATTTTGAATTAAACGCACTTTTACATTTTAACTTTAAAAATTATTTTTATTTGAGTGGCTACTTGTGGTGACAATGTGAACTGTAACTGGGGTAAGATTGTAAAAGATTTTGATAGGATATTTGAATGCAGGCATCAGTTTTATTGCAAGACTGTAAATAAGGGGCTTCAAAAAGGTCGGCTACTGGTAACTGATCCCTTTGTTGGCAAATTATATCATCTTCTAATAAATAACGCGTCTAGTTTGCGTCTAAATAAAAAAGACCGATTATTTCACCAACCAAGTAAAAATTTATAATTCTGATACCAGCGTTCGATGGGCTAGCAGGTAAGGATTCATTTGGTCTAAAAACTTTGTAGTCAAATTAACAGTTAATGCCCAAAAACTCACAAAACTGCTACGACTTCATTTATTAACAAAAAAATTTAATAAAAATCGAGAATGGTCCTTATCAATGTACAGGCTGGTGAGTAAAATTTCAGGATTTTTATTTCATCAAAAGTCGCCATTATCTTGGGTGCGCGATAAGGTTGCCACACCCAGTATACAGGGTGTTGTATATAGGCTGGTGTACCAAAGTTATATTTTTTTAAATATAACTTATTTTAAATTATTTTTGCATAGTTGAATTTTACGCAAAAAAATAATATAACTTTATGTGGACTATTTGGATCTATTTCTTTTCGACTCGGAATTATTCAACTTTTCGTTATGAAAAAGATTTTTAAAAAATCACTGTGAAGTGATTATTTATGCATTAGAAAAACTCAGAATATTTTGTAGTTTTAGCAAATAGTCGACTTGTACTTGAAACACGCAGATAATGTACAGGGTGTGCTAAAACGCAAAAAGTTGAATGAGTCAATTTTTTTAAAAAACACCATGTATTTTTTACACGTATCGATAGCATTTTGCATAAGCTTTCTAATGGTATAGGGTTTACATAGCAAATTTAAAACATTTTTCGAGATTAAAAAAAAGTATTTTATTACAAGAAATTTGTTATCCTAGAATCTGATTTGTCAAATGATAATTAATTTTTTGATATGTACTAATGTAATGTGACTAATTACATTAGTAATTTAATTATTACTTGATACATCAATGAATTTTACACATCAAAAATTAATAATAAAATATAAAAGAAAAAAGAAAAAAACACTTTAGGAAATATTTCTAATTTACTATACAAACCGCATATCGTTAGAAAACTTATAAAAATGCTATCGACACGTGTAAAGAAATACATAGTGTTCCATTTGAAAAATATATGAGTTATTCAACTTTTTTACGTTTTGGCACATCTGTACATTATCTGGGTGTTTCAAGTAAAAGTCGACTAATGCTGAAACTACAGAATATTCCAAGTTTTTCTGTTGCAAATTTATCGGAAAATATTCATAGGTGACTTCGCAATGATTTTTCAAAAATTGGTCTTTTTTATAACAAAAACTTAAATAATTCCGAAACGAAAAGAGATAGACCCATAACAGTTTTATTTTTTTTGCGTAGAATCTAATTATGCAAAATATATAAGGGGTTTGATTTAAAAAATATAACTTTGGTTCACGAGCCTGTATACAACACCCTGTGTGCAGTAAAAATATTTTTAGTTTGTGTACTTGTAAGTCGATCTATCGAATAATGAAACATGGCAATATTTCAAGTAACATAAAAGTTATAAACCGAAAACAACAAATATTAACGTGAAACCTATTGCTTTTGAGTTTAGTTATAAGTAACAACGTAAAATAATTTATTAAAATACACACCATCACCTCAGTAAAACTTTTTTTTTTGTTCACAAATTATGGTGGAAAATTTATTATATGTAATGTTTCGCGGAAATGCTAATAAATATGAGGTAAGGGGTGAAGTAAGAAAAAGTGACTATTAAAATATTAAAAAGTCAAGAAGTTGGCCTGATATAAAAAAAACCATTTTTAGCAGCTCCTCCAGGTTGGATATTAGGAATCTGCACTTGTGTAAATCAAATGCCCAGCGACATCAAGAAATAATACCCGAAAAGCCCAATGTTCGAAAAAAATTAAATGAATTCAAAAAACACAAAAATCTAAATTTGGACAAAACATAATCCCAAGTTTTCAACCAAACAAACAAAAGTGGCTGTTTCTTCATCAAAATTCAAAATTTTGACTTAGTGAAGACTGTATATAAAAAAAGAATTTAAAAATTACGCACTACACACTTGTATACCAATTTCAGTGTCAAATATTGATCTCTAATATTACAAAAACTTATTCTGTGATATACTACACTGAAAAAGGCGAACTTAAATAACAAGATAATGGCTTATGTGCAAAAATTATGGATTTAATAATAATAATAATACATTATTTTCTCATTTTGTCATAATGTTCAAAATTGATATGCATAATAAATAAACCTACAAAGCAGTTATTTAAAAAAATAGTTAAGGAAACTTCAAATTCAAAAAATCTCCTATCAGAAAAATAACTTTTGTCCCTCATATGTTTCAGCCACTGGTTCTTTAAAATAACCGAAAAATATTATGGTAATTACACTAATTACACAACACTAAAAATGACCACAATCCGTCCTTTGCTTTAGTTGGGACAAAAACAGGTAGCAACCAAAAGACCATCCACAGAAACGGCACGAGCAACGCCTCTATAGGCAAAAGCAATAAACTATGGGGGATTATATGACAAAATCAGTCTATTCATTGATAATTTAAAAACAACAGTGTTCTACTACATGGCGTTTGTTAAATTAGTTGAAATTTCATATTTTGTAATAAATATCAAAACCCTAAAACAAATTTTGAAGTTTACTGATAAAATAACGCGACTTTTACATCAATCGCAATATCTCAAAAATAAATTAAACCTTTTCTTAAAGGAGTTTACTTTTTCAACGCATTAGCCTGTAGAATTAAAAAACCTTTAATATGATGTACACATAATACAGACTGATCCAGAAATACTGAGTCTGTTGGCAACACTGGACTTAAATTTTTAAGGATACCAATGAAGTACGCTTCAAGTTAACAAGAATTTAACATTCTTGTGGAGTTGGACGTCAAATAATTGTCAAGAAAAATCGAATTCGGTTGCAATGTTACAAATTACGAGCACAAATACTTTCAAATGTGTTGCCAATAGACTCAGTTTTTCTGGATCAGTCTGTATTTGAAATTCTGTTGCGTATTAAGAGAGAAAACTTTTTTAACTGCGCCCTCTGGCGACATTAGCGGAACCATTAAAAACGGGAACGTTTTATTTGTATGTACATCGTTTCGTATCCTAATCTTTAGATATCCGTACTTAAAACACTTACAGAATTTGATCGTTTTAACCCAGAATTCTGAAATAAATAGGTGTTTAACGTTATGTCAATTGTATTTACTGTTTTACCAGAGTCGGAGTAATGACCGTTGATTTTTTATAAGAAACCTACAATCAGCATTAGAGTGATAAAGTTCTCGAAACAAAACAAAACCTAACTGATGGAGTAACCGAAGGTCTTCTCAAATTTGACGAACTTGTTGATCTTTTCAAGGGCGGATTTAAGGTTCGGTCCATGGAATTCGCCCTGAACCTTTTTGCATTGTCATCTTTTGCACTAACTCTTTAAAACAAATTAGAGCCAATAATTTCATTTGAATTTCTTGAAGAAGGAATTTAGGAGAAGGGTACTTTTGGTAATTTTTTACTTTTTTAATAAACCAGGACCTAAATTAGGTACTACAAGTTTACATTATTTTACCTGCTGACAGAAGACTTTGAGCGTGACCTATTGGGGACTGGAAGTTGGGAGCTGCTGTTTGACCGTCGGTACATTGTTCAAAAGACTTCTCAACTTATTAAAAACACAATTAAATCATAAAACTGACTGAAGTGTACAAACATCAAGTTCAAAAAACGTTATTACAAAATCACCAATCAAGAAAGTCCAATAGATGCAATTTATCTACTAAATGTATCTAAATTGGAACTACTTGCTGTTAATTTTTTTAATATGTACCAATAAATACGAAACGTATACAGATTTATTTAACTGGAAACAATTTTAAAAAAATAATGCAAAGCAGTGCTTGTATGAAAGACACAGCATTGTCTTTCGACGAGTAGTTCATTCAAACAGTGCAATTTGTCTCTACTCCATTGCTATTTGACACTACCTTGTTTGTCCATTTATTAGTTATTAATTTATTAGAAAAATGGCTCAAATTTCGTCCACAGAACAGCCTAATATGAAGCAAGTGGATCTGATGACGCTAAATATCCAGCAGTTATCAACGTTAAAGCAACAGTTAGACCAGGTATGTGCCCTAACCTCAAACCTTGCACATGATTCTAAAAACTGCTCTTTTTCCAGGAATTGTCGCTCTTTCAAGAATCTCTTGCGTCCCTCAAAATGGCACAGACGAAATTTCAAAACTCCGGAGAGTCTCTGGAGAAAGTTGGCCCCGATTCGGATGGAAAAGAGATTTTAGTGCCGTTAACAGGATCGGTAATTTGAGTAATATTTACGAACTTTAATGAAAGTTTTTTTTTAAGATGTACGTGCCTGGAAAGTTGCACGAGACCAACAATGTGTTGATCGATATCGGAACCAGATATTATGCAGAAAAGGTGCAGCAATGTTGATGTTGAAATTGTGTGTTAATGATTGAATTTTTTAGGATATTGATGCTGCTAAAGATTACTTTAAGCGGAAAATTCAGTTTGTGACAGAACAGATGGAGAAAATTCAAATTTTGGGGTTGGAAAAAAGCAAAATTAGAGATGCTATTGTGGAAATTGTGGAATTAAAGCTGCAACAGCAACAGAATTGAGTTTAATTTTGTACATGATTTATTTATAACTGTGTTTAAATGTTTACCTAATAATAAAAAGATAAATTAACCTCCACTTTATTTGATTTTATGTTCCTGACTTATTCGGGAATTGTCTACATTTTGTATTAATCAATTTTGGTCAAAATTTGTTGCCGGATAGGCAACCAAATATACAGCTAGTTTTGGACTATCACTGAGAATATTACACACTGATCCACAAAAACTGAGTTTGTTGGCAACAATGGCTCGTAATTTGCAAGACTGCAACCGAATTCGATTACTTTTGACAATTATTTAACATACAATACCACAAGATTGTTGAATTGTTGTTAACTGGAAGCGTACTCCAATGGTATTCTATAAAATTTAAATTCAATGTTGCCAACAGTCTCAGTATTTCTGGATTAGCCTGTATTTATAATAGATGGTTATAGGAAATGCTAATATAGATCGATAAAGAAAAATATTCTCCTCCATCTAGTAAAATAAAAATTAGGATATTAATATAAGTTATGGGTACTTGAAGTTGTACAAACTTAACTTTAAAATTTTGGGTTTTTTACACTTCTTTTCCAATTTTGAACACATTAGAAAACAGATTTTATAGGCTTTCTCTTTTAATTCTTCAAAGATAATTTCGAAATTTCTCAAACTAAAAAAGCTACCGAATTTTTTAAGTGTCAGGTGCAAATCCAATAATTTTCAAAAAAACTTAAATATTTAAGAATATAAGATGCGTTGTCTAATACAATTATTGTCGGATCTTCTAAAGACGGTAAGAGCTTTTCAAGGAGACACGTTGTCGTGGTAATCGTCTGATTTTGTCTTTGAAGAAAATATTAGGGAAGCGTTTTCCAAGTTTTCCAAGTTCCTCCTTTGGCAAAAATCTATGTCTCGTCGAGAAAGTCGTATAAATTCACTGTTTTATACTCCTCGTATTTTCTCAAAAAAATTAATCTTTTTGAAACAATTTGTGGCTTCTGACACAGAGCTCGTCGATTGCAGTCTCTTTTATAATGAAACTCTGTAAAAACAAAAATATGTTATATTATACGTATATGCTTACTCATAAGTCATATTACACCTAGGGGCCGGTTTATATCAGGCGAATTAAAATTTGATTGCAATTAAGTGTTTTGTAAATTGGCCTCACTATATTTAACTAACTACAGTCAAACTTCTTTAAGTCGAACTTCCTTTACTCGAATTTCTCTCTTACTCAAAAATTTTTGTTTCCCCTTGCATTGCCAATCTTATTTACATGTGTTTAGCTTTCTTTAACTCGAACTTCTCTAACTCGAAAATTTCTCTAACTCAAAATTATTTTAATGAACAAAGCATGCGCGAACTTCTTTAACTCGAAATTATTCGTCACAATTCGGCGCAGTGTTATGCAAGTTTTAGTTTCGCAAAAATTGGCACATTTTCTAGAAAAATGGCATCTAACTATTGAAAAAGAAATGGACAGTGGGGTGAAAAAGAAAAAAAAATATGAAATTCCGTCGAGTACATTATCTAAAATTAATGAAAACAGAGCGTCAACGGTACAGTTTGCTCAGGAAATTGGAAATTCTGCCAATATGACAACTGATATTGTTTATAATTCACTAAATAAAATCGAGCGATTTTATGAAACCAATTGTATCAAAAAAACTGTACGTCAAAATCTGATCACAAGTTATATGCATTGAGAAAGAAAATATATATGTATGTTCATACAAATCTGTAATAATGTTCATTTCTAATAAAAAAATATTTTCAGTTTCTATAACTCGAAATTTCTCTAATTCGAACAAATATTCGTTCCCCTTGACGATTCGAGTTAGAGAAGTTCGACTGTAATTAAATTTTATTAAAACAAAAAAATGCATTCGTTGTACTTAACAAGATATTTAACAAAATACATACCAATAGACAGCAAAAGCTTTCTCAAATTCGACCAACTGCCTTGGTAGATGTGTTTTTTCTCCAATACTTCTTTTAATCCCTTAACTGTCACCCAAATTTTCTTTTATAATATTTTTTATAATGTTCTCAGCAATTTTTAATGCTTCTGCAGCACGTCTTATGTAGCACTGAACAGGAATTACTGGCCCCAAGTTTTTTAACAAAAACTTAACAATACTTTTTATTAATTCACCACTATGTTTATCATACATTTTTTCGAAGTAACTGATACCTCCTATCTATTATCAGATGTAGAAACAACTGAATTTGTGAGAGTAGGATAAGGGTAAAGTGACCCTTAAACCCTTAAAACCAACTTTCTAACGTGAAAACCCTTATCTACAACCAATTACTTGTGTCTAAGAAACTAATCCTATTTTTACCTTTAGTGGAATTAATACCATTATAATGTGTTAGAAAGTTGCTGTAGCAGTAAATTAAGTAATTACAAATTAAACATAACATAATCTTTTAAGAGAGTAAGAAACAATGCTGTTTACAAATTGTTCACATTAAAAAGTTTTTAGGATTTAAAAATCACTTTCAAATTGAAATTCATAATTAACATGTATATTTGTTGATAATAGTAAACATTTTGTTTATAGGGTTGACCAGGCAAACAAATAAAAGACATATTAATTTATTTAACAACAATAAACATAACAAATACCAAAGTGGCATCCCATAGTTTGGGGACGATTGGTAGACCCTCCCATTTTTCGCTACGCTTGACGGTTTGTATTTTGTTTCACTCATTCGCATAGTAACAACAAAGACAAAACTAGTAGCAGATGGGAAAGTGTTATTTGATACATTTATACGACATCGGCCAAAATTAAACTACTTTTAGTATATCTCTAAAACGGTTAAACTTAGGTATATAGAAAGTATAGTAATAAGTAATAATATGTAATAACGTAGTGAAAAACTTAACATTCTACTTAAAACAAAAAAGTTGATAGCGACTTCCGGTATAATCGGAAGTGCCGCCATCTTGAAAATATTTTCATTGGGCAGAACTTGACAGATTATGACTGAGAACCAACTTTCAATACTTCTAATGTGGAGTTTATACGGAACAGGTTGTATAATATTGTGCCTGAAATGCCTTGAAATATGAGTTTAATGTTTATAGATAGATGAAACTATTATTTTTCTAGAATTTGTTAGTCTTTGTGTAACAAAGTACTAAAAATAAAATTATGATCCTGTATTAAATAAATCTGATAATCTTATCAATGCTCGCTATAAGTAAATATTTTTAAAAAAACATGCTTTATTTCAGTTTTCCTTATTTATACTGGATGCGGCAACCTTATCGCGCACCCAAGAAAGTCGCGACTTCTAATGAAATAAAAATCCTAAAATTTTACACACCAGCCTGAACGTCCTAAGGTGCGCGATAAGGCTGCCCACCTAGTATATAAACTTGTAATAGATAGATAATAAGATTATTAGATTACAGACAGTAAGTCTATCAGTTCTGTAGATTAGACGTGCAGTTTCTTTGTGTCTATTGTGGTGCCAATAGCATGCTTTTGGCATATGAGTTGTCATTGCATAACAGCTTAGTTATTTGCACCATAATAGTTTTTTAAATAAAAAACAGTTTAATAGTTAGTTATATTTTATCAAAACAATAGAGCAACTATAGTTATTAATTTTAAAATATAAAATTTAGTTACAAAATGTTCTCTTAAAAACGTATAGAAGGGTGCATTTCAAACCTTTTCTCCAATTTTTATTTTTGAAGTCGTTATTGTTATGAGTTAATTTGTATTTATTATACGTAAGTACCTATTTTCGATTTTTGAATCCTCTTAGAAATCTATTTACAAAAATGCTACTTTTTGACTTTATTGCACCAGCAAAATATGACGTCTTTACTGCTTTTTGAGTAATTATTACATTTTTCTTTACTTTTTCAGTGTGACTACATTCCTTTCTGGTGAGTACAAAAAACACAGTACATAAGTTTTCTTTAGAGAAAAATTTACCTATTTACTTCAAAGCATTGATGAGTACTAAATAAACTTATATTTGTTGAATTGTGTATAAATGAAGCACTCCGAACATTTTTTTGAAAAATAAATTACAAAAATATGGGTTATTACTTTAGTTCACACTGTATAATAACAATTTTACAACACATAATATTAAGATAGTAAACATCCCGTATTTTGCATGTTTTTCCTCAGTTCTCACCACAAAATTATTTTTTATCGACACAATAATATAGATAAATAGTTTTAACCATAACCGGTCTTAACATTATAAATATATTTTTTTTTGATCTGGGTGTTTGTAAGTCGTGCTTATGAAACAAAGTTCACAAAATTAAGTGGTATGTTAAAAAATGTTAAAATAACGTACTCTACATCAGATTTAAACTTATAGTTTTTGCTGGCTAATGGGTATACTATAATATAAGTAATAGTCTAAAAAATCTAATTATTAATTAGGGAGAATTTTTTTTGACAAGTTTTAGTAATTAAATTAGCTTACTTCAACACATTTTCGAAAGCCGTCTCAAAAAATTTATTGTAAGCAAATGTTTTGATCAAAAAATAAATAAGTGAATTAAAATTTCATCATTTTTTTAAAAACAATTGTGTCCAGCTATAAAACATTTGTTATTATTTTGTATGAAATTAATACCTACATAATTTAATGGTGTAAAGAAGTCAAATTAAGGTTATTGCTTTGTACCAATATA
Source organism: Tribolium castaneum (assembly GCF_031307605.1). Classification (NCBI taxonomy): domain Eukaryota; kingdom Metazoa; phylum Arthropoda; class Insecta; order Coleoptera; family Tenebrionidae; genus Tribolium; species Tribolium castaneum. Next base: position 9,628,600 of record NC_087400.1, read on the forward strand.
TTAGCTGTTTCAAAACTACAAAAAACGCCAACGTCGCCTTTTACTGAATTATTGTTTTAAATAAGATTAATAAAGTTGTAAATTAGTTACTAGTGATTAGATCTTTTATTGAAAGTAAAAATTACATTAACTAATATTTTTTTGAAGTGCCTGAATATTTTATAACAGCTAATATTGAGAGAGTATATGACGTTGGCGTCTTTATCGTTTTGAAACAGCTAAAAGTTATTAATAATACGAGTGCAAAAACACATACTTAAAGTTCGAGGGTTGTCGTTATGCAACGACCTAGACACTTGTGTTATTCATTTTTTTTTTGTTGGAACATTTTAATTTAAAACACGTTGTTTTGGAAAGCGTGTTGTAAAATAATGAAAACATTAATTTAAAACACGTTTATAATCTAGAATTCAGATATTAAAAAGAAGACAAAATTTTACCTACAAAAAATTAATTAATTAATAATCGAGCGCGATATTATTTTGAGTCATAATGGGATCATCAATCTAGTAGAATGCAAAACTAAAGCCCGCTTTACCCAAATAAAAATAAAACAATTCTTGACAAAAACATTAACAAAAGGCCGTTTTATTATTATAATAAATTATTTGTAGGTTTCTCTACTGACCGAATGCGATGGAATACGTTAATATGATTTTACAAGTTGGACAAAAAGTAGCGTCTGAATGTCAACAACCCACAGTTCTTCAACTTGTCAACAAATCCCGCTGCGATATAATTGACGCTACCATGTCTTCAATGGATAAGTTTGACTGGTTAATGGCTGGTCCCCTTTTCGACAGAGAACATATTTCTTCTAATTCCTCACAAGAAAGAAACGCATCTTTAAATAAAATGGCCACCCATTGCCCTTTTGAAATGACATTAATTTTTAGTGATGGAACTGTGGATAAATTCAGGATGCATCAGAAATTTCCCTTTGATGGGTGTTCGGGTTTTCAACACTTTATCGGCCCACATACTATCACCTTCTCAAGTTCAGAGAATAAAGTGATTATAACAGTTGAGGATAAATAGTGTTTTGTTTATATTTTTAATAAAAAATAAGCGTTTATAACAAATCATATTATTGTGCACTATTTTTATACAGGCTGACCCAGGGGTGCGTGCATACTCCACAACTTTTTTTCTATGTAAGCTATCAATTTGAATTTTTTTAAACGATAGGGCTGACAATAAGGCACATTCTAAAAATGTTTTAGTTTTTACATAGAGTGTTTCAATAGCTATTTACACTCGAATGCGGTAAGTCACATTTTACAGCGCGACAACTTTGTTTGAGGCACGAGCCTTTCAGGCTCGTGCCTTATTAGTTGAAGCGCTGTAAAATGACTTAACGCATGAGATTTGTATAAAACTTTTTGGCCGACAAGCTTTATATTGATATTTATATTGAGGTTAACGTTGACTTACCCACGAACATACGAATTAAATTTCATAAATTTTATGACTGAACGAAGCTTAAATATCCTAGCAAGGCTCACATACCATGTTACAGACATTTTATCCAAATATTTTAATAATACGCCGAATGATAAACTTGTGTAAAATTTCGAATTGGTTTGGTTGAATCAATGACATTTGTGGTTCCCAAACGTATGTATAGGTGGCGCTGTTCCGGGGGGATTTATATTTTCACTAATTAAATATACACCATGGTCGATTGAATTAAATAATTATAGGTAACAAGTATTTCGTTATACGAACTTAATTATGGTAAGCACGGTTTGTATCTTAAACATGTCTAATCGTCCAGTGTTTTGTGGTTACTTTACCTAATTGTTTGCTACCAGTTTACAGCATCGTGTTTAAAGGTCAAGTTACCTTTTATGAATGGGCAACTGTCATTCACGTTTTACAGTACTGGAGGCCAAAAAATAAAATACCTAACTAAGTGTGGTTTTTTTAAATAAAAACTTCAATGTTTTGTTATACTTTTAAAACTTTTGTGTCATAGTCATAGACCTACAAAAAATTCAGAATAATTCAAGATAACTTAACCAACTTTTTTCAATTTGAACTCGGAATCGATATTCCATCGCCTACTACGATTTTCTTAAAATGTCAAATTACAAATGGCTACAACTCTATGCTATTACAATTTACAATTGCTTAAAAGATATTCGTTTCGTAATGATATGAGAATGTTTTATTTTACGACAACGGCCTACTTGATTTTTTTCCGAAAACACCATCAATATTTCTTATTTTGCAGAAATCTTGCAAATTTTACAAATTAGACCCCAAAAACTCTATATCGACAACAAGCCCACAAAGTTTTATTCAATGATGCAACAAAATATATAGGGTGTCTCAGCTAAGTCTTTCGAGCTTAATATCTCCGTTATTTGTCAACGGATTGTTATGACATTTAGAATGCACATATTTTAGGAGGTGGTCTTTCAATTAGAGCAAAAAATGACCCCAAGTTAAAAAATGAATTTTTAAAACACATTTTTTTTATTTAAAATAAAGCCAAATTACAGCTGGATCATTAAACCCCGAAAAATAAATGCCCACACAAAAAATTAACCAAATCGCTCGGCTAATCCAAGAAAAAAATTCAATTTTGTTGTTAAAAACTTAATCCAAATTTTGATAGTAATTTGGACAGTCACCTTTGGAAACAATTGATGAAGCATTTCTATGCGGCATTTTGAAGAAAACTGTCAAAAGTGTGCGCGCTGTCAGAAAAGTAAAATTGTTTTAAATTGGTGAATTTACTTTAAAAACCAACAACAGTGGCTGAAATTTCTGTGTCGTTGAAAAAGGAATTAATATTCGCCTATGGAAAGTGTCGTTGGACTTTTTGTGATGTAATTTATGAAATTTAAAGTTCAAAGAATCGTCAGTAATTTGAAGACACAGGAAGCGTACCTGAATTAAATCGAGTGAAGACAAAACACGTCACTGGAAACGAAGCAATAGTTGGGGCTGTAATTCAAGCTTTTGAAGAGAATCCAATCACCAGTGTACGAAAAATTTTCAAAGACCTGAATGTTCAAGTGTCTAGAATTTTTTAGTTGTTGTTCAGTCTTTTAGTCCTTTTTTATACACTTTGTATACAGATAAAAATATTTTTATCGTTTAAAAAAATTATATTAATAGTTTGCGTAGGAAATAGTTATGGAGCAATAGGGCATGCACGCACCTCTGGGAGACCCTGTATATACAAAAAGTGTCTTCACAGTCTAGAATTTAACATATTCTCGTAAATGTACATGTAACATGTACGTAAATTGGTAAAACAGTTTATTTTCAAAAACACAAAGTATTGTTCATTTTACAAATCAAAGGATTTAAGTGATTGAACTATAGTGGCGGTCAGCTCGGTTTGCGTGTGCGTCATCAATTTCATTTTTTCATTACCAACACAAAGCTGTAAAAAAATTATCAAAAACAATGCAAATTTAAACAACTAAGGGGTATCTAAGGGTGGTATCCTTGAACATTAATTTACATATGCACTTCGACAACACCATCAAGTGTCACGAATTTGTCAAACTGACATTGACAGTAAATTATAGACGTCATCGCATGGTTGTCGAAAGTGTTATCGGTGTTAATCGCAAGTATTTTCTGTTCGTTTATTGTGTTTTGTGATTTGCGTTTCGTTAGGTTTTTGATTCTGCGTTTATTAGTTCTTGTTTTGTGAATCTGTATTTTTTGTAACAACTCATAATTTAAACACTTCGTAACCTCAAAAAATATTTGATAGTTTGTCACCGCTATGCCCCTGCTATGTAAACGTAGTGACAGAAATGTCAGATGACGCACACGCAAACGGAGCTGAGCGCTACCATACTACCATAAAATAAACAATAATAAGTAAACAAGCTTTATGTTAGATACGAGAGTAAAACTATTCTCACAGAGTGGGATTAAAAGACATGTGGGTGTTTTGTATAAAATACCTTTATTCTTCGACACAGTCAAAATTTCGGATTTTTCTCCTGTGTAAGACAGTTTTGACAACTGTTTGGCATTTCTCAATACGAAACGTCAGATTATTTTTAACAGATTTTAAGCAATTTTAAGCCTTGTTGAGTCTAATTCGAAGAATAAAATGTTGTATTCAACTTGTTTTCGTTTAAATCGGTTCATTTATTTCACCTCGTGGATGGTAAACCTCTCGTTATCACTCGAGGTTTAAAAAACCACTCGTGAAATAAAACGTCCGATTTACGCTCAAACTCGTCGAATAAATAACTATTAACTCCAATAGTTTCGCCGCAATCGACGCTTGAAAAGTGAAAATAGGGTCAATTTCAACAAGGTACTAGCGTTTTTCGTGTAAAACTATTAAAGTTGGAGCAAAAATAAAAAAAGCATCAATATACGCTTAAAATTATCTGTTGTTTTGTAAAAACTCAGACCTACTTCGGGTAACAGTTCTTGGTACAGAGGCAATGTTTTTTTTCACTAAAAAATTAAAAACTCAAAAATTAAATCACGTAGAGCAAAACAAAATATTTCATTGAATTCTGCGGCTCATACTACGTATAATATCAATTATTTTACAATATTAGCTGACTTATTTTAATTAATTAACTGATTTTAATTTTAACTTATTTTAATTTTTTTTAAGTTAAAAAATGGTGGATGCGCCAGGATATTTACTTATTAGTAGTTAAGTAACTAGATTTGTATCATGTTCAAGTCATTTCTTGATAGAACACGAAAATTGTTTATGAAAAACAGTAATAATGAAGCAGTCATGAGTTTGACAACTACTGTGATGGGTTTCTAAAAATTATAGTTATTAATAATACGAGTGCGAAAACAAAAGTTTAAAGTTCAAGGACTCGTTATGCAACAAGCGTATGCAACTAAGAACTTTAAGCGTTTTTGCATAAGTGTTATTCAAAATTTTTTTTGTTGGAATATTTTAATTTACAACACGTTGCTATGGGAAGCGCGTTTTAAAATATTGAAAACATTAACTTAATACACGTTGCTCTGAAAAGCGTATTTTGAAATAGTGAAAACACGTTGTTATCAGACTATCTATCTATCTAGAACTCAGATATTAAAAAGAAGGCTAAAAATGTTACCAACAAAAAATAATTAAATGTGTCTTTTTTGTATGTAGTGATTTCAGACTTTTGTATGTCTGGGTGCCTACTTTAAGCGCAGGCCTCGTAATGTTATGTGAAATATATTTTCCTGTTTATATAAAAACTGATAATAATATCAATAACGCTCGCTATAAATAAAGATGTTTAAATTTTTTATTAATTTTCCTTACTAATAATAGATTATTCAGAGAGTGAGCCATCCAGTCTATATAATTAGTAATCTTTTATCAAAAAAATAAAGCAATTATCTTAATTTAATTTTAATATACAGAGTGGTTCAAAAAAACGATGACAAACGTTGGAGTGGTATTCGAAAGTAAAATTACCGTTGAGGGCGCCACTGAGCTAGGTTGAAAACAGTAACCACAAATAGCGGGAAATGTTTATTCGGATAGGTGTTTAGAGCGTTTTGCAAATTGCGAGGCTTTACAATTATTGCACTGCCTTTAAGGAATGACTATTTGTTCACTTACTTTATTGTAAAATTTTTAAAAAACATTATTATTGGAAAGCAATAAAGCAGTAAAGAACAACTGAAAAGTATACGGTATGCTTAAATGTATCAACAGTTGTTAATCTTGATTGCAGTTTTGTAGGTTTTTCAGTGGAAAAATTTTAACCTAAAATTCACACACTTCACTAGTTTATTAGTTTTCTTAAGCCCAACATGTGTTCGCTATGATGCAATTCTTATAGTCTTTAATTACGCAATTGTTTTAATAACACTTTGTAATCAAAAATTAAATCTTTTTCACTTTTTATCCATATTAAAATTCCAACAAAAAACATTTTATAATCATGAAAAACTCCATATCTGGAGGCAAACCTAGTACTTACCACCACATCTTTTTAAACTGACTGTATCTAATGTAAGAGCTCAACAGAGTACAAGCAAAATTGCTATATTATTGCTAAATAATGAGAATTACGAAAATTTTGTTACTGTTAATTTTATTCCCGAATAGTGGTCAGTGAGATTGAAAATTTTTGCTTATAAGCCCTTAGTCATAAAAGAGCCGTTTTGCTTCTGGAAAAATGGTTACAAACTCACTTAAAAAAATACAGTGTTTTACCCACTTTAGGAGAGTGCAAATTTCAACTATTATCAATCATAATTTTTATTTTTAATGTATTTTTTTGTATTTTTGTATTTGTTGTTAGTTATTTATTAATTATTATATAAGAAGATAAAATTTGATTTTGTCATCGAAACGCTTGAAAAAAATAATGGCGACTGTTACCGTCCAGTACAATATCAAATTTTATTCCATCCATTATTTTAATTGAATTACTGAGTTATAATTAGAAACGTTCAAAACCAGAAAAGCAACAATTATTGTGAATCATTAAATACCTTACATTTCTCTAGACGATAAAATTTCGTTTTACCATGAAGTAATCAGTGGATAAAATGTTATATTATCTTTTACGATAGAATAAAATAAATAAATATATGTACTTTTTAAAAGATTTTTAAAAACATTTTCTAACAAATCAATCTAAAAAATGCTACTTTTTCGTCGCTAATGGCTTTGACAGGAAACCGGTATGTTTCTTTACTTTACTTTCTATACTTTTTTAGTGATAGATTTTATAAAGTCGTGTTTGTTAAAATTGTATGTAAATGGAGCACTTAAATCTCTTTTTTGGATTTTCTTAAATAGCTTACGAAGATATGCGTCATTAATTTATTTCACACTGTATAATATGTAATAACAATTACACAACAAATTATATCGGGACCGTGAACATTCCGTATTTTGTATGTTTTTCCTCAGTCCTCACCACAAAATCATTTTTTATCAAAACATAGATAAGCAGTTTGAACTGGTCTGGACACTATAAAAATTCTCTTCCAGGATGTTAAATAAGTATTCTGAATCTGGGTATTAAAAGTGTAAGTCGCGTTTTTGTATCAAAATTAACAAAATTAACTGGTAAGTTAAAAATAATACCCTTCATCAGGGTTAAACTTTTTATTTTTTTTATTTTACTTTTAGCTGTTTCAAAACTATGTAAATGCCAACGTCGCATTTTATCTAAAAGTTAATAGTTTCACAAAGATGACTTTTGTACAACCCCTTTTAGTAAATTTTTAGGAGTTGTATTGGCAGTGCTGGGCTGGGTGTTATCAGTCATCACTGTAATTTACTGTGTGATCTGTCGACAGCGTCAAGTCGTTTATTGATAAAGCCAGAATAATTGACAAAATTAATTAATTAATTAATTAAAATAGTTTGAAAAGATTGTGATAAGTTAAACGAAACAAAAACAAACAAAAACAGAAAATAAAAAAATAATATATAATACTCGTTTTACAAGACTTAATAGAACGTCTTATAAAATTCGTATAATAATACTCTATTATGCACCAAAAAAAAAACTGGCGCACCAACTCAGTGGTAAATGTTGAAAAAATTCCTAAAGTCATATTTTAACAAATCTGGAGCTACAAACTTATTGTGTTAACTTCTTTAGTTTTCATTATTTTTTTATGTTTTTATGTTTCATACCAGGTAATCGTTCCGTAACAAAACGATGAATAATTATTTTGAAATTTGATATCAGATTTTAGCAGTTTTTTTAATTTAAAAAATATTAAAATTCATCCAAAAAATCACAATGTGTAGATGTGCCAACGCTGGGAATTATTTCCTAGTAAACCGTTTCAAAAATAATTTCTTTCTATTGTTGCTCAAATTCTATTGCGATCATGACTGTTAGACAACGTTGCCACATATCATTTATCTAAAATTCGTTATTTATCAATAATTTTAATACAAAGAATTTTTTTACTATTTTTACTTTTATATGTAACCAATTCTCTACCATACACCACTGAGTTGGTGCGCCAGTTTTTGAGCACGCTGTAGTCTTAATGTGAGATCTTATCATAAATAACTATTTTACATTTTTATCAATCAAAATGTAATTGCGTATTGGTATAAATTTTTTCGTAAGCTTTATTAGAAAAAAAAATATGAAAATTGCATCTTTGTTTGTTTGCAGGTGTAAAACTTTTTTATTATTATGATGAAATTAATACATAGGGTAGAGGGGGCACGTTGGGATAGTTCTAGTTAAGCGAAGATCTAAACCAGACTTGGAAAATACAAATATTAGCTATCTCAAAACTATAAAAACGTCAACGTCGCATTTTACCAAATTATTTTTTAAATAACATTGATAGAATTGTAAAATAGTTATGAATGAATAGATCTGTCAATGGAAGTATAAATTACATTAGCTATTGTGTTTTTGAAATTCATGAAAAATAATACAGCTAATTTTGAGAGAAATTGTGACGTTGGCGTTTTTATAGTTTTGGGACAGCTAATACATATATTAACGATTCCATCATTTACTTTGACATTTTGTGAAACTTTTTAGTCAGTTAAGTTGATAAATAAATAATAATCCTCTACAATTAAAACATATTGAAAAAAAATTGCCAATTGTTCGAATGTACCCCGCTATGGGGTTGTTACGGACTGGTCTGCCGTTGGTTCAGACATACAGATGTTAAAATTAAATAACTAAAATAATGTCAATGTCATTGTTATGTATATTAAAAATAATATATATTAAATATATATATACAGCGTGCTCAAAAACTGGCGCACCAACTCAATGGTGTGTGGTAGAGAACTGGTTACATATAAAGGTAAAAATAGTAAAAAAATTCTTTGTATTAAAGTTATTGATAAATAACGGATTTTAAATAAATGATATGTGGCAACGTTGTCTAACAGTCATGATCGCAATAGAATTTGAGCAACAATAAAAATAAATTATTTTTGAAACGGTTTCCTAGGAAATAATTCCCAGTGTTGGCACATCTACACATTGTGATTTTTTTGATAAATTTTAATTTTTTTAAATTAAAAAAACTGCTAAAATCTGATAGTAAATTTAAAAATAATTATTCATCGTTTTGTTACGGAACGATTACCTGGTCTGAAACATAAAAACATAAAAAAATAATGAAAACTAAAGAAGTTAACACAATAAGTTTGTAGCTCCAGTTTTTTTAAAATATGACTTTAGGAACTTCTTCAACATTTTTCCCGTAATCTGCACTTGCTTCTCAATAACGTACCACCGAGTTGGTGCGCCAGTTTTTGAGCACCCTGTATTAATTATTTAATTTAATTTTTAATATTATATATTTAATATATAAGTAATATATATTAAAAATAGTTAAAAAAAATTAAATCCATAAAAAATTAAATTTAACTTTTAAATTCCCCATCTTCAGTTAGATCTATCACTTGCCCAACACAGTAAATAACTTATTTCTTTGTCGGAAATCTTATTAGTAAATCATCAGGAAAAATATGGTCGTTGTCTATAAATTTCTACAAAGATTTCTTGCTCTCACATGATTAATTATCGTTTTCATCATCGCATGCTATGTTTCCATTTCCGTATTTACTCTTTTGCTTCTTCCTTAGTTTTAAGTTTTCTATTTGTACCTTTCTGAAGTTATTTATATTATTTGTTTTATCTTTCTTTTTATTTAATATTTTTATATTTCTTTTTTGGGGGTTGAGTTGAATAGTCTTCGACTAGACTTCGCTCCTACAGAGTTTGTATATTTATTTATTTATTTTTTATATTTGATTTTTATTTATATTTTATATTTTGATTTTCCTTAATAATGATAGGCCTTAATAAAGGCCTATCATTATTATTATTGTTATTATTATTATTATCGTTATCTAAAATAAAAATACTAACATGGTCAATAAAAAAAAATTGTAAGATCACCTGAAAGTTTGATGAGATCATCGCAATCTGATGCCACATCGATGTCTGAATCTGAAGAGGTGACGGTTTATTTAATCTTTTTTGACAATTAATAAAATACATGCAAAATGCCTGTATGTATTAAAAGAAAAAGTTGAGTTTAAACAGTGTGCTACCGAATTGTTCCTGAAGCAGTTCCAAATGGTCCAAATCTGTCCCGTTTGCCTTAAACAAATTTTCAACAGCTTAACCCATACTTTTACATGTTTCTGTCAGTTAAAATACAGATTATGTAAAGCACAAATGTCCGTACTTGGGCATACCTTAGTTAAAAAGAAAAATATGACACAAAATAAGGGATAATCCTAGGACTATAATGTATCGGATACTTACTTTTAACGCTGCTAGATATCAACCTCAATAATCTTACTGATATTAGATAGATCAATCTAATAATCTTACTGATATTCTTACAGAAGCTGAGAGCAATTTTACAGACATTCAATCATGGAGTCAAAACAACTCGCTAAAATTAAATTTGGAAAAAACTAATTGTATATTATTTCAACATCCTCTCAATAAAAATAATTATCCTGAGTCCATTTCATTCGAAATATAGCTGTCGCCTTAAAACCTGATACCGCCTTCCTAGGATTATTAATTGACAGAAACCTAAATTGGGGAAAAGCAAACAGGTAAAAAATCAAGAGAAACGTGCCGAAATGTTTTTAAACAACTGGGTGTTCTTACTGTACCAAGTCTTTATATATATGAATGTCTTTGTTTTATCCATAAATACCAGTTATACTTTAATACTCATTTAATAGACCATCCATATGATACTAGACAAAATAAGGTTTTTAATTATTCTTATCACAAAACTGTGTTTTTGGAGCGAAGCTGTACTTACCAATGTTTGAAATTTTATAATAGCATCCCCAGTCATATTAAACAACCAAATTTGCACTGTTTCAAAAAAATAGTTAAACGAAAATTAGTCAATGCGGAACTATATTGCTTAAAGGACTTTGGTATCAATATATTTTTGTAATTCAAATTTGTATACTCTTTGACTTGTATCACACATTAATGCACATACGTCACTGATATAAAATAAATTATTATTATGATTATTATTATTATTATTATTAAAAATAAAAAAAAACTTGTGGGCTTGAATAAGCGCGCAAATTTTTCTGTAGAAATTTTTAACTACCTACCACTGATGGCAAATCAAGAGACGCCCGATTTTTAAAACATTCGGAAGGCGTTAAATACAAAATGTCCGGAGATGCCCCATGTCCGAACCTGCCCCTCTCTACCCTGCATAATTTTAGAGTGTAAAAAGGCCAAATCAAGGTTATTGCTTTATACCATTAATTAATATTCATATTCCATTTCGAGTGCGATATTATTCTTGAAAAAAATAACATTATTAGAAGACTGTTCTATTACAATAAATTTGTAGATTGCTCTACTGGCTAACGGCGATGGATTTGTTTAGTACGATTTTTCAAGTTGGACAGAAAGTGGCGTCAGAATGTACTAGCGGCTAGCCCCTGCCGGTCTACAAATGTTCGCTCAGTCGAAATGTTGCGAGCGAGGTCGGAACAGTACGAACGGAGACCATAACTGACTTCTCATTTCAGCTGGGCATATTGGAATAGTGGTTTTTATGGAAATATGTTGCGCGTGGCTGGGGCTTCGCCCCAGTTAACTAAAAGGAAACAAACCCCACGACCAATTAAACTCGAAAACGTGGAACTCGAAACGTGGAATAGTGTTTTTTTATGGAGCTAGGGTGGCGTACAGTTCATAAACATAAACACTATTCCACGTTTCGAGTTCCACGTTTTCGAGTTTAATTGGTCGTGGGGTTTGTTTCCTTTTAGTTAACTGGGGCGAAGCCCCAGCCACGCGCAACATATTTCCATAAAAACCACTATTCCAATATGCCCAGCTGAAATGAGAAGTCCGTTATGGTCTCCGTTCGTACTGTTCCGACCTCGCTCGCAACATTTCGACTGAGCGAACATTTGTAGACCGGCAGGGGCTAGCCGCTAGTTCAGAATGTCAACAATCCACAGTTCTTCAACTAGTCAACAGATCCCGCAGCGATATAATTGACGCTACCATGTCTTCAATGGATAAGTTTGACTGGTTTATGGCTGGCCCCCTTTTCGACAGACCATACATTCCCTCTAATTCCTCACAAGAAAGAAGCGCAACCTTAAATACAACGGCCGCCCATTGTCCTTTCGAAATGACATTGATTTTTAGTGATGGAACTATGGACAAATTCAGGATGCATCAGAAATTCCCCTTTGATGGGTGTCCGGGCTTTCAACACTTCAACGGCCCACATGTTATCACCTTCGCATGTTCAGAGAACAGAGTGATTATAACAATCAGGGATTAATAGTTTTGCAACTTCAAGTCAAGATTTTGTCACTGTCTTTTTTAAATTTTTAATAAAAATATGCATATATAACAAATCATATTTATTGTGCACTATTTTTATATACAAAGGGTCCTTGTCTTCACAGTCTACAATTTAACATTTTCTCGTAAACTTAGCACAGTGAATCGGTGAGACAGTTTATTTCCAATAACACAAAGTATTGTACATTTTACAAATCAAAAGACTCAAGTGATAGTAGACATTGAACTACTACCATAACAATTAGCTCATTTATTTCATAAATAAACGAGCTTTACAGATATGTGAGTAAAACTATAACGATTATCAACAGCTTCATTGAACTGACGATGAGTTAAATTTTTACGTTGAAAGAAGTGTAGTAATAAATTAAAAAAATTAAAATATCAGGTAATACAGCCTTCTTAAATGTACAAATGTTTTAGAAGAGTATTTCACATTTGTAAATTCGTCCTAAAATCGTATTGCTTTCGAAATGTTTATTGTTTATTTTTGCTTATGTTGATATATTGATTAACACTGATACAAAAATGATAATAAACACTTCCTCTGGTTTACCTGAAAAGAAAGTATTTTGATTATTGGGGGATGCGCCGGGTTATTGGATTGAATATACAGGGTGTTACGTCTAAACCTCACATTAGAAGTACTGAGAGTTCTAGTAATGATAGCTATCTAAAAATGTTTATGCAACCATAATCTCTTAGATTCTGCTCAATAAAAATATTTTCACTATGGCGACACATCCGGTTATACCGGAAGTCCCTATTAACTTCCTTACTTTAAATAGGAAGCTATAGTTTTTAATGCGTTTTTGAATTACTTGAGTTATTTTAAGATAGTTTTCATAAGCTTACTATATAACTAAATTTTGCCGTTTTATAAAGTATAAGGGTTTTTAATTTTTTTTGGATTTGCATCTTCCAGTTCAAAAATCGATAACTCTGCCACTTTTACAAAATTGAAAATATTTTTTAGCCAGTTTGAAAGAAGAAGCCTAGATCTTTCCTTTGGTGCTTTTATATTTCTAAAGAAAGATAACAAACCCGAAATTTTTAAAGTTAAGTTTGTAAAACTTTGAGCACCCATAACTATTTTTTTTCAAGAATTTTATTCTGCATCGATCTGTATTAGTATTTCCTATACTCATGTTTAATAGTTTTCAAGTTACAATAACTTTTTGTTGGGATTGAGAAATTTATTAGCCAAAAACCTTTTCTCTTAGGTTGCCATGAAAACAAGAGAAAAAACTGTGAGAAATTAAAGTTTTTTAAACCAACATTTTATGAATTCATTTTGTTTTCACAAGACGGACAACACATTTTTGAACAAAGTTTGTCGTTTGTTTAATGAGAAATGTTTTTATGGCAATCTATGCAAAAATAGCAGTGGTTAGTAAGAAATTTTCTACAATGTCAAAAAACCAACATATCTTGAAAATTCTCATAGATAGGTATTGGGAATGCTAATACAGATAGTTGCAGAAAAAAAATCTCCTCCATCTAGTAAAATAAAAATTAAGACATCCCATTTGTTTTTGAAGTTGTTTAAACTTAACCTTAAAATTTTTGGGATTATTAAATTCTTTTCCAATTTTGAACACACTGGAGAACAGATATAGGCTTTCTCTTTTAATTCTTCAAAAATAATTGCAAAACCTTTAAAACTAAGAGAGTTGCCGATTTTTGCAAATCCAAAAATTTTCAAAAAATCTTAAATATCTCGAAAACGGTTAAACTCAATCATAGGGAAAGTTGATAAAAACGACCTTAAAATAACTCAACTAATCCCAAAACATAGTGAAAAACAGCTTTCCATTTAAAATAAAAAAGCGGACAGCCACTTCCGGTATAATCGGAAATGCGGTCATCTTAAAAATATTTTCATTGAGCAGAACTTAACGCATTATGGCTGAGTACTAATGTGGGGTTTAGACGGAACAGCCTGTAGAAAAATTAAATTACCAATAGCGCAGCTGCTGTTGGTTTTGTCGGTCTTGGCAGTATAAGTCTCTACTTCGTCCAGAAACTGGTAAGTGGCATTAAAACCAGTGCCGTCTAGACGATCGTTGGATCGAAACGTAACTCGAAAGAATTTTCGATCGGATTCAATATTGAATTCTTTTAGTTGGCCGCAGTGTCGAGAATATTTGCGATCACGAGTCATGAAGTTGGAGAACTCGACGTAATCACTTGCTGAGATAGCCTCGCATCTGAAAATTACGAATTTTCTCAAAGTATTTCCAGATTTCAGCAAATATTCATTGTTAAGTTAGACACTCTGATACAAAGTTTTGCGCAATTTTCTATACCCTTAGAACCCCAGCGAGTTCTTAAAAATGTAAAAAGTCAATTGCTTTCATTTTTTGATGTTTGATTTTTAATTAAGTTTTTAATTTTTGTTGATTTTACCCGGAATATTTGTCATGAAAAAAATTGTAAATAAAAAACTGGTAAGAATTGGCGATTTTCTTACAGCCAATCGAATTTTAAGATCATTTTACATAAGATAAAATCAAAATAGTTCCACTTTTTCGACAGTTTTACCGTAATTGGATAAATATTAAAAATTAAAAATTTGTTAATACTTTCTCTACAAAATTTAAAATTTTGAAAAAAAATGCTAAAACCCATTTTAGTTTATACTCAAAAAACTAGTGGAAATTTGGCGATCTTCTTAATGCCAATCTAATTTCAGTATAATTTTACATAAGATTAAATCAAAAGTTTTGCCGTAATTGTAGAAATAAAGAAAAATTTTAACACTCCGGAAAATTCAAAATTTTAAGAAGAAAAAATTGTTAAAACCAGCCATTCCATTTTGTAGAGTTTCATCAGCTTTTTACGATGAAACAAACCGTTTTGCAGTAAGTCTTATAGTTTCGCCGTATTTTTTCCATTTTTCGTAGAATTTTTTGTCGATTTTCGGATTCCGGAACATTTATCATGCAATAACTCTGGAACTATTAGAGATAATCCTATAAAACTTATAACCTTTGATAAGCTCTTTTAATTATCTAATATTTTAGAAAAAGATCATTGTTTTCCGAATAACAATTTTCTTGCAAATTGCTCCCAAAAGCATAAATAAGTGAAAATAAAAAAAAACTGAACTAAAAACTATTGGGAATTTGGCGGGCGATTCTCTTGACGCCAGTCGATTCTCTGGATCATTTTACATAAGATAGAATAAAAGAAGGTTCTACTTTTTTGTATAGTTAATTTACTTAAAAAATTCATAACTCACAAACTAAAAGCTATAGAGCAAAACCATTTGTTTCAGAGAATTCTGCGGCACATTTTAATTCTAATATTAACTATTTTATAATACTAGCTTATCTGAGAACTTATTTAACTTAAAAAATGTTGAAAGCTCCGGAATATTTACTTATAAAATTCATTCTTCGTAAGACAAACTAATTTGTTTCAGTTAAATTTGCAGCTTATTGCACGTATTTTATCGACTATTTTGCAATACCAGCTAACATAAAATATTATTCTTAAATTAGAACATGGTGGATGCGCCGGGTTATTTACTTGAAAAATCCATAACATAAAAGTCGTAAAGCAAATCCATTTTTTCCAGTGAATTTTGCGGCTCATTTCACGTAATATATCAACTTTTTTACAATACGAACTTATTTGAAAAGTTATTTAAGATCCGGTTTTTTTAGTTAATTTTTTTCACTCAAGTAGTTGTTAGGGTAGTGCTTATGTAATTGGCGTTGCTATGTTTTAACTAAAGTTTAAATTCATCTCTCCGTTATATATGTATTCTAGAAACTGGGCCTTATAATTCAAGAATTAAAAGTTGTAGAGCAAAAGAATTTGTTTTAGTGAATTCCGCAGCTCACATTACGTTTGCTATCAACTATTTTACAATAATAGCTTACTTAAAAAATCATGTAAAATTTTATTTTAATTTGAAAAAAATTCTTAACTTAAAAACTAAAAAGTTGTATAGCAAATCAAATTTTTCCAGAGAATTCTGCAGCTCATTTATCTCTTCGTTAAATATGTTTTACAAAAACTGGGCCTTATAACTCAAATATTAAAAGTTGTAGAGCTAAATACTTAGCTTTAGTAAATTCTGCAGCTCATTTTCTTTTGATATCAATTTTACAATACGAGCTGGTGGATGCGCCGGGTTAACTTTTAAAAAATTATGACTCAAAAATTAAAAGTTGTAGAGCAAAAAATTTGTTTTAGTGAATTCCGCTGCTCATTTTACTTTTCATATCAACTATTTTATAATGCTCGTTAATTTAAAAAGTTATGTAAAAATTAGCTTTATTTAGAAAATAGTGGATGCGCCAGGTTATTTACTTAAAACATGTATATCTCGAAAACTCAAATTCGTAGAGCAAAATAATTTGTTTCAATAAAATCTGGAGCTCATTGCACGTATTTTACCGATTCTTTTGGAATACTAGCTTACATAAAAACTTATTTAAAGACTTATTTTTAACTTGGAACATGGTGGATGCGCCGTGTTATTTATTTAAAAACTTCATAACTTAGAAACTAAAAGTCGTACACCAAACCAATTTCTTGCAGTAAATTGTGCGGTTTCTTTCACGCATTATATCAAGTTTTTACAATACGAACTTATTCAAAAAGTTATTTATTTAAAACCGGACCGGTTTTTAGTACGATTAAACTTTAGTTAATTTTTTTCACTTATTTAGGTGCTAAGGTAATGCGTATGTATTGGCGTTGTTATGCTCAAACTAGGGTTAAAATGTATTTCTCTGGTAAATATATTTTCCAGAAACTGGACCCTATAGCTCAAAAATAAAGAGTTGTTACTCAAAAATTAAAAATGGTAGAGCAAAACAATTTGCTGTAATGTATTCTGCTGCTCATGTTACGTATAATACAGAGTGATCCAGAAATACTGAATCTGTTGACAACACATTTGAAAGTATTTGTGCTCATAATTTGCAACACTGTAACAAAATGCGATTTCTCTTGACAATTATTTGACGTACATCCCCATAAGAATGTTAAATTGTTGTTAACTGGAAGAATACTCCTTTGGTATCCTTAAAAATTTAAGTCCAGTGTTGCCAACAGACTCAGTATTTCTGGATCAGTCTGTATCAATACTAGTTTACTGAAAAAGTCATGTAAACGTTTAGCTTAACTTGGAACATGGTGGATGCGCCGGGTTATTTCCTCAAAAAATTCATAACTTAAAAATAAAAAGTCGTAGAGCAAATCAATTTCTTGCAATAATTCTGCGGCTTATGTCACATATTCCATCAACTTTTTCACAATATAAATTTATTTGAGGCCTTGTTTTTGGTACGATTGCAGTTAAATTTTCTCACTCATTTAATTGCTAAGGTAGTCCGTGTGTAATTAGGATTACTATGTTTTAACTAAGGTTTAATTTTATCGCCGTTAAGTATATTTTTCAGAACAGTTATAACTCAAAAATTAAAAGTTGTAGAGCAAAGCCATTAGTGTTAGTGCATTCTGTAACTCATTTTGCGTAAAAATGGTGGATGCGCCGGGTTATTTACTTGACCATTTATAATTTAAAAACTAAAAATTGTAGAGCAAAACAATTTGTTTTAGTAAATCAGCGGCTCATTACAAGTATATTTTATCGACTATTTTACAATACTAGCACACATAAAAACTTATTTAAAATTTTATTTCAACTTGAAAATTAGTGGATTCGCCGAGTTATTTATTTGTAAATCAAAACGCTCATTTTTACGTATCCTATCAGCTTTTCACAAAATTTTTAATTCCAAATTTTAGCAAAATCTTATGGACTTTTCTATGCCTTTACATCTCATTGAGGCTCTTAAAAGAACAAAAATTTCAATTGTTTCAATTTTTTAATGTTTAATCTTTACATCTCTAGTCAAGATTATTGTCGATTTTCGGTATACAGATCATTTGTCGGACTATTAGAACTACTAGAAGTAGCTCCTTCAAATTTATTATTGCTCTTTTAATTATCTACTTTTTCCCAAAAAAACACCATTGATCGTTGTTCTCCAAATGAGAAAATTGTTCAATTTAAACTTAATCTTTCCTTTAAAATATCACAGTTCTCTATTTATAATCTTGCGAATAGTTAGTTTACATCATCACTAGCCCTTGTCTTTTGCAACGCCGTAACGCAATTGAATATAATGAGACATTAATCTGAAATAGACAGTTTAATTATATCCTCAACAACAGCCATTGGTTATGTTGGCTATTTATTAACTGTTCAAGTTATAAACAAATTCACTAACGCAAATGTGTTCACTCTTGGATATTGGTTTTATTTTAGTATAAGTTATCGTTACATTTCAGCAAACAGGAACTCGACAAAGATATATTCCGATTCTCGAGCTCACACTGTTTGTGTTTAACGTGCGATTAAATAACTGACCCAATTTGGCATTGAAATCGATTGCGGTGGTGGGACAAATTTTTGTATTTGCCCATTTCCATACAGAAAGTTCTATTTGCAATTAATTAAATCTTTTTAATTAAAATACTCACGGTAGCACTCCCTCAACGTCGAAATAGTTGAAATGCAAATGAACTTTTTCCTTGATATTGCCGTGAAAAAAGTAGTGACACTCTGTATCTCTAGGGTACAAACCGGGATAATTAGGACTGTAGAAAAATCCATTTTTAGATTCATTACTATTAAATACGAAGGCACATGGGTAATCCGACAATTGAGTGCCGGTTTTAATACCAAAATCTGCAATAAAATTATTCATGAGATAAAAATTCTATCTCGAGTGGATACTTACTTTCTGTAAAACTGTACGTCGCTTTAAAGCCTCTCGAGTATCGCGACGCGAAAAAACTCTGAAATTCTAGCTTAAGTCTAGGACCATTGGACATGACAGGTTTCGGCAATGTGCTGCCACAAAAGCTGTCGATTTTTTCCATTCTACCGTCTATGTGGACGAAGGCCATGAGGGAGTCCTGGCTGTCGCACCTGACAAAGTGGAGAATTACAATTATTTGCACCTACATTTTTAAAAGAAGTAACCTTGCGAACTCGAAATTAAGTTGGTAACATTGGATAATGTGGACACTGAACCCACAATAACAATATTTCAATGTAAAACATAAAAAACAAACAATATAAAGATAACATGAGTTCGATAATATGCTCAATTAGAGCAAGTCTTCAAAGTGATGTGTAATTTTAGCCACATCTTATGCTGTGTAAAATTAGTATAACACAACATAACCTTCAATAAACGGCTAAAATGTGGTTGAATTTTGCAGGCTTAGCTTGCTCTAATTCAGTATATTTTCGATCTCATGTTATAAATATACAGGATGACCCAGGAGTGTGTAAGGAGTCCATATTTTTTGCTTCTTGAAATATTGCTATGCGGTTTTAAGTATCCTATAGATATACTTAAATTACACAAATTAAAAATATTTTTATTACACACTGGGTGTTGTATACAGGTTGGTAAACCAGAGTTATATTTTTTAGATAAAACACCTTATGCTTTTTTGCCTAATTAAATTCTACGTCAAAAAAATAATAGAACTTTGTACAAATTGTTACAGGTCTGTCTCTTTTCGTTTCGGAATTATTAAACTTTTCGTTATAAAAAGCCCAACATTTAAAAAATGACTGCAAACTCACCTATGAATATTTTCCGATAAATGTGTAACAGACAAATTTAGAATACTTTGTCGACTTTTAGTTGAAACATGCGAATAATATACAGGATGTGCCAAAACGCAAAAAGTTGAATAACTCATTTTAGTAGAATCTAACTATTCAAAAATATATAGAGTTCATGTTCCACGATGTTCCATTAAAAAATATGTAACTTGGGTTCAGCACCCTGTATTCAGCGCTCTGTATGTAATAAAAATATTTTTAGTTTGTGGATTTTAAGAAGGGCAATGAAAACGGCAAATAGCATAAAAGTTATAGACCGATTACACACTTCTGGGTCACTCTGTATTATAAATAATAATAATAAATAATAAACATTAAAACTGAACAAATTTGATTGGTTCATTCGCGTTATTAACTTTTAACAACGAATTAAATTTTAACAAAGCTTTCTATAAACCGGCGCTAAGAGAAGAAATGATGAGAGTGCCTTTAATAGCTGACATTATTAACCGTCCATTAAAAACAAGTTGATTATAAGTACAACATTTGTTCGTTAACCACAAATTCTTTTATTCTCGTGAAAAAATTTGAACTAATGCTAAATCAAGACCAATTACATTTTTTTCATCACATTATTTTTGTCTTCAATTTCAACTTTTACAGTCATCACTAAAATTTACTATGAAGTAAATTGCAAATAAAATTATTCATTAGTAATGAAATGGTCAACGAAAAAAAATTGGAGTACTACTGAGAATTTATTACTCGCATGACTAGAGAAGTACACGAACAGAACTGTCGATAGACAGAAATGTACAAATCAGATGTGGTCATTATCAGAAAAGTTCTAGAACCATAAATTAAAATTAACAACAAAATAATCTGGTAGAGTATAGTTATAATATGAGATACTAACAGTGATTTGATTAAGGATTTCAATAATTGTTTTTAAATTATAAAAAAATAATTTTGATCATTATTAATGATTATTATTATTATTATTTGGTATGTTACTGTATTTGAAAATACACTTGATTAAATATAGATAAATAAATTTATATTT
This sequence comes from Tribolium castaneum, assembly GCF_031307605.1. Taxonomy (NCBI): domain Eukaryota; kingdom Metazoa; phylum Arthropoda; class Insecta; order Coleoptera; family Tenebrionidae; genus Tribolium; species Tribolium castaneum. Next base: position 9,649,562 of record NC_087400.1, read on the forward strand.
ATTACAGTTACCTACCTTTGATCGAAAGTAAAAAAATGTTTGTTTTATGCCTGAATTCATTTGATTTACTTTAATAAAATTAAATTGTTGTTTATAATATTTTCTTATCATAGGTAACAGTATACAGGGTGCTCAAAAACTGGCGCACCAACTCAGTGGTACGTTGTTGAGAAGCATGTGTAGATCACGGAAAAAATCTTGAAAAAATTCCTAATGTTATATTTTAAAAAATCTGGAACTACCAACTCATTTTGTTAACTTCCTCAATTTTTATTGTTTTTTAATGTTTTTATGTTTCGCACTAAGTAATCGTTCCGTAACAAAACGATGAATAATTATTTTTAAATTTACTATCAGATCTTAGCAGTTTTTTAATTAAAAAAAAATTAAAATCATCAAAAAAATCACAGTTTGTAGATGTGCCAAGACTGGGAACTATTTCCTAGGAAACCGTTTCAAAAATAATTTATTTTTATTGTTGATCAAATTCTATTGCGATCACGACTGTTAGGCAACGTTGCCACATATCATTTATTTAAAATTCGTTATTTATCAATAACTTGAATACCAAGAATTTTTTTACTATTTTTACCATTATGTGTAAGCAATTCTCTACCACACTCCATTGAGTTGGTGCGCCGATGTTTGAGCACGCTGTATGTATCAAAATCCTCAAAAATAAATTTATTAATTAACAGGTACTATACTAAAGATTAATTTAGTTTTTTACCAAAATGCCCTTAGACTTCTAGAAATAACGCTGAAAGACGGAAATGTACAAAGTGTCTATACATTGCCCTAGTTTTATTACCATTTTTTTTGGAAACAAAACAATCACAACTTATGGCAATACGTTTCTGATATTAACTTTTTCTAGAGTAATTCTGATTTTTATGCATCTTTAAATGATGGTTTAAAGACCCCGCAGTTATGCTAATGAATGTCTCTAGTTGTGCACTATTCTGTTATTGAATTTTCTGTTGATTACCATTTATATGCGTGAATTTTTTATCTGAAGAATCTACGATAACAATATACAGAAGGTTTTATCGTGTTGGTAAGGTATATGATTCAAACTGAATCAAAAATAAGACACAAAATTTATATCTTAGTTGGGTGACATTTTTCAAAAAAATCCTTACATAGTCACATATGGGGTCATTGATTTTCGAGTAATGACGATATTTTCAATTTTTTTAAATGACAACTAATACTTTTGATTAGGCTTGCAGATAGTAGACATTTTTATTTTTTTAGTAAGTATAGAAAGTCAAAAATAATAATGCAAAAAATAAAAAAGAAGAAAAGAAAATAACTTATAAAATTTCCTGAAAGTATTATTAAAGAAAGAGCTTTATCTTTTAATTCTTCACATATATTTTAAAGGATGATTATTTTTTGTCTACTGTTTTTTGTGTTGAGGTGTCGTATTAAATGTTTTCATGTAATTATAAAAAAAATGATAAAAACAAGAAGATAAAGCCCTGTATGTTTTACTCAATTAAATTTTATTATATTAAATTTATATTCGGTTCACTTTCATAAAAACCATTGTGGTGCAAACAGCGTACTCATGGCATTAACTTTTATATGTGTTGTCATGGTAACAGGTTAGTCATCTGCACCACAATGGTTTTTATCAAAGTGAAACGAAAGTATTTATTTTAATTTTAATTTTCATTCTTTAATTGTTTGTTCTTATTATCAGAAAGAAAAAGATGTGTACTATCTAAAATCAAAATAAATGTCACAATGGTGTCAAAATGTACGAAGATTTCTTTAAAAAATGACAAATAACAAAAGCATGAGTTTTGTGTATCAATTTTGGTTCACTCTGCATACTTTTAAATTATTTAATTTTTTTTAATTTGTTAATTTTTCGATTGCAATTTTCCAAAAAAGTCAAAACTCAGTTATACAGGTGAATATGTTTTTCGAGATTTTTCAAAAAAATTTAATTTATTACAAGAAAATTTGTTAGCCAAATGGTAATTAATTTTTTAATATGTACTAATGTGACTAATTACATTAGTAATCTAATTATTACCTGATACATAAGAGAATTTCATTCATCAAGAATTTTCAATAATATAAATAAAAAATGTTTTTTTTATTTTTTTAAACACTAAATATTGTAAATTTGCTATATATACTGCATATCATTAGAAAGCTTATGAAAAATGTTATCGATACGTGTAGAAAATACATGGTGTTTAATTAAAAAAATTAGTTTTCATTTTTTTGCGTTTTGGCACACCCTGTACATTATTTCCGTGTTTCAAGTAAAAGTCGGCTATTTCCTAAAACTACAAGGTATTCTAAATTTTTCTGTTGCAAATTTGCCGGAAAATATTCATAAGCGACTTTGCAGTGATTTTGAAAAAATTGGTCTTTTTTATAACGGAAAGTGGAATAATTCTCAAACGAAAAGACATAGATAGTTTATACAAAATAATTTTGTTATGTAGAATCTAATTATGGAAAAATATAAAAATATAAAAGTGTTCCATTTAAAAAAAATATAACTTTGGTTCAGCGCCCTGTATACACCCTGTGTATAATAAAAATATTCTTAGTTTGTGGCCTTTAAGTCGATCTATCAGATAATGAAAACAGCATCGCAATATTTCACATAGCAAAAAGTTATAGACTGATTACACACCCTGTATCTAATTATCTGTTGTTTACTTTTGTTATAATTGTTAAGTCAATTTGCTTAATATAAAAGATAAAAGGCCTAAAATCCGTACTTTGTCGTCACGTAGGTCAGAGGTATTTACTACAGTGACTGGTATTCAGTAAATAATTCAGTGTTGTCAACTAAATTTCAAAGTCAGGGCAATAAGACGAGTAGTTTAGGCATTATTTAACCGTTAATAAGATTCTGTACATCCCTGCAGTCGAGTTAAGTTGATTTGAAAGTTTCCGCTCAGTTAAATTGTATTTCGTTTATTTCAATTAACCCACTTTTCGAACATTAATAATCATTTAGCTTGCGATGATTTTTTGCGAAATAAATACTCACTCGGTTGAGTCGTCCGTGGAGCGGTACAAATTGAAATCTTGGAAGACGATTTGGACCCTTTCTTTTCCTCGTCCTTGAAACTCGTATCTGCACGTCGTCCGTGATGGATAGGGCGCAGGATATGAAGGACTTACTATCGTGCCGTTTTTATTCGTATCGCTATTTATCACTACATCACAACTGGATCCTACAATAATAAATTGACCTTTCAGAGATTGCTAATGGTGCTACAACCACGAATCTGCACAACATTTTCCGATCGTTGTAGCAATTTTCTTTTACTTATTTAATTGGCGCGTTTCAGCAAACAAGGTCTATTATATTTTTCTGCTTTGTGGCTATACATCACTGTCTATGCAAGTTTTTTTGACAAATTGTGATTTTAGAAATGTTGTGCAGATTGTGGAAGCTTGTGTGTTTTTGGACTAAACTATAAATCTAAAAGTTGGCATTAGATCTGGTTAAGAGATTTGTAAACGAACAACTATGGGTTGAGAGGGTCTATACGGCGGGAAATAAAAGTGTTTTCCACTCGCTTGTTGGAAGTAGAATGAGTTTCACAGCAATTAAACTTTGAAGGACTTTGTAAATTTGTATTATTAGTTAATACTTTTAGTAAAGGGTTTTTAAACCACGATAATAACAAATATAATAAACTTTTCGTTACTGTTTCTACAAAATTGACTTAAAGAATGTTAAAAATTAATATCAACATTGTTTCTTCTTAACTAGTAAAAGTATTTAGAAAAAGTAAGAGAAGCTTGACAAATTGGCAAAAATAAAATCAGTTATTGTGACATAATTTAGTGACTTTTCGATCCTTTAAGGTTTTTTCATTTGCTGAAGTTATCGTTAATAAATAATAATATTAATACACTTATTTGGCGATTTTTTAAATTATTTTTGTCACATTATACAAAAATAGCTTCTAGCTTAAAGAAAAACGTAGACAACCAAAAGTGACAAAAAAATGTATTTTTTATTAATTTGTTGCTCTTGGACCAGTTTTCAATAAGATGAGTTTTTAAAAACCAATATTCAATGATCGAAAAAGATTTTTTTCGACTTTTTTTGAGAAAATTCTATAGAATGCTATGTAACTTTTATAGCAAATGGCAAGTTTTAAATCCAAAACTATCCGTAACTAAGACATTCAAGAAAATTGCTTGTGAGTTTTAAATGTGATTGCTTGGAATAAACGTCAAAGTACTCAGAAAAGGCAAAAGTAACAACTTGTTTTCGACAAAATATGTGCATAGAAATTCGAAAAATGTAAAATTTACACAAAAATTGTTTGTTTCTGAAAAATCGTCGAAAAATGTAAAATTTACACAAAAATTGTTTGTTTCTGAAAAATCGTCATAAATAAAAATAAGGCGCAACTTATGTTATTTAGTATTTAGAAAAATTTTTTTACATGGTTCGCATAAGCTTTCGCAAAAAAACTAAGCTTAAATAACTACTTAAACGTTTGAATACTTAAAGAATAAAAATCTAGCTTTTTCAAACTTTGACTGGATTTCGAAGGTAAATAATTCTAAAAATACATAAAAAACACTAATCTGTAACACAATTTAGTGATTTTGTGACTTATTTTTGCCAAAATTCCTCTAAATAAATGCGTCTCGAATTAAAAAAATGTACTAAAAACTAGCAAAAATAATATCTGTAATTTGTGTAATTGTAACCTTATGCGTTGTTCACTGTTTTTTTTTTGAAGTCAGTTTTACGAATTGCAATAATTTGAATTATTCAAAAAAGTGCTTTAGTAAAATGCAGGATCGAAAAAAACAACGACGAAAATATTTTTACCACACCTAGAAAGTTTTCGATTAAGTTTTGCAATATTTCACAGAAAAAAAACTTAATAATATAAAACCGTTAAGAAAATTTGAGAATAAAAAAAAAGCTTAACAATATTTTTGGTAAATTTAGATTTAGATAAACAGGCGTTTGTTCAGAAAACATGCTAAAACCTGAAAAAAAATTTAACTCAATAGTAATTTTGAGATTAAAGAAAATCTTGCGGAAATACAGAGTGTCTGTTTTTCGAGCTCCCTCATGGAGATCTCAGTTATTATAAGAGATACGACGTCGGTTAAATTAAGGCAAAGTTGCGCATTTTTATGCTGAACAATTACCTAAAAAAATTTGATGTATGATTATTAGTTTTTGAATTATTGGAAAAATAAAAAAGTTTTTAATATTCCTTTTTATTTTTTAAGCGAAAGCCAAAAGAACTAGATGTTTTTAATCTGTCATTGCCTTTTCCGAGGTGTTCTTGATGTAAGAGTTACAATACTCAACTTGGTTTTTCTTATAGACACATGTGATACTTGTATTTTTAAAAAGTTTTTTTGTTCCTGATTAGTGCAGTAAGTCACATGATATAATAGAATCTTATATACTGTTTAGAATTAAGAAAAAAGCGTTAATGCAAAGAGTGCTTAGGAAAAAAATGCCAAAAATTTTATTTAACAAACTAAATTGTGACAGTTCTATTAAATATGCGAGTAGAATTTTTTTAATTTTGTCTTGTTTTGTTTTGCGAAAAATAAACTTATAGCTTATGATCTAAATTTAACTAAACTTCCAAAATCTAGTTTGTTTAGTAACAAAATTGCTGGTGTTTTTTCCAAAGCACTCTTCGCAAAAAGACTTTTTTTTCACCACTTTGATCAGCATGTAAAACTCGATCATATTATGTAATATATTGTTGAAATCAGAAATAAAAACACTTTTCAAAAATACAAGTATCAAATGTGTCCATAAGAAAAATCAAAGTTGGGTGTTGTAACTTTGACATCAAGAACACCTTGGAAAGTACGATGACTTGTAAATCCTTGTAAAAAAGTGCCAGAAAAACCTTCTAGTTAAAGACGCCTAGTTCTTTTAGTTTTCGCTTAAAAAAATAAAAACGAAAATTGCAAATTTCCATTTTTTTAAAAATTTAAAAACTAAAAATTATATCATATTTTTTTTAGATAATTGTTAAACATGAAAATGGGCAACTTTGCCCTAATTTAATCAACCTCGTATCTCTTATAATGACTGAGGTCCCCATGGTAGAGCTCAAAAAAAGGACACCCTGTATAATAAGTTGTAATAGATAAATGTGCTTTATTATCTCGAAAGTGATTTGGCGATAATTTAAAGGTTTAAAGAGGATATCTAAGTCATCTGTCTAGTTGTTTTGCAAACTGCAAATTAAAAATATTAACGGAAATAGAATTAACACGCTATTTCTACAACTCCATAAAAAATAAATCAAAGTAAAAAGGAAAAGTTAGTGAGATTGAACTGTTTCGACAAAAAAAAAACAAATTTTTTATTTTAAACGTGTATCGACGCCAATAAATTTACTTGGTTACTTCAAAAGTTTTATTTGGTTTTAATTTGAAATATAATTTTCAACAGTCAAAAATTACTGTTTGGCCCAATTTGACAAATTCTCATGAAAAAGCTAAGTATTTTGCTCAAACATGAAATGCTTAAACAGCGGAAAACTGAAAAAAATTATGATTCCCCATTTCTATTAAATCAATTAATAATTCAATAAAATATTTAGAAAGTAAGCAACAGAGTCCTTTTATTATCTTGGCTAGAAATTACTATTTTCTAGCGCGTCCAATTCAATAAAAAGGAAATTACCCAAACAAAAACCGGTCAATAAATTTTAAGATACTTTAATTCTAAGAGTGCGATTTTCTCCCGGCGCATCCACCAAAATGAAAGTATAGATATAACGAAACTATTTGCAGTCAGTAACTATTCATTTTTAGAAAACTAAATTTCTCTTATTGTATTTGCTTCTGATGTGTTAAATATTAATCGATTAGCTGTCATCATTTGAAGGTACATCCCTTGTCACTCTCACTGCAAACAATGATAGTATGAGTAAATCCAGTGTCCATCAATGTTTGTAGCAGGCTTCAAATTATTCATTTAAAATAAGAGTTATTTATTCATTAGACGGTGATGTGGGTTACTGGGGATTTCAAAGACTTTGCTTCAATACACCCGAATCGATAAAAAATTGATTCCATCACGGAAATTTAAATAGTAATTTTTGTATTAAGTGCGCGAAATGAGTGTTTTTTTAATGGCGCCTGAGAATGTTATTTTAGTCGAGACCGCCAGGTCGAGACCTAAAAGACATTCGAAGGCGCCATTAAAACATGAATTTCGCCACGAAATACAAACAACGTTTTTTCTACAGCCTCCAGATGAAGAAAAAAGTAACAGAAATTAGTTGGAACAAAATGGTCTGATAAATCGAGTTGCTTGCATGGTTACGATGATAAATAAAAGTGATAGTTGCGAAAAATTTGTCACAATAGGTATTTTTGTTGAAGAAGTGTGATGGATTTTAGCAGCGAAAACGAAATAGATGCAATTGCAAGCGCGGCAGTGTCGAATCTTTTGCCTGCTAAATCAAGACCGCAGTACGAAAAAACGTATCTTCAGTTTCGGCAGTGGTGTTCTATGAAAAAGATTGATCAAGTAACGGAAAATGTTTTGTTGGCGTATTTGGAAGAAAAGTCTACCACCTTAAAGCCACCAACACTCTGGGCCCTTTATGCGATGTTGAAAGCCACCTTAAACGTTAAAGAGAATATCGATACACGTAAGTTTCCGAAGTTAGTGCCCTACCTGAAAAGCAAAAGCGTAGGTTACAGAAGCAAGAAGTCGCAAATTTTAGACAAAGAAGACATTAGCAAGTTTATTAATGAAGCAGATGACAAGATATATTTACTGATGAAGGTAAACTTATCATATTAGTGTAATACAAATCAAAACAACTCGTTTTATTTATAGACTGTGCTAATTTTGGGTATATCGGGAGCCCTTCGACGTGAAGAATTAGTTAAAATGAAGCTAACTGACATAGAAGATAAACAGTCTGTCTTAATTGTGAAGGTGCCTGATACAAAAACCCACTGCGAACGAATATTTACTGTTTCAAATTTAGAAAATATAGAAATTGTCAGAAAATATAGAGCTTTGCGGCCTCCACGGGCGACTAGTGACCGTTTATTTTTAAAGTATACCAACGGAAAATGTGTGAATCAAAATGTTGGAATTAACAAAATCGGAGAGATACCAAGTTTGATTGCAAAGTGGCTTAACAAAGACGAACCTAAAAAATATACTGGTCACTGCTTCAGAAGAAGCTCTGCCACTCTTTTGGCGAATGCTGGAGGTGATCTAATTTCAATTAAACGTCATGGGGGCTGGAGAAGCAGCACAGTGGCAGAAAGTTACATCGAGGACTCTTTGAATAATAAAATTGAAATTGCCAATAAAATTCAACCTTCTTCCTCCACAGAAGAAAACAAAATCACTCAACCTTCTACATCGGCTTCTTTTAATGGCGAAAATAACTTTCATTTACAAGCGTCTTCACTCAGGCCTCTGGGGATAAACGGGGGCACGTTTTCGTCATGCACATTTAATTTTCATATGTCAAAGTAAATATCTATTATTATTGTTTTGTAATATTGTTCTGTATAATTATAAAACCTTTAAAACTACCTCTCATTATCGATCCGTCTCTTCATTTCGGTTGCTGTTGATGTCTTTTCGTGTTACTAAAATTGTAACAGAAATAAGTTGGAACAAAATGATCTGAAAAATCGAGTTGCCTGCACAGTTAAAAAATATTATTTTTTCACTGTGAAACCGTGAAAAAATAATATTTTTTCACAGTGAAAAAACGTCAAACTTCGCGCATAGGTAACCATGCATAAATGTCACGATTTTTTGACGGCTGTAGAAAAAAATAATATATTAAACAACTTTGCGTAGCTTTCTTACGTTTACCTTTATTAGGGTAGGGAAAACAAGAACACGTAAATAAAACATGGTTTCTTTCATGAACGCGGATGTCATATAACTGAATTACCGTGTAAAAAAATCTTAAATAAGGAAGTTTCCAAGGATATGAAAATTTGTTTCAAAGTTGTTAAAACACTGACTAAACCTCTCAAGAGACCGTCTTTAAAAACACTTACTTTCTTATGTTTGTGACGGGGAGAAAATTATGACGTGATTACACAATTTTAAGCAGTTTATTACAAGTAGGGACTGGAAAATTTGTCGCTGGAAATTCTTCTCTCCGTTTGTTAAATATAAATAAAGAAGCATTTATCAGTGGTCCTGTTTGGGATTGCTTGTTTCGTGGTTGTCGGCTTGTCATAAATCAATGCAGTTGACGCTCTGCCTACTAAATAAATTGGTAGGGGTCCCGAATGCTGTAATAAGCCTTTTTCGGCTAAAAAACTAAAAATCTGTTCATTTTATCAGTTAACACTTCAGCACGCAAGTTCGTGTTTTTTTTTAACTAAAAATTGATCTCTGTCTTTGACACTTTTAATCGAAACTATTTATATCTTCCAAGTTTGTTTAATGACCCATGAAAAGCGAAATATCGTGACGTAATTTTGCCACTCTCCTGAAATATACAGAGTGACCCTAAAGGTGCGCAATCGGTCTATAAGTTTTTTGTTACTTAAAATTTTGTTATGCTGTTTTTATTATCCGACAAATCGACTTAAAGTTAAAGTAAAATATTTTTATTATACATAGGGTGTTGTATACAGGGTGGTAAACCAAAGTTAATTTTTTTAATAGAACATTCTATATATTTTTGCATAATTAGATTCTACGCAAAAAATTATCTAACTTTATATAAACTATTATAGGCCTATCTGTTTTTGTTTCGGAATTATTCAACTATTCGTTATAAAAAAAACAATTTTTGAAAAATCACTACAAAGTCGCATATGCATATTTTCCGATAAATTTGCAACACAAAAACTCTGAATATCCTGTAGTTTTAGCAGTAGTCGACTTTTACTTAAAACACGCAGGTATTGTACAGGATGTCCCAAAACGCAAAAAGTTAAATAACTATTTTTTTTCAAATAGAACATCCTGTGTTTCTTTACACGTATCGATAGCATTTTTTATAAGTTTTCTAACGTATGCGGTTTGTATAGAAAATTTGAAATATTTCTTAGAGTTAAAAAACATCTTTTTTTATTTTATTATTAATTATTGATGACCAAAATTCATTTATGTATCAAATAATAATTAAATTACCAATGTCATTCGTCAGGTCAGGTCAGGTCAGGTCATATGTAGTACAAATCAAAAATAAATTACCATTTGACTTATTTATCAGATTTTAGAATTACAAATTTTCTTGTAATAAAATCATTTTTTTGGAAATTCTCAAAAAATGTTTTAAATTTGCTATGCAAACCTTATACCATTAAAAAGCTTATGCAAAATGCTATCGACACGTGTAAAAAAATACATAGTGTTTCATTTGAAAACAGATCCTTATTTAACTTTTTAGTTTTAGTACACCCTGTACTTTATCTGAGTGTTTTAAGTAAAGATCCACTATTTGCTAAAACCTTCTGAGTTTTTCTGTAGCAAACTTGTCAGAAATTTTTTATAGGCGACTTCGTAGTGATTTTAGTAATTTTAAGTTACATTATTTTTTTGCGTAGAATCTAACTATGCAAAAATATATAGTGTTCTATTAAAAAAATAACTTTGGTTCACCACCCTGTATACAACATTCTGTGTATAAAAAAAATATTTTTAGTGTGTGGACTTTAAGTCGATCTATCGGATAATAAAAACGACAATATTTTAAGTAACAAAAAAGTTATAGACCGATTACGCACCTCTGGGTCACCCTGTATCTTGGTCTCACATCGGCATAAATTGTTCATCCTAAATCTCGGCAGAGTGAAGTTTATACTATTTGCATAAAATTGTCATGTTTTATACTCAGGCCGAAGTATGGGAAATAATTTATGTAGACAGAACCGCTTAATATTCATGATGTCCATGTTTATAAATAATCTTTTCTGGAAATTTTCGTGACGTTTCATGTTATGGAAAAAGTTGAGTGGATTTTGTACGCGGATAAAGTATTATACGTCCTCCAATGTGCAAATTTTTCTTAATTTAGCTAATTTTCTTGATTAAATATTTTCGAAATGCAGGTTTTAATGGAAATTAGTTTTGTTTGGTTGAGAGTTTGCAGTATTACATGCAGTTGTTAGAGGATCATAAATCACGCTCGCTACTAATTACGCTGATTTCTAAAGAGAACTGGAACTATTACATGCTGTAACTCATTAAAGGCAATTCTGCGGTGCATACGTCATAATAAATCTTAGACAGTGTTTATTATAACAAAAAATACAAGTTTAGGCTGAAAATCCAACATTCGGAACTGCATTAAACAATTAACAATGCTGAACTAAGACTAAAATTTAAAAAAATTCCTGTCTCATCAAATCAGTAATTTTGGTTATGAATTTTTTTAACTTCTAAATCTACAACCATGCGTTAGGGTTTTTGCATTAGAGTAAAATAGATATTGAATTAAATTTAAATACAATTTTTTAATTAAATATTTATTATGTTTCAATAATTGTAATGTAACTAATGTTTCCCTATTGGATTTCAATTAAAAATGCAATATATCAATTTCATCACTATTCAGTGTGTACAAAATTAACTGCCAATTATTAACAACATTGAAATTAAACTATTTACGCGATCATGCAAATTGACGTTCCAGCTACTCTCCAAAAATTTAAAATAAGTTTCTCTTATCTTGAAACAGATTAAGATATAAAAAAGTCAAAATGCTAACAAATTTTTGTACCTGTTCTTTGATCAAAAATTTCATCTAGCAAAAGTTTTTTCGTCCAATAGAATAAAAATAGCGAGTTTGTTTTGAAGCAAGTACAGGTTTAACAAGCTTAACACGCAAATTGTTGGCACTAAACCAATGGGAATAGATCTGATTAATTCTCTCGGGACTTAAGGAATTCTTGATGATAATTGATAATACATTAGTAACAAAGCAATTTGTGTAGTACATTATCTTGTAATATACAGGGTGATTCTTTTAGGGGCTACATTAGAAACTTTTTAACTACTAAATTTCTAAGTTTTTTCATGTTTTTTCACTGGCAATCAAAAAAACATCAATTTTTATGCAGGCTTTTATTGACATCGTGTACAGTTTTTGAAATATTTACAAAAAGCAGAATTTTAGCTAAATATTTTCATTTCTAATCCTGTAAACATTCAAAAAATACAATAAATTTGTGGTATTAATCAAAAAAATGTCCTTCTATTCTATTCTATGTTTTCTATTTTTATTCAAAAAGTTCACAATGCGATGGCACACTGATTCAGTTACTTTACATAGTTTACAAAGTTATAATTAACCATAATTAAATATTATTGTTTTGTTGCTTATTCGATAATAAACCAGCCAAAAACTAAATAAAAAATTGAAGTTTGACAATTGCTGATCAATTTGTAAAGTCTACTTGATTAACTATGAAAATTACGAAGTAAAATATATTTTTTGTGATTTTTTCAAAAGTTGTCAGAGATAGGTATAAGACGTATTGATAAAAGTCACCATAAATACCAATATTCTTTCGATTGCCGTTAAGAAAATAGGGTTATGTCATTTGAAAACACTAAGTTATAATAGTTTTTTGAAAATCATTTTGAAAAAATCATACTAGCCATGAATTTTGACAGTTGACAATTTTGAAAATTCTAGAAAATTCTTTAATGCTTCGGTTATTAAATGCAAAAAAACATTCACTTATCATAAAAAGTTCAAAAACTGTAATATCTTACATAAACCCTTACAAATAAAAATTTTAACAAAAAAGTGCCATATGTCAAAAACTATAACAGATAAGTACCAACAACTTGAGTAAATTTTACTCAGATTGAGAAGGTGAATTCAAATAAGCAATAAAAATGTTTGGTTACTATTTGAAATTTTAAACTTGGCGCCAATTTTTTGTAGTTCTGGAAGTTCAGCCATTTTCAAAATAATTTAGTTAAACTCAGAATGGTCGTTTGGATCGTATACAAAATTTTAGAACTCTAGCTATATTAAAAGTTAAAAAGTTACTAATGTAAGCACTAAGAGATTCACCCTGTATTTCGATATTTAAAAGATTATTACTTATTAGGAATCACCTTATTACTGGATTGAGTCATTGTAATTTATGGATACATTTAATTTTGAACTATGAATTTAAGCCAGTTTGGCATAGTAAGTTTATCGACTCTAATTACTTTATATTAGAAGTTAAAAAAATTCTAATGTAGGTCTTAAAAGAATCACCCTGTATATAAAGATGCTCGATAATAATTCGCATAGCAATTCCTAACGTAGCTTGTCAAATTAAATCATATACATATACATATATAAATATTTACAGTATTTTTTTAGCATCATTAAAATTAATTAATCGTATTAGAACTGAAATTTGAGCTTCAAATAATTTTGATAAAGTTTATATAAACTTGGAACACTCTGTGTTGCATCTTTTATTGGTGAAATTTATCTGCAAGCGATAACAAACCTACCCTTGCGAGTAAAATCTATTCAATTCAGCGAAAATTTTACAGTTAGATTAATATCTCACCATATAATGTCTGCACACTGCTTCAGGTAGTGTGAAAGCTATAATTTATTGTCGTGATACGTAGGAGAAAACCGTTCTGCTTCTCAGCAATATGATAACGTTTGATTAGTAGAAATTTGTTCGTTTACCAATTTCGACTAACATGAAGACATTGCTTGCACGAATGGTTTATTTAAATAACTTGCAAGTTCTGCAATAATGTTGTAATGAGATGCGTGTGTTCTATATTCTGCAGTAATATTTTGCACGAATATTTCGAGGTTATTGTACAAACATAATATTATTCAGAAATTACGTTTGTAATTTTCCAAGATTAATGTACAAACAATAAATTAAACTAAATATTTCAATAATTATTTACAAATATTAATATTTCTACACTTTACTTCCTCGAAGGTGTCTATCCCGGTGCATCCACCAAAATTGTTCGCATTTATTTTAAAATTTTAATTAATTTATAATTTAGTTGAAAGGTATTTTACATATAAAACAAATCTTACACTTATAATGTTAAAAAATGATACAATTTGTCAAATAATAGAATAGAAATAGAAATAGTCTAAAAATAATGCGCCATAGCACAAATCAATAAAATAGGAAAATGTACCAAAAATAAAAACTTACAAGCCATTGAAATCACAGAAAAAATGTTAATATTTCTACAGTTTATTTCCCTAAAGTTGTCTATGCCGGCGCATCCACCAAAATTGCTCGCTTTTTTTTTAAATTATATTAAATAATTTATAATTTAGTTAAAAGGTATTTTTAATACAAAACAAATCTTACATTTATAATGTTAGAGTGATAGTAATTGCCAAATAATAGAATAGAAATAGAAATAGTCTAAAAACAAGGCGCCTCAATACAACTTAATAAAATAAAAAATGTACCAAAAATAAAATTTAACAAGCTACTAAAATTACAGGAAAATTTTTATATTTCTACACTTTATTTTCTTGAAAGTGTCCATACCGACGCATCCACCAAAATTGCTCGCAATTTTTAATTATTTTAAATAATTTATAATTTAGTTGAAAGATATTTTTAATACAAAACGAATCTTACACTTATAATGTTAAAGAGTGATAGTACTTGCCAAATAATACAATAGAAATAGAAAGTCTAAAAACAATGCGCCATAACACAAATCAATAAAATAAGAAAACGTACCAAAAATAAAAAATTTCAAACTACTAAAATTACAAGAAAAATGTTAATATTTCTACACTTTATATATTTATGTCTATCCCGGCGCATGTACCAAAATTGCTAGCATTTTTTTAATAAATTATTTTAAATAATTTATAACTTAATTAAAAGATATTTTTATTACAAAACAAATTACAAATAATACTATAGAAATAGAAATGATCTAAAAACAATACGCCATAGCACAAATTAATAAAATAAGAAAATGTACTAAAAACTTACAAGCTACTAAAATCACATGTTATTATTAATATTATAAATATTATTAATAAAAATGTTATTATTTTTACACTTCTACTCTTTCTCCGAAAGTGTCTATCCTGGCGCATCCGCCAAAATTGCTCTTTTCTTTTAAATTATATATTAATTAATTTATAATTTAGTTAAAAGGTATTTCTAATACAAAACGAATCTTACACTTATAATGTTAAAGAATGATAGTATTTGCTAAATAATAGAAAAGGAATAGAATTAGTCTAATAACAATGCGCCTTAGCACAGATCAATGAAATAAGAAAATGTACTAAAAATAAAAACTTAAAAGCTACTGAAATCACAGGAAAAATAGTCATCAAAGTCATATAGATGATTCACAATTAAAAACTCTTTTTGCTTTCTTTTAAAAAAATAAAAGTAAATTACAAATAATGAATAATGGAAAAAGTTCTAGTGAAGGTTTCTTTTAGATACCGAAATATTGCTTGATTTTAATTAGTATTAAAATTATCATTAGTCTGACGAAGCTCAGTATACTATATTTACGTATATACATAATCTGAAATAAAAATATGAAAAAAAAAATAATAACTCGATTTCATAAAAAACAAATAAAACAAAAACAAACTTTATAAAGTAATTTACACTCTTTTCACACACGCTTTAGTTCGTATTCAAATAATTGAATTGAATATTTCCTTTCATTTTTTATCATTTTCGATTTTTTTCTTTATTGGTTTATCTATTTTTGTAAAGCAAAGACTTTTATTTCATTTATTTTACATTGATCATAACAGAAATCAAACTTTTTTTTTATTGTAGGTACCTACTGTCAAGTATTGAACATCTAACTGAGGAAGTAAAAATAATCATAATTTTAATATTATTTAAAGTTTAACAGTTCAGTCTTGTTAAATAACCTAACACCAAAATTTTTAAAATAATTTTAGCAGTTAAAATGTATTTCAAAATACATGATTCGTTTTATATTTAATTTATTTTGCGACCAAAGATTTTAGATGAAAATAAAATGAAAGAGGATAATCATTTGAATTGAAGTAAGTCATTGAAATCTAATATAAGATAACATAAAATACTGTTGACAGTTGACGTCCTATATCTGTTGAGTAATCATTCCAACATTTTTTTCTAGTTGCTAGTAGTTTAGAAAACAGAAATCGGTAAGCAAATTGGTTAGTAGCATTACTGTTTTTTACCACCATAAATTTTACTGTCCCGTCCGTTTTTGCGATCATGTTAATGTCCTGAAATAACACCAAGAATTTTTAATTTCCACTACTTAATTTTAATATTGTTAAAGTCTTCAATAAGTAAAACCAGCCTGAATAAATTATTTTTTAGAGTTATTTTCATTCATAATATTTTTGTCCTGTCCGTCATGCGTAAACAAAAAGTGCATTGAAGTAAATTAATCATTGCCTTGTTCTTCGGTTTTATGCTTTCAAAAGTAGCAAAAACTATAACTCCCTAAGTTTATGAGTGTAATATAAAAAATATAGTGTTTTTTTCTATATTTCTCACAAAAAATTATTTCTAGTTCTACAAATAATCTCCTAGAAATGTGTTTTAATTGAAAAACATACACGGAATAAATATCAAATTACAGAAAACACAGATTTACAAACTTAAGCTGTGGCTTATAACCAAATAAATTTATCATTTGCATATTCCTTGTAAAATTTAATTTTCGTATTTAGTTTTCTTAAATAACAAAAAAAAATAGAATTTTTCACGTACTGGTTTGTCGTAGATCAAATAAACTTAAATGAGCGTATTTTCACAACGACTAAGTTTTTGTTTTTCCATTTTTTCGATCGTATAATGCAATTATGATTCCCAAGACACTAACTAGCCATTTCTGTCTTAGAACATTCTTCGAGATAATGAAATAAGTCTCTGATTCCCTGATAAACGATTTGCGCAGCAGTCTGTGCAGAGATAGAGCAAATCAATGAGAAATGTTTTAGTGGCTTGATGAATTGCCAAAATTGCAATAAGGTGATTAAGTTTGTGTTTAGCAGTAGTATCTTAACGCAAATTGGTAAAGTTCGGTCTTATCCATGCCATAAAACCCAATTATGCAGCGCAACTGTTGTCCGAGGAAAACCGCAACTCCTGACCAGCTCTAACCAACAGACAGCGTTAATTAATTTTGTTAGGCGATATCAGAAAATCTGACATGATAAAAATAAATCAGCTTTCAGGTGATAAAAGGCTAATAAAACAAAACTTAGCCGGGAGATATCGTGTCTTGGTTCCGTGTCCAGTTCTACTCTATGAGATTACCAAAGAGAGGCTTGGAAAGTGGAAGCCCCAGGTGTAATCACAGTCGAATATCACTCTGGCGATTCTACAATTTGATTATCGTCTCTTGGCAACGTTTTCCCTCTCGAGGCGATGTCAAAGGTTAAGGTGGCCAATCATTATTAGAACGTCCCAGAACTTGGTGTTAATAGTCACTTAAGAGCTGCTACAGATTACTGCTTTGAACTCTGTTTAGGCAAATTTGACTCGTTTAATGGAGATCACTCTGTTTAATTGATCAACACTGATTCAGCAAACGTTAAACTAATTAACTTTGACGCTCCAGGTTTTACCACAACTGAATTGTCAATCAAATGTTCAATATTTAAGTTCCCAATTAAATTTTAATCCAAGTTGGATCCACCTTTGGGAATGCTCATTCAGTGTGAGACACGAAAATGATCGAAAACTCTTTCAAACTTCAAGCAACAAGTTTTAACACTTCCTGCCAGTAATTAATTAATTAGCACTATTGAAAAGTTTTACAATTTGTTAAGAAGCAGTGAAAGGGAGTAATATTTGGTGTCAGAATTTTCGTTTGACTTATATCACACGTGAGGCAAAATGGTTAAAGTTTTCACAACTGCCAAACAATCCCCAGAAGAAACATTACAAAAGAGTCGAACTCAGAGAAAGTGCTTTCGTTTGATTTGAATGGCTAAGTTATTGACAAACATTTTTTTATTTAAAAAAAATAAAATATATCTGATGCTTAATTAAGGCAATAATCTTCTCTAATATAATATAATTCTCTATAATGTTCCGTCTGAACCCCACATTAGAAGTATTAGTAGTTCCAAAAATGATAGTCATCTAAAAATTTGTATGTAACCATAATCTCTTACGTCCTGTACAATAAAAATATTTTCAAGATGGTGACATTTCCGGTTATACCGAAAGTCGTTACCAACTTCCTTATTATAAATGATAAACAATATTTTTTAATGCGTTTTCAGATTACTAGTGTTATTTTAAGGCAGTGTTCATAAGCTTTTCCTATACCTAAATTTAGCCGTTTACAAAATATTTACGGTTTTAAATCGATAACAGTTACATTTTAAAAAATTTGAAATTATTTTTTCTTTGGAGTTTCCAAATTTCAAAAAAAAAACAATAACAAACCCCAAATGTTTTAAGTTAAGTTTTTAGAAGTTTAAGCAACCCTAATTAAATTTTTTCATATGAAATGCCACAAGTTTTATTTCAATAAATCGTAAAGAATTTAATTCTGCATCGATTTGTATTAGCATTCCCTATAATTATGTTTAATAGTTTTTCAGTTACAATAACTTTTTGTTATTTTAACTATGCAAATTTAACTGTGGTTAGTAAGAAATTTTCTACAATGTCAAAAAACACAACATAACTTGAAAAATATCACAGATAGGTATAGGGAATGTTAATACAGATCGATGCAGAAAAAGAATCCTCCATCTAGTAAATGAAAAATTGGAACATCTCATTTGAAAAAATTAAGTTACGGGTACTAAAAGTTGTTCAAACTTAACCTTAAAATTTTTGGGTATATTAACATTTTTTCCAGTTTTAAGCACACTGAGGAACAGACTTAGGCTGTCTTTCAATTCTCCAAATATTTCGAAAGTTCTAAACTAAGAGAGTTATCGATTTTTAAGTGACAGGTGCAAATCCAAAAACTTTCAAAAGATCTTAAATATCTTAATCTTAAATTAAATGGTTAAATTTATATATTATATATTATATATTATATATTATATATTATATATTATATATTATATATTATATATTATATATTATATATTATATATTATATATTATAGGTATAGGAAAAGCTGCTAAAAACTTTCTTAACATAACTTAACTATTCCAAAAACGCAGTGAAAAACCTAGATTTCCATTTAAAATAAGAAAGTTGATAGCGACTTCCGGTGTAACCGCAAGTGCCGCCATCTTAAAAATATTTTCATTGAGCAAAACTCAACGGATTCCGGCTTTAGTAAAAAATTTTAATATTTCTAATTTAGAGTTTAAACGAAACAGTCTGTATATAAAACAGCACCGTGATTGACTGACAGACAAGGCACAGCCTAAACCAGTAAACCTAGAAACACGAAATTTCACAGATACGTTCCTTAGAGTATGTAGAGTTTAGTTAAAAAATAGATATTTTGAAAATCATTTACTAAAGAAGTGAATTTGGGTGTTTGTCTGTATATAAAACAGCACCGTGATTGACTGACAGACAAGGCACACCTAAACCAGTAAACCTAGAAACACGAAATTTCACAGATACGTTCCTTAGAGTATGTAGAGTTTAGTTAAAAAATAGATATTTTGAAAATCATTTACTAAAGAAGTGAATTTGGGTGTTTGTCTGTATATAAAACAGCACCGTGATTGACTGACAGACAAGGCACACCTAAACCAGTAAACCTAGAAACACGAAATTTCACAGATACGTTCCTTAGAGTATGTAGAGTTTAGTTAAAAAATAGATATTTTGAAAATCTTTTACTAAAGAAGTGAATTTGGGTGTTAAAATTTGAATACAAATGCGTCATTTTAAAAAAAAATTAAAGTTATATTTATGAAAATTGGTATGTAGCCTTTGGGTTAAAAATGAAAAACACTTGTTTCAGAATTTTCAAAAAATCAACCCCTAAAGGGGTTAAATAGAAAGTTAATTTTTTTTTAAATCCGTAATTTTAAAAATTACATCCATGCAAATTGGTATTTGGAATTTCGGTTAAAGATGAAAAACGCATGTTTTAAGTCTTGGCAATTCCACCCCTAAAAGAGTTAAATAAAAACTTTCTTCATTTTTGAACTTATATTCATGAGAATTTTTATTTTGGGTAATATGCAAAAAATTAAAAAAAACGCGTGTTTTATACTTTCGAAGAGGGTTAAATATAAAAACCTATGAGAATTTGTATTTGGACTTTTAATAAAAAATTAAAAAACCCGTGTTTTATCAATTTAAGAAATTCTACCCCCAAAGGGAGTTAAATTTTAAAATCAGTTATTGTTGAAGTTATATTGATGAAAATTGATATTAAGTTTTTGGTTAAGGTTGAAGAACGGAGTTTCAAAATTTCCACTTCCCATGGGGGTTAAATATAAAAATACGTAAAATTTTAACCATTCTTACAAACCATTAAATTTGTTAGAAATTTCACCCCCAAGAAGGTTAAAAAAAGAACTTAAAATCCCTCACTGAAAAAACGTGAAGTTTATTTTCAAAGTTGTATTCATGAAAACTGGTATTTGGGCTGTTAGTTAAAAATGAAAAAACATTTGTTTTTAGAATTTTTGGTTAAATGAGATGTCAAAATTTTTATGAAAATCCATTATTTGTAAAGATATTATCCATGGAAAAGTTGTTATTGTATTGATATATTGGGGCTTTCGGTTCAAAAGAAAAAAACACGTATTTTAGGATTTTTGGAAATTCTATCCTCAAGAGTGTAAAATAAAAAAAATATAGTTATATTTGTGTAAATTGATATTTCCAATGTTTTTGGTAATTTGGTCCCAATGGGACTAAATAGAGGATAAAAGTGTGTATGAAAATATATAAATTTTAAGTTGTACAGAGTGTTCGCCAAATTGAGCCATTACATTAAATATGTTGTTATGCATTATTCTTAGAAGTTTTAACCTCAAACACCATAAAATGTTAATGATAAAGAAGATACTACCATAATTACTTTTTTTTAATTATCGAAGCTGAGCTTAATTAAATTTGCAAATTTACAGAAAAAAATCATAGGTGTTAATTAAAAAGCCTGCCGTAGTTGCCATTTAATTAGTGGCATGTATTTACGCTTACAGTAACAACAAGCTTACAGATATGTTGCTAAGTTTTAGTTTAGAACAAAATAACATGATTGAAAATCTGAGGTCCTTAGTAATAAAAAGATAGCTATTTTAAAGCGCCCATCTTAAAGGAGCAGATAAACAGAAGTGGACTGCAGATTCCATAATTGTTTGGTAACAATTTATTTTAAGACTTATATATTAACTTTTTGTTAATAAGCATTTCTAAATTTTGCACGAATGTACCTTTCTAAGAAAAAGTTAATTATTATTTACATTAAAAAAAGATTCTGCATTGGTTTGAGTTAGCGAAATCATAAAAATCATAGATAAAAAGCTTAAATTCACCATTTTTAATTAAAATCAAAGTTTGTACACTGTTCAGAAATATTTCTCTGTAAACGCTGTTGGTGAATTCGATTAGGTATAAGTGACAATTCCATCCAAAAAACGCTAAAAAACTTTAAATTTAAAAACAACAAAAAAAAATTATTAAAAACAATAGTGAAAATGATTTGTCAAAACGAAAAATAATTGTACTCTTCGCTCAAAAATATGTAGATGTTAATGAACTCTGTAATTCAAATGCGCTGTGCCGCTTTGCCCAAATGACTCGGTTGTTTGATGTTTCTGTATTTTTAAAAAAATACTTTACCAATTTATACAAAAAAAGAGAAAAAACATTAATTACAACATTCAGAAACTAAAATAAGCTTTGGAACAAGGAATTCCATTAACAACTAGATGAAAAAAAGATTCGTGATCAGTGAATTAAAATTTACGCGGACGAAATAGTGAAAGGAAGTAATATCTGGTGTCAGAATTTTTCGCTTGACTTATATCACATGTGGGGCAAAATAGGTAAAGTTTTTTCACAACTGCCAAACAATCCCCAAAGAAACATTACAAAAGAGTCGAACTCTGAAAAATTGTTTTCGTTTGATTTAAATGGTTCAATTATTTATTGCAAATATTCTTTAGCAATTGGTAGTTTAATTAACAAAATGATCAACAGTAGATTGCTCGTTTGCAAACCGTTGCATATTTGAAACGCTTTAAATCCGCCTGAAGAAGACGCTTTTATTCGAAACGAAATCCTTTGAGATGCTTCTTAGTTTCTCTTTGTACTGCATTGCGACATTATGTTATGGGTAGTGTGCTTGAAAATTCTCTCAGGAGTTTAATGAGCACTATTTTATTCTGTTTCGACTAGAGGCACTAGAATATCAAAAATTTTCATGAACCGAGAAATTGCATCAAATTATTTATTAGTTTGTTAAATTCTGTCCTAGATTCTCTGTGAGTTTAAATCTCTGAAGGTATGTGGAAACCTAATTTAGTTCCAGAGGGAAATGGGCTCTGCAGAGTTGTAGTAAATGCGTATCGTGGCGTCTTTGTGTAAATTATCGCCACTGGAAAACTTCTTTTATACAACGTGTCCAGCTAGACAGTGACCATTAAATTTCTATGAGCTATATTTTCTACGTGAAATACGGTGAAGCTTTTCTGGTGGAAATTCATATCGTACTTAAAAAAATAGTTTTGGTAACAAGTGGCTGTTATTTGTTTTTAAAAGCTTTTATTTAACTAGCTTTGTTCTCTGTCTGTCTGTTTTATATTTTTGGAGCCAAATTTAAAAGCGTTCCTGTTGCCCCAATTAATTGAAATTTTGCATATTTACTTAATCTGCGTGACAATGCAATCCTATGTGGTTTAAATACCTCCTAAAAGGTTTAAATGGAGTTTTGAAGTTTTAGGTTATGTTTACAAATGGGTTTTCGATGTGTACATACCGTAACCTATACCAACATTAACGGTATGTTGGTCATTGGGAAATATATTAATACCTTATCATTTTCATTACGTTTCGTTAAAAACAAATGTCGCTATTGTTTTAAATTCATTTACCTTGGACGATAGAGTATAGACAAAGAACACAGGTTAGGATGTGCTTTCAATACTAACACCTGTTTTCTATCACATACCACTAAACAAGTTTGCACAAATCAGCAAAATAATGGTGCTACAATATTACGGCGAAACTAAATCTCAAAGAAAAAGACATTTAGAATAAGTAAAAACTACAAGCAATAAATAAAAAAATTAAAAAAATGTTTTTTAAGAAAAAAGCTTTTATTTAAAAAAACTACTAAAAAGTAAATAATGATGTTTTTTTATCAGAGGAGAATATTTTTGCTTACAAATTGAGATTTTAAAATTTATAAAAGCTTTGGGAACGGTCATAAGTCATAACAATGCAGCATTACAGAATTACTTTCTTAAATTGAAAACTGTTCCCAAAGCTTTTGTGAATTTTTAAATCCTAATTTGTAAGCAAAAATATTCTCCTCTGATAGAAAAATATTGTTTTTTACTTTTTGATGCATCTTTTAAATGAAAGCTTTTTTCGAATAAACATTTTTTTAACTTTTTTATTACATATTTATTTTATTTTATTTATTGATTCACCCTGTATATTAGTGCAAAGAGAATTTAACCCAAAAGTTTTCAGTTGATCAAAAATTATAACACTAAAATTTTGCTTTAGTTTTAGAAACTCATTCAAGGACTTGTCTCTTAGTGTTTCACGAAAATTTTCCTAGTTTTATATTAAATTTATATTAAATAAATATAAAACATTTAATACAAATACATTGTTTAATAAACATTGCATTCAACCAATACAAATTAATTTGTCTTTCATTATTTGTTTTCGAAGCTAACATTATTATTTAAAAATAACAACAAAATATAATTATTTAGTATTGCACTACTTAACTTTAGAGCATAGGCTTATTTTTATTTATTCTTTAACAATTATTGAAAAAAAAATGATAATGTTGAAAGAAAGCATTTCTAGCAAAATAACAAGAGGAAACATGGAACGTTAGATGCTTTCCTCAATCACTAAGTCACTTCTTAAAACAGCCATTAAGGCGTCTGTATCAATTTGTTATGTGCTATAACATCCCTTGAATTTCAATTTTTTGCCCTAATTTATCTGCCAACAAAATGTTTGTATCAATTTTTCACCAGCCAACTTTTTTTCATAAATGCAAATGTTTGAAGTTGTATTTTGCATTTATTTTGTAGGGTTTATTTTTAAAACAAAAATCCATATTTGTGTAGACAATTTGGCAAAAAAAACGCACATTAATTATTAAAGTTTCATTTAGTGCAAGGCACTAATTTAACGACACAATTGCGTACTGAATTTTTACGAGTACTTATCGGTGAATAATTTACAAGTTCAGATGACGAGATTAATGTTTTGTGTGCTAAGGAAATTACATTGGCGGTTTATACAAGACGAGATTTATTTATCTTAGAGAGAAATATGTACACACGAGTAAAAATGTTTCTATTATACAGGGTGGTCCATATTAGCTTCCATCTTCTGTAGCTCAGTGATTAGTAAAGTTGGACTTTTAATATTTTGTAGACGTTATTTATTCTCAGGACGTATTTCAAAGATAATATTTTTGATTATACAAAGTGTCCCAAAAAATGACGTCATAATAATAATTTTTTTAATAGCATAACTTTTTTTTAATCGATGTAGGGATTACTGTTAACAAATACAAACCAAAAAAATCGGTTTTACACCTTTAGGTTTAAAAATTAATAATAAATAAAAACAGTGCTTTCTTGATGACATTAGTTAGGTCTTAAGTAAGGTCTAACAAACTTATTAATTAAGTTTTATTAATCTGAATTACTACAGGACGTTTATAATTTATTTTCAAATTTCTTACATTTTTGAGCCTTTTCTTTTGCTTATTTTAAGTTGCAACCACTGTTTATTTTTATATTTTGATTTATTAAAAATTAACAGGGTTAGAACCATTCTCGACTTTTATTCATTAAATTTCTCATTAAAAGACTTGACAAAACAACTTTTGTAATTGTTGTAATAAAAAAACGTTCATTTTCAAATTCCCCATCGAATGATGTAAAATAAGGAAAGAGCCAAAAAAAAATTTGAAAATAAATCGTAAACACCCTGTAGTAATTCAATAAATCAAACTTAATTATTAAGTCTGATAGACCTTGTTCAAGACGTGCAGTGCAAACTAATAATGTCATCAAGAAAGCACCTTTTCTTCAGGGTGAGTCAATAGTGGGTTACTTCTGACATGTCCTAAGATGCAACCAAAAATACTAATTGCACTCACCACTTGATACTTCGTTAGATTTCTAAAACATTAATTGAGCACTTGTTTTTTAATCTTTTAAATAATAATCCATGTTGAAATTTTAGCAAGACTGTCAAGACAAATTTGACACTACCAAGAACAATGTACTGATCTGGTCAGGTGGAATTGGTATTATTGGTTGCATAATTATAGAAAGTCAGAAATAACCTACCATTGACTCATCCTGCATTTTGTATTAATTTTTAAAATTAAAAATTATTATTATGACGTCATATTTTTTAGAACACTCCGTATGATCAAAAATATTTTTCTGGAGTATAAATAATATCTAAAAAATATTAAAGGTCCTACTTTACTAATAACTGAGCTCCAGAAGACGGAAGCTGTGCTGAACCAGCCCGGATATGAATTGAAAATGCAGTTTGTTGCTTTAAAAACTGTTTGAAACAAAAATATTTGCAATAACTTGTGGAGTTGTGGAACAGTTGCTTTTGTAGATTTTTTAATACTCGTAGTATTGCATAAGCTGTGCTGAAATTCCTATTCTCAAGTTTACTTCAAACAAACTTTTCACAGCTAAACATAAAAGAAAAACTTTATAAAATGCTGAAAGCACTTTAGTGTGAACTTAATAAAATAAGAAAAAAATCCAAGTAAATAAAAACCATTTGGTTGGAAACGTTAATATTTTAATTAAACCAAATGTAGAAAAATTAGCTTTGAATTGCTACCACAATTTGCCGCACAAAAATTAGTTTAGGAAATCAAAAAGCACGGAAATGAAATATTGCTCAATGAGATTACAGTTTTATTACCTCCACCGGTTTGCGGCCTAGTTTTATTTCGATTTGAATTTTTCAAATTCAAAGAGAAAAAACTCTTGTAAAGAGTCCATGCAATGAAATTTTAAACAGTCGGGGACTTGAAAGCGAGCAAAAATTAATTCTGAATTAACCATAAGTTCCGAAACGACTTACAACATATCGAACCATGCAAAAAAATAGGCATGCTGTTAACCTTTCCCACGGTCTCTTAACTCGTAAGCATCTTCCTGGGGGCAATAGAAAGTGAGAAAAAGTCCGACCAAAACCGTGTTGATGATTTTGAACATGGTCACAGTTAGTTCACGAAAAATCGGCGCGTTGTTTCAAACTCGTTGCGATTTATTTTTTACAGGACGACACGCATCCTTCGCAGGATAAGAACAGCGGGATACTCAAAGAGTGCCATGGTTTCACAAGCTGCGAGGCATGCGCATTAATCTTTGACAAAGCTTTTCTGTATCACCAACTTTGAACGCTCGACCGGATATGTCAATGTGGAAGCTCGTTAGAGCGCGATTTTTACTCTATTTGCCGTTTCGCCACTAAATATTGAGTGGTAATTAGAGGGGGTGAGGGTGCGAAAAAAGACGAAACGAGTGCTGGAAATGATGGGACAGGGAAGCAACCAAGTGATTATATTACAGCAATGCAGGTTTGGTCGTATTTTATAAGCTTGATTACTTCAATTTATGATGCAGAATTTAATTAACACACTGCTTGCAAATTTCCTGGATCGATTGGTGCAACCTTTTAAATAAAAATCAAACTCAAAGTTTTGTCAGCCAACAGTGGCTAAACTTTCAGAATTAATTAATTGGTGTTTGAGTTTAATGATATACAAAATTAAAATAAAACATAAAAATACACTTAAGTGTAAAATGATGTTTTATTAAAGTCATTTAAAAATGTTTTGTTTCTAAAAAAAAGAAAAAATGTTTAAAATATTTGCGCTTTCAAAAAATTCTGTTATTTCTCGGACAGTGAAGATGAAGGTATAAAATTTAAATCTAAATTTTTGTTTGTTTGTTTATTTTTTCAATAGAACCCCAAAAGTTTTTCAGCAGTTAATTAAAGATAAAAACACGTCTGACATTTGGTTTCCCAAACTTTTGTGTCTCTTTCACATTGATGAAAATATTTGTATCTATACAAGTGTCTCAAAATTGGCGAATTCAGAGTTCATACTTCGGTAGTCCAAATATAGAAAAAATAAAAGTGTAAGGCTTCTCCTAAAACATATACTGGTTTAAAGAACATTTATAATCTAAAATATAATAAAATCTAATATATACAGGGTGGTCTAGCTTAGCTCCCGTCTTCTATAGATGAGTTAATATTAAAGTAGGAGTTTTGATACTTTGCAGATGGTATTTTTACTCGGACACATTTCAGGAAAATATTTTTGACTATATGACAAGCTATTATTTTTTTGTGCTCATTATGATACTTTTTTTAGCTTCTTATACGTTCCTAAAGTTTTTTCAAATCCGTTCAAGGAGTACTGTTAAAAAAAAACAAAAAAAATCGGTTTAACACCTTTAGATTTAAAAATTAATAAAAAATATAAACAGTTTTTTTTTGATGCCATTATTACTAGGTACATGTTGAACAAGGTCTAACAGACATAATAATTAAGTTTTTAATCTTTAGAGCCTTTTATTTTGTTTATTTTAAATGGAAACCCCCATTTATTTTTATATCATTTGACGCAGAATTGAAAAACGATCAATTTACAACCATACCATAACACATTCGAAGTTATTTTATTTAATTAAATAGCGAACATGTTTTGTTACTACAACTCTAACGTAAATTCTAACAAATTTAGAATTATTTGCTGAAAACTTTTTTTGTCAAGTATTTTAATAAAAACATATCGAAGATGGTTTTAACGCCGTTCCTTTTTATGGTACAGGATTAAAAAAAACAAAATTTTTTGTTATCACAACCCTATTGCAAATTTAACACATTCGGAGTTATTTGCTAAAAATTCATTCTAACAATGATAAATGACTTTGATGATTGAAAGTGGAACATGGTTAAGATTTTTGGCAAATTACTCCGAATGTGTTACGGTTTGCAATAGAGTTGTGGTAACAAAAAATGTCCATTTTCTAATTTCCCATCGAATGGTATAAAAATAAACAAGCCATTTAAAATAAGCAAAATAAAAGGCTTTAAAAATTAAAAAAAATTGGAAATAAATTGTAAACAGCCTGTAGGGATTCAAATCATTCAAAGTCACTTGATATCTTAGGAGCCGGTTTATGGAACATTTTAATTGCAATTAAATTTTAATCGCGAGTAACTTGACATTTGTCATTGCATTTTAAATGGCAACTTAATTCAAATTAATTTAATTTTGAATTAAATCTTAATTCCGCTTTCTGTAAATCGGCCCTCAACCTTGTTTAACAATTACATTGTAATAATAGCACTGATTCTATGTTTTATTAATTTTTAAAACTAAAGATTTAAAAGTGATTTTTTGGTTTTTATTTTATAAGCAGTAACCCCTAAACCGATTTGAAAAATCGTCAAGGACATGTAAGAAGCTAAAAAAATTTCATAATAAGCACAAAAAAATAATAGCATGCCATTCAAAAAATTTATTATTATGACGTCATACCATTTTTGGGATACTCTGTATAATCAAAAATAATTTCTTGAAATGTGTTCTAGAGTAAATAATAAAAAAGTATATAATAAATAAGTAAGAGTAATAAATAACAACTACAAAATAACAAAACTCCAACTTTAATAATAAATAAGCTCCAGAAGACGAAAGTTAGGCGGCTGGAGCATCCTGTATAATAAAAAAATATAATCTAAAATCAAAATACATTCGGTTCATTTTCGTAAAAACCATTGTGGTAGAAATTTGGTACTCTTTCCATTAACTTTTATGAGTTGTCATGGTAATAGGTTAGTCAATTCCACCACAATGGTTTTTATGAAAGTGAACCGAAAATACTAGTTTTTATAGATATGGATATCACTGATGTTCATTCAAATTTTAACACCCCATTTCACCCTCTTAAAGACTAATTTCCGAAAAAGCCGAAAAATGTGTGGCATAATTTTAACCACAAATACCTCTCCACGAATGAGAATAGATAGTATACAGGGTGCTCAAAAACTGACACACCAACTCAGTGGTACGTTGTTGAGAAGCATGTGTAGATTACGGGAAAAATCTTGAAAAAATTCCTAAAGTCATATTTTAAAAAATCTGTAGCTACAAACTTATTTTATTAACTTCTTCAGTTTTCATTATTTTTTAATGTTTTCATGTTTCACACTAAGTAATCGTTCCCTAACACAACGATGAATAACTATTTTTAAGTTTCCCATCAGACTTTAGCAGTTTTTTTAATTTAAAAAAATTAAAATTAAAAATCACCAAAAAAAATTGTTGACGTGCGCCAACGCTGGGAATTATTTCCTAAGAAACCGTTTCTAAAAAAATATATTTTTATTGTTGATCAAATTCTATTGCGATTACGACTGTTAGACAACCTTCCCACATATCATTTATTTAAAATTCGTTATTTATCAATAACTTTAATGCAAAGAATTTTTTTACAATTTTTACCTTTATATGTAAGCAATTCTTTACCACACTCCATTGAGTTGGTGCGCCGGTTTTTGAGCACCCGGTAGTATTTACTGACCCACCTCAAAAAATTGTAAAATTACAACTTTTCAAAAATTGCTAATTTTCAAAAATGTAAATAAACATTAAACTGTGCGTTATTCTTTACAGGTTTCAACAATCTGTAGATTAATTTAATTTACTATTAAAGAAAAATTGTAATAATGGTACTATAAATACAGTGAAAATTTTATTTTGCTGAACATAGCCATTTCTACTGTTTGCAATGCATTGACATGGATTTTCTAAAACTGTATATACAGCGTGCTCAAAAACTGGCGCACCAACTCAATGGTGTGTGGTAGAGAACTGGTTACGTATAAAGGTAAAAAAAGTAAAAAAATTCTTTGTATTAATGATATCGATAAATAACGGATTTTAGATAAGTGATATGTGGCAACGTTGTACACACATTGTGATTTTTTTGATAAATTTTAATTTTTTTAAATTAAAAAAACTGCTAAAATCTGATAGTAAATTTAAAAATAATTATTTATCGTTTTGTTAGGGAACGATTACTTAGTGTGAAACATAAAAACATAAAAAAATAATGAAAACTAAAGAAGTTAACACAATAAGTTTGTAGCTCCAGATTTTTTAAAATATGACTTTAGGAATTTTTTCAACATTTTTCCCGTAATCTGCACTTGCTTCTCAATAACGTACCACTGAGTTGGTGCGCCAGTTTTTAAGCACCCTAATACTAGACTAATACAATTAATAATGTTACGTGTGTTACGTAATGTTCAGCGAAATAAAGTCTTTATCATATTTTACAGAAGATCTATAAACTCTAGTAATGCATTGATATGAGTTTTTTAAAACTGAACCTAGGATTAATAGTGTTACGTGTGTTGTGCTATGTTTAGTAAAATAAAAACTTCAATGTACAATATGTTCAAAAATGGTTGTTCATTATGTCAGCTACGAAATTTGAACGTAATGTGCCGTTTAATTAAAATTGTGAATGCCTGAATGACGTCAGAGTGACAGATCCGTCATAATACTGTAATAACGAAAGAGTACACAAGAACAAAAATTACGGAAATACTATAAGACACAAATGAAGACAAATCTTACACTTGATATAACTTTGCCGAAAAGTGCCAAAAAGTAAGTAAAATGCTAATTCAAGATTTGACAGAGATGACAATAACCAAACTGCAATAGTCATTTGAACGAAGCGGTACAGTGAATTTGAATTCCATAGTCGACTTGATGTCGACATTTTTGAACACGTTGTATACAAGTGTCCGTCTTTTGAGCTTCACCATGGAGATCTTAGTTATTGTAATAGATACGACGTCGATTAAATTAGGAGAAAGTTGTTAATTTTTATTTTTATTCTTGAATTATTGAAAAAAAACGGAAGTTTAGAATTTTTGTTTTTATTTTTTCAAGCGAAAACCATAAGGACTAGATTTTTTATTAGGACGTTTTTCAGGTGATTTTTTAAAAGAAATCGAAATCTGTCATTGACTTTTTCGAAATATTCTTGATGTCAAAATTACAACATTCAACTATGATTATTCTTATAGATGCCACATTCTGTTTTTGTATTTTTGAAAAATGTTTTTATTCCTGATTACAATGAAGTCGATATGATCGAAACTTACATGCTGATTAAAATTAAAAAAAAGCGTTTTTGCAAAAAGTGCTTTGGAAAAAACGTCAAAAATGTTGTTAAACAAACTAAATTTTGATGGTTCTTTTAAATATTCAAGCAAAATTTTTATTACTTGGTCTTGCTTTCTTTGGCAAAGAATAAACTCCTTGCTTATCTTGGCATTTAAAATTTAAATAACTAAGCTTGATGAAAAAGTGAACCCCCCACATTCAAATTCAATTAAACCTCCAAAATCTAATATGTATAAAAATAAAATTGTTAGTGTTTTTTTTAAAGCACTCTTCACGAAAATGCTTTTTTCTCCATTTTGATCCGTATATAAGATTCAATCATATCATGTGATACATCGTTGTATTCAGAAAAAAAAACAGTTTTCAAAAATACAAGTATCAAATATGGCGTCCATAAGAAAAACCAAAGTTGAGTATTGTAACTCTGACATCAAGAACCCCTTGGAAAATACGATGGCAGATTCAGATTCTTTGTAAAACAGTGCCTGAAAAACGTTCTAGTTAAAAATTTCTAGTTCTTTAATTTTCGGTTGAAAAAATAAAAACGAGATTTATAAACTTACGTTTTTTCCAATAAAAATGCGCAACTTTGCCCTAATTTAACTGACCTCGTTTCTCTTATAATAAACTTAGATGCCTATGGTAGAGCTCAAAAAACGGACAGCCTGTATAGTGATGAAAAGCTTAAATAACGAATAAATTAATTCAAATGTGACAATTGATCTTCTTGACTTAATTCACTTATTATTTCTTATTTTTTTTTTTGGGGAATGTTAGCCGAATTTGTGACCTATTCATTTTTTCTTCAATATTGCACTTTTCTATTGTTAAATTTGGTCGAAGGACACATTAAAGAAACACGTCATTTTATTTCCAATTAAATTGCTTTAGACAAGTTTCATCAAGTTTAACAATGACTAAGTTCTGAATATATATGTACACAGTGAAGTTCTTGTCAACATCTTGCAACTGCAATTTGTCTTTCCTTTACTGTTCCTTTCGAGAACCATCCTAGCTTCTACAATGTCTATGACAATACCTATTATTTACTCACCACTTGTAACTTTACCTAATATCTGGTACCTTCTGAACAAAACTTTGTTCAACTAGTTGCTACAACTTAAAATAATTGCATCTCAAAAAGTGAATTATAGTGGCAATCCATCTCTTAAATGTACTTACAGTTTGATTTAGAACCGAATCAATAAATTGTAACTTTACTTATAATAAGTAAACAACTGACGCTCAGGTGTGCCAAACACCTGCTGCAAACTTTGCAAAGTTTGCAAAACGTCCAACTTTGATATTTAGCAATGTTTTACAGCAAATTTTAATTAACCGATGACAGTGAAAATTGTGGTATTTGCAATTTAGTTACAAATCGAATTTCCATAAAATTGTATTAAGGGCAACCAATGAAAATGATCCATTTGAACGGAACAAAATTACACATAAATCGATTTGGAAGCAACTATGCAAAATGGGTTTAAATGAGTTGCTTCAATCCATTCAAATTAAAAGTAAGACCTGATTTATTTCGGCAATATCTCAAAACGATCGAACTATTGTCACAAAGAATAAATTAAATTTGGACGAGATGTGATTAATGTTGGCCATTACGAAGTGTAATGCGAATCTTTTATTTCACATCCTCCACAGGTGCAAAAATTGAAAACATATTTTCAACTCACGATGCTATATTTTCCAATAACTGGAAGTGTTATGTTTCATGGCATAAATATGTAATGAAAACTAATGACCCCATTGGGGTTAATAACGAATATACTTTCGTTTTAAATCATTCGAAAATACGGCTACATTTTCCAATAATGAGGATAATAATTATTCCTGATGTACACATAGTTTGGTGATATGTGTGTTACTAAAACAACAGTGTTGCGTTTGTTGCAGTTTTCGTAAACGATAACCTTCTAATTCCATAATTTGGTGATAAAAGTGATTGTGTCAGCAAAAAATTTAACGAAATGTCAATACCATCCAATTTATGTGAAAAAATGCAGAATCAAATAATTTGAAAAAATGTGTTCAAGTTTTAATGACTAATTCAGCTATCCAATTAAGTTCATCTCTTTTCGATTTCTAAGCGTGTTGCGATATCGTTACGATAAATGTGAATGATATTTTTTCAAATTATTTGATAAAACTGAAATAGCAATTTACTTCGCTCACAAATTTTCGCTCTGGCTTATTATTATATTATTATATATTATACAAGTGTTCCGTCTAAACCCTACATTAGAAGTATTGAAGGTTCTAATAAAGATATTTATTTGAAAGTTGGTACTCAGCTATAATCCGTTGAGTTCTGCTCAATTAAAATGCTTGCAAAATGGCAGCACTTCCGGTTATAACGGAAGTCGCTATCAACTGTCTTATTCTAAAAGAAAGGCTGTTTTTCACTGCGATTTTGGATCAGTCTAAAACTAAAACACTAAATCTTTAGAAAATTTTTGGATTTTTACTTGTCACTTAAAAAAAAACAAAAATTTTAATGTTAAGTTTGGAAAACTTTAACTACCCATAAGTTATTTTTTTCAAATAAGAGTTTTTTTTTTCTGCATCTGCATAGCATTCCCTATACTTATCAGTGATAATTTTCAAGTTAAGTTGTTTTTTTTTGACATTGTAAAAAAATTCTTACTAACCACAGCTATTTTTTCATAATTTGCAATTTGTGATAAACAAACGACAAACTCTGTTAAAAATTGTGTTGTCCGTCCTGTGAAAACAAAACAAATTCATTAAATCTTGGTTTAAATAACTTTAATTTTTCACATTTTTTCTTTCGTTTCTATGGCAATCTATGAGAAAACGCCTATGGTTATTGAATTTCTCAATCCCAACAAAAAGTTATTAAACATAAGTATAAGAAATGTTAACACAGATCAGAATTAAATTCTCTACGATTTAAAGAAATAAAATTTATGGTATTTCATTTGAAAAAATTGAGTTATGAATGCTTACAGTTCTGAAAACTTAACTCTAAACATTTAGGGTTTAGAAAGGAAAGATCTAAGCTTCGTCTTTCAAATAAGCTAAAAAGTATTTCCAAATTTTTTAAAATGGCAGTGTTCTCGATTTTTGAACTAGAAGGTGTAAATCCAAAAAAAAAACCAAAATATTTCGTAAACGGCTAAATTTAGGTATAGGAAGAGCATATGAAAATTACCTTAAAATACCTCTAGTAATTGAAAAACTTATTTAAAAATATAGCTTTCCATTTAAAATAAGGAAGTTGATAACGACTTCCGGTATAACCGAAAATGTGACCATTTTGAAATTATTTTCACTGAGAGACCCTAAGAGATTATAGTTTAATACAAATTTACTTTTAATGTGGGGTTTAGATGGAATAGCCTGTAGATTATATTACTATATTACTTATGTATTATTACTATTATTTTTTACTATTACTATTACTATTACTATTATTTTTTATTACTATTGTTAAAAAACGATTATAACTTTGGTCCAGTAAATTGTTATGTACCAGTTAAGCAAAAAATTGTTAATTTTAGACCATTTCACGTCTAAAAACCGGAAAATAGATTACTCTGGCCGGAAATACAGTTTACAAAAGAATCCTTTATTGCTTGGAAATGATTATTATTATTATTATTATTATTATTATTATTATTATTATTATTATTATTATTATTATTATTATTATTATTATTATTATTATTTCATTATTATTATCATTAAAAACGTATTATAACTTTTGTATGATAAATGTTTATATACCAGTTAAAAGTAGTTAATTTTAGACAATTTCTAAAAAAATCAGAAAAATCAGCTTACTCTGACCGGAAATACCGTTTATAGATGATATTTTGCATAAAAATGAGAAAATACTCACAGAACAAACAAAAAAGCTTTATTCTATCTCAGTCGAACTAATATCAAGCGATTTATTTAAATTTTGATCTAGTTATCCATGACAGTTTCACCAGCAGTGAACCGAATTGCGTAAATAACTTCGGCATCCATCGCTTTATCTGTCAATATGTTTAAAATGTTCACTGAAAATCATAAAAATTATGTTGGAATCTTATTTCCATAATGGACATCGGGTTTATGTGACTGTCATAGGTAACTAGATCAAAATGTTGGAAAATCGCATGATACTATAAGCTCTGGCTTATAAGAAAATTATTATTATTACTTTTATTATTATTGTTATACTCAATGTCATAAAAACTGACCACCAAGAAGGTCGACTATTAGCGAGTAATAAATGATTAAAATTTGAAGAATTTTAATCAAGTGGTAACATTTAAGTCCTTTTACCAGCAAGTGTTAGTCTTTCAATTTTTTGCTTTTTTGACTATTTTTCATATGTTTTTTTTAAATTCCTTTAGGTTTAAGTGTTCGAAAAGCACAGTTTGGCCTGGAAACGGCAAAACCAAAATTACTAACAATTTAAGCAACTTTGAAAGAGGCATGATTTTTGAACTACAAATAGAGGTTTTTCAATTAGAGAAATTGCTAATCGTTTGAATAGAAATCAAAGTATCATTAAGCAATGATTTTTGCCCAATGGGTAGGTTTAAAGGTCGTTTTTTATTACTTTGAATTGTTTACCATCGAAATTGATCATTTAGACTGTTTCCTTTTGGTTTTTCTTGGTATGAGAGAAATGGACAAAAACGCATATCTAAACCTTACCCATTAAACCTTTACTCCTAAACACAACGCGTTTCGACCACAATGTGGTCAATGTATACAGTGTATATTCTCATCAGAGGATGACCATTTTATGGTTGAAACACGTTGTCTTTATAAATAAAAGTTTTGGTGTGTCAGGTTTAAGCTGAGTTTTTGCTCATTCCTCCCATACCTAGGAAATCCAACAAAATCAGTCCAAATCACGTAATTCGGTGGTAAACAGTCAGAAGTGAAGTACGACGACCTTTAAACTCAAAATTTAGTCAGAACTTTTTCTTGTACTTGAATTATTGCCATAATCCGAAGGTGACCACTTTGGACTTCATTTGTTTTTTTAAGTCTGCTTTTTCTTCTCCTTTGTCCTGAACCTTCTCTGATCAATGACTGATAACATCGCA
This sequence comes from Tribolium castaneum, assembly GCF_031307605.1. Classification (NCBI taxonomy): domain Eukaryota; kingdom Metazoa; phylum Arthropoda; class Insecta; order Coleoptera; family Tenebrionidae; genus Tribolium; species Tribolium castaneum. The sequence continues at coordinate 9,685,992 of NC_087400.1, forward strand.
TAATGGTACTTGGATTACTCTGCAAACAAATAGCGATTTCTCTAAATAAAAAAACACCTATTCATTTCCCAAAAAATGTGCTTCTTTACAGTTTGTTTAATTGCTGGTAATTTATTTTTTGTCGAACTCTAGACATATTTTTGTTTTTATAACACTTAAAGCTAAACGAAGTTAAAAAAAATTGGAAGAACAACACATGCTGGTAAAAGAGTTTAAGTGTTAAAAACTTCTTTACCACTTGATTAAAAACATTCAAATTTTAATCATTCAATACCTGCTAATAACCTAACATTTGTGCCAAGGTTCATTAAAAATTCCTATTCCTTCTTGGTGTAGCAATTTTTATGACACTGAGTATATTTTATTATTATTATTGCTATTATTATTTTATTATTGGATTTTTTTTTAATATTATTCATGACAAGCAGGATTATTCCAATTAATCGAATATTTTGATTTAAACGTGAAGAAAGATAATTACCATAATTCTTGCTCTTTCCACAATTGTACAAATAGTTTTTGACACGAGCTATTTTAGAATATGGCAAGGGTATGTGGAAGCTTTTAGGTCATAAGCACAGTTGATATTACGTGGAGTGCACTAAATGTGTTTTAAATGATAAATAGCATGACTTACAACAAGATTCATTTAAAAGTTTCCACCTTCCGACAGCTGACATTTACCCAAATGAGATATAAAGCATAAAAACTTTGAGGAAACAGGAGAAGTGGATGCAGCTTCAATTTTATGTTCTTTTAAAAATACGAACAATTCATTCAATTGGTGTGAATATTGCTTTGATTTGTTTTTTTCGAGTGTGAACGTTGATTAACCGAAATGGAATGTAATTTAATTTAAATGAAAAAAATGATTAGAGTCGTGTCCCGAGTACAACATCATTTTGGTCACGGACAATGAAAGTCATTATACATCTAATGAAAGTGGATGTAGAGTCGTTGAGTTTGCGAACTGTAAACGAGTCCAGTACACTGGACCACGTCATGTATATTTCAAGGAAACATTACAGAGAACGGTGCAAAAGCTGCGATTAATTTATAAGGGAGCTGATATAACGTGGCGGTTCCACCCCATTATCTGCTGACAGAACGCGTTTGAGTATGCATAACGGGCACATACACATACAGTACATGTCACGTGGGGAGTTTTCCCATTTTGCCGTCTCAGGATGTTGCATGCACATTCAAGTTTATCAGCAAAGAGCGGAATGCATGTGGGGAAAAAATAAGAGGTTCGTAGAAAATAAGCTAAAAAAAATAATACATACCGGGTGCTCAAAAACCGGCGCACCAACTCAGTGGAGTGCGGTAAAGAATTGCTTATATATAAAGGTAAAAATAGTAAAAAAAATCTTTGCATTAAATTTATTAATAAATAACGAATTTTAAATAAATGACATGTGGCAACGTTGTCTAACAGTCGTGATCGCAATAGAATTTGATCAACAATAAAAATAAATTATTTTTCAAACGGTTTCCTAGGAAATAATTCCCAGCGTTGGCACATCTACAAACTGTGATTTTTTTGATGAATTTTAATTTTTTTAAATTAAAAAACTGCTAAAGTCTGATGGGAAATTTAAAAATAGTTATTCATCGTTGTGTTAGGGAACGATTACTTAGTGTGAAACATAAAAACATTAAAAAATAATCAAAACTGAAGAAGTTAACAAAATAAGTTTGTAGCTCCAGATTTTTTAAAATATGACTTTTTTCAAGATTTTTCCCGTGATCTACACATGCTTCTCAACAACGTACCACTGAGTTGGTGCGCCAGTTTTTGAGCACCCTGTATATACATAGAAATAAGTGATATTTTTGTTAAAAGATTACTAACAGAATATGGTCAATATTTTGAAAAAGGACTAATAGATCAAAGTAACCCATAAATAACTAATAAAAATGTTTTTGAAAAAAATTAGTGAACTATTTATTTAAAGCTTTTATTTAACTCACTCTGTTGTCTGTCTGTCTGTTTTCATATTTTCGGACCCAAATTTGAAAAAGTTCAGTTGCCCCAATGATTTGAAATTTTGTATACTTACTTAATCCGCGTGATAATGCAATCCTATGTAGCTAAATACTCCTTAAAGGGGTTAAATGGGGTTCTGAAATTTTAGGTTATGTTTACAAATGGGTTTTCGATGTGTCCATACCGTTGTCCATACATTAACGGTATGTTGGTCATTGGAAAAAATTCCTTAAGTCATATTTAAAAAAACATGGAGCTACAAACTTATTTTGTTAACTTCTTCAGATCTCATTTTTTTTATGTTTTCATGTTCCACACTAAGTAATCGATCCCTAACACAATGATGAATAGTGATTTTTAAATTTACTATCAGACTTTAGCAGTTTTTTGAATAAAAAAAATATAATTGATCAAAAAATCACAGTTTGTAGATGTGTCAACACTGAGAATTATTTCCTAGAAAACCGTTTCAATAATAATTTATTTTTATTGTTGATCAAATTCTGTTGCGATCATAACTGTTAGACAACGTTGCCACATATCATTTATTTAAAATTCGTTATTTATCAATAACTTTAATACAATAAATTTTTTTACTGTTCTTACGTTCATATAGAAGCAATTCTCTACCACACACCATTGAGTTGGTGCGCCGGTTTTTGAGCACCCGGTATGTTTTTAATTTTGTCGGACTTGATAATTTGTGAAATGTTTTTTTTTTGTAAAATATTGATCCTTGATCATTGTGAGAGATTTTATGTAAAGGTATGAAAAAGAACACTAACATTTTGGTATTTCTTCTCAAGTTTTATTTTTATTCGCTACATGTTTTGACCATTTATTAAGTGGCCATCTTCAGGCATCAATTTAAAGTTTTATTTCCATTATCTATTTGTATTTTTTAATTATTATTAAAAAACTTATTATTACAATAATAATTTTCTTATCTAAAGACACAAACGTAATGCGTATAAGGCAAGGTCTTTAACAAAGAAAAACGAACAATAAATTCGCATCCTCAAATTTTTTTAAATCAAGGTAGTGTACATAAAAATTCATCTACAAAATATAAAATGTTGTCATATAGCCGCCTTAAAACCTATTTTTTCACCTTTTACGTTCCTTGTTTTTTTATTTTCACTAAAAGTTTATTACACTATTACACATAGATGTTAATGCCATTACACACGGGTAACTTTTGACGATGTTTGCAAGCTTGGATGCTTGTTGACATTTTAACGAAATCTTAAAAAAATCATATCTTTCTTATTATAAAAGAAACACATTCGAAACAAAGACATTATAAAGATTTTTTTACAGAGAATTGAATAATGTTATCAGCGGTTTTTTTAATCATTCGTTTAGTTGTAATAACATAAAGTTGTATTTTTTAATGGATGTCATAGATGGTTATGATATTTTCAAAAAGCTTATTTTTTCTGAACTGAAAACAATATAAATACAGTTTCATATTTTTATATACTTTAAATAAAAAATAAATTTAAATTTTGGAAAGTAGTTGGCCATGGAAAAACCTAGAAATTTTGTGAACGGTTGTGAAAGTAAAAAATATGAAATTATAAAAAGAAGCTACGTTAACGTTATTTTCAATTGAAATAATAATACAATGTGTTTTTTAATGATTCTTATTTAGTCGTCTGTGAATTTCTCATCTAAAATCAGAAAATGCCGCTTCATGTAACTAATAAAAAGTATTTAGACATCGAATATTACCATTCTCCATTTATTAAGTCTCCAATTTGGAAATAAGCTTCCATAATAAAAGTGTGTTCTTGCAATTTAGCTGCATTTGAACAAAATTTTCAAAAGAAATTAATTAAATTTCTCAACTGACAGATGTGACATTTATTAACAGAGGATTGAATTGCACAGAGTGGTACACATTTTTTACATGTAAACCAATTTCAAAGTTAACTAGATGAGAATCATTTAAAAGCACATTGTACTATCGTCGCAGATTTTAATTACATAACAAATGTGCAGAAAACCGCACATGGGATTTGATGTTGGTGTTTGGACTGACATTTTTCTGTAAAATAAAGTTTATTGACAGACAACCATACAGTAAATAAGATTTTTCTTTTTCCGACATTTCATGTTTAATTAGAAAATAGAATGACAATGTAAATTTGTCATTTCAAATTTAAAAACAAATAATTTTTATTAATCCTAAAAATTTGATCTAATAATAAGTGCTGTTTTTGAATTATTTAAGTTTTAAAAGATCACTAAATTATTAATATATGTTGGGTAATATATTTTACATAGTTTTAATTGAAAATCCAAAATTTTTTCATAACCCACTATAAAGAAAAAGCGAAATGTTATGTTTTTATTTAAATATTTAAAAATAATGTATTACATAAATAAATATATTAAATCAGAAAAAAATAAGCTTTTAAAAAGTATCAGACTCCTATGATTCCTATTTAAAAAAATAAAACTTTATGTTATTACAGCTAAACGAATGGTTAAAAAAAATCGCAGATAACATTACTAAGTTCTCTGTAATGTCTTTGTTTCAAATGAGTATCGTTTAACATTTCCCTAAAATATCAACTTTTGTTTATAAGTCGCAAACAAAAGACGATAGCAGGATGCGATTTTGACCAAAATTATTTTCTCAAAAAACGAAACTGAAAATGTGTCACTTGTTTTTCTCTAAACCTCTTAGTTTCCGAGATCCCCTATTCGAAAATTCCAAAATGTAGTACCCTGCATACAAATTTTACAAAATTTTTACATTCGTCTGAATTATAATAAACCAAAAAAATATAAATATTCATCAAAGAAATAGAAAGCGTTCTCTATGTTTCACATAAGCCACAAATTGATTAATAAAAAAACAATTTAACAACAAATTGCTTTATAATCATTACATTGTATAAGAAAGTGTTTAGAAAACCGCTTTCAGTAAAAAGTGTGGTTGCAACAAACAAAATCGTAAAATATCCAAAAAAGGACGATAGTTTATCTGATAGATATGTTCCCCATTGCTGATAACAATGCAAAATTTCAAGCACTTTGTTTAACGACAACACAATACCTAGTATACACGCTCAGAGTTGCGATTATTGATCATTCTCATCTAAAATTCTATACACATGGGCTAATAACATCAGCATGTGAAAAGGATTAAATTTAAGTGTGAACACGCTAAATACAAGAGTACCTAAAATTTTTGTTACTACACATACACATGGAAAATTTTCGTTTTTTTTAAATGCTCTAGCAATTTGAAAAATGCGTGGATCGATCTTGGACCAAGTTAAAAAATCAAATATTTTATAGTTAGTAATAATACGAGTGCGAAAACACAAGCTTAAAGTTCGAGGGCTGTCGTTATGCAACGAGCGTATGCGAGTGTGTATTTCAATTTTTTTTGTTGAAACATTTTAATTTAAAACACATTGCTATCGGAAACGCGTTTTAAAATAGTTTTTATAATCTAGAATTTATATATTAAAAAGAAGGCTTAAAGTGTTAGCAGCAAAAAATATAATAAATAGCTCTCAGACGGGGTTAGAACTGCAATAACTTTTAGGTGAAATTTTCAATAAATTGTTTGGTTTACAAACTGTCTAGTAAGCTTACAAAATATCGATCCCAAGTATATACATTAACTGTAATATATTGACATAATGTGTGGCTGTGGTTTGAGGGGTCTCATTGCTTTTGATTGTGACTGTACTTTCATGGCCATATTTAAAAAAGACGTAAGTTTTTATTTTATTATATAATGCAATGTCTCAAACGCAGATGAAAAAAATACACTTTATTACATGAAATATGTGCTAAGTAATGTTTAGATTGCAACAAAAGTTTGACTGTCTTCTACTAGAGTGACATAACCAAGAAAGAGACCAAGTTTCACTACTCTTTCACGTCAACGAAATTAGAAGCTGTTTATAATATACAACATTAAATTTTCAAAATTTACATGTTTTTATCTGGAAAGCTAAAAAAATGATCTAGCAACAGTAAAAAAATTCTATAACTACAATTGTAACTACTCCACCACATTTAAAGTAGAGGAACGGCAAAAACAGTCAAGTATACTGAAAATTTTAGCATACTATTTTGTGTTGATAAATTCGTAAAAAATGTCGATGAATTTTTTAGAGGTTCCCTAAAACGTCTCCTATAAATTATCAAAGAGCTTATGCGCTATTTTGTATACACCCTGTATTTGGAATGGTGTGTAAAACTTGGCTGTTTATTCCTAAAATATTAAAAGCGCCTTCAACTGGAAAAAAAAATTGTGAAGATACAGCCCACCACTTCTTAGGTTGTAATGGCCTTTTGTTTTTTCAAAATATTTTTCCCTAATTTTTTTCAAAAAAATTTCTTGGCAATTGCTTCCGTAAAGCTGTAAAAAATATTAAACATCAAATCCCATAGAACCGTAATTATTTAAAAAAAAAACTGGAGGTAAATTTTTCAAAGATGGTGGATAAACAATTTTAAATTACAACGACTATCTAAATTTGCTTTTTTGTCGTAAAATAAAGCACCGGTAAAATGGTCTACGTCTATGTTTTATTTTCAAAACACGAAACCATAATCAGATTTATCGATATAAAACTATAATAGTATTAGTGCAATTAATGTCGACAAATTTAGTTGGCCAAACTGGCTTAAAATTCATAGCACAAAATTAAATGTATTTGTAAATTACAATCACTCGATTCCGTAATAAGCTCATTCCTAATAACCCTTTAGATATCGAAATATACTTCATTCCATTCCTTGACTAGAAAGTAATTTCCCAATCTTACGAGCTCATCAATTATAATTTTTTTTTCATTGTATTTAACGTCAAAAATCTTTAAACCGCAAAACCGATTCTTTGTAATTCTTTAACCAAATAACGTAAAATATTTTAATTAAATGTTTGCAGTTCTAGGATTTTTTTAAGAAAAAAGTGATAAAAAGTTCCTTTGGTAACAATTTTTTTGTGTTTCTGTAGAAATTGGTATAACTTGAATTATCGCCCCTTTAAAAGCTAAGCATTTCAAAACAAAAACAAATCATGAAATTAAGTGAAATTCCGCCAGTATCAATTTCAAGATTGTGGAAATTTCTTTGGGACCAATCCTTTAGAAGGAAACGGATGAAGCAGTCTGTGCTTCGTTCTGAACGGCTCGTGTATTTGAATTATGCACATTGGAGCGGCACGAATGACATTAAATATGCAAACTTGATTTACACAACCACGGTACACAAGAGTAATTTACGATACGCTGTTGCAATAGAACGAGAAATAATAAAAGACACACCTGTCAATAATTAAAGGTGTAATGAATGAAGTGGCTGTGTGGAATCTTAGTTCCGACTGAAAATTGTATCCGATTTTCTCGTTTTGTTAAAGTTTCAAACCCAAACATGTCATCGAATGCATAATTTAGGTAAAACAAGAGTTGTCTTTGTGTAATAAAGCCAGTGTAATTAAAAACATTTAGCTATTAAATTTAGATTAATTATTAGCCCGGCGCATCTACTATTTGTGAATGTATCTAATGCAGAAAACTATCTTCGTCCAGTGTACAGAGTGACGCATTTTAAATGACCTAATAAGAAATCTCCGAAACTAAAGGTTTAGAGAAAAATGAGTGATACATTCTCGAGTCCGTTCTTTGGGAAATTTATTTTGGTCAAAACCACATCCCAAAATCGTCTTTTGTTTTCGACTTATAAACAAAAGTTTTTAAAAAAATTTCTATTCTTTGTTATAGAAGATACACATTTGAAACACGGACATTATGCAGGCACTTTTTTACAGAGAATTTGATAATGTCATCAGCGGTTGTTTTTAATTATTTGTTTAGCTGTAGTAACATAAATTAGAAATTATAGTTGACTATGACATTTTCGAAAAGCTTATATTTTCTGAACTAAAATAATATCAATAAAGTTTAATATTTTTATATACTTTTAATAAAAAACGTATTTAAAATATGTGAAAGTAGTTGGCCATGGAAAAATTATTTAACACAAAAGGTAAGGTAAGCTAGAAATTTTGTGAACGGTTATTAAAGTAAAAAATGTGAAATTATCAAAATAAGCTTTGTTAAAGTTTTTAATTACATAAAAAATGTGCAGAAAATTTAAACGATATGTCACTATCATTTGAGGATACTTTTTTATGATTCAGTAAAGTAGAATGGAGGTTAATAATGTTATGTATTTTTTTACCGAAGATGATTTGATTTTGAGATTTGTATTGACGGTTTTTTGTAAAATAAAATTATATTGACAAGGAGTCATACAATTCATTACATTTTTCTTTTTCCGACATTTCATGTTTAATTTTTATTAATCGCAAAAATTTGGTCTAAAAATAATTTATTATGCTGTTTTTAAATTAATTAGTGTTTAAAAAAAACATTAAATTATAAATATTTGTTTTGTAATATATTTTTCACAGTGTTAATTGAAAATCCAAAATTTTTTCATGGCCAACTGTAAAAAAAGTGAAATGTTATGATTGTTTAATATTTAAACATAATGTATTACCCAAATAGACATATCAAATCAGAAAAGAATAGGCATTTCAAAAATATTACAGCCTCCTAAGATTCCTAGTAACAAAAAATTAAATTTAAAAAGTGCCTTTATAATGTCCTTGTTTCAAGTGTATATCTTTTATAATAAGAAAGATATTTTTTTAAATTTTCTTTCTGTTTTATATAAAGAATTTTGTTATACAGAGTATTTCAGCCAAACCCCACATTAGAAGTATTGGTAGTTCTAATAATAATATTCATCTAAAAATTTGTATACAACCATAATATCTTAGGTCCTGCTCCATGAAAATATTTTCAAGATGATGAAACTTCCGTTTATACCAGAGGTCGCTATCAACTTTCTTATGTTAGATAAAAAGTTATATTTTTTAATGCGTTTTTGGATTACTAGAGTTATATTAAGGTAATTTTCATAAGCTTTCCCTATACCTAAATTATGCCGTTTACAAAATATTTAAAATTTTTAGTTTTTTGTTTGAATTTAATAATAATAAAAATAATAACAATAATAATAATAATAATAATAATAATAATAATAATAATAATAATAATAATAATAGTAATAATATAAATAGTTTTGTGCAATAAAACAGATAGTTTTTACACAAGTCACAATTCATAATTCACCTAAATTACAAGCTAAAAATTATCAAAATTGAAGAAACATTTTTTAATGAGAAACGATTTTAGCTTATTTTTAAAGATGTCCAGAGGTAGATCTTGGAAATCATTAGTAGAATATTGTAGAAAGCAGTAGCAAAAAATCTGTTGCAGGTTTGAACTCCAAATGTTTAAAGTTAAGTTTTCAAACTTTAAGCACCCATAACTAAACTTTTTCAACTGAATTGCCACAAGTTTTATTTTATTAAATCGTAGAGAATTTAAATCTTCATCGATCTGTATTAGCATTGCTGATACTTATGTTTTCAACTTACAATAACTTTTTGTTGGGATTAAGAAATTCATTAGCCATAGGCCTTTTCTCATAGGTTGCCATAGAAATGAGAGAAACCAACATTCAACAAATTTATTTTGTTTTTACAGAACGGACAACACAATTTTGAACAGAGATTGTCATTTGTTTAATGAGAAATGGTTTTAGATCATACTATACAAAAATAACTGTGATTAGTAAGAAATTTTCAACAATGTCAAAAAAGTCCAACATAACTTGAATATTATCACAGATAGGTAAAAATTCTTCTCCATCTAGTAAAATAAAAATTGGGACATCTTATTTGAAAAAATAAGTTATGGTTGCTTGAAATTGTTCAAAATTAATCTTAAAATTTTTGGGTTTATTTTTTTTCAATCTTCTAATATGACTTCAAAATTTCTAAAGCTAAGAGTTTTACCAATTTTTTAATCGACAGGTACAAATGCAAAAATTTTCAAGAAATCTTAATTATCTCGAAAACGATTAAATTTAGGTATAGGAAAAGCTGATAAAAATGGCCTTAAAATAACTCAACTAGTTCTAAAACGCATTAAAAAACATAACTTTCCGTTTAAATAAAAAAAGTTGATAGCGACTTCCGGTAGAACCGGAAGTACCGCCATCTTGAAAATATTTTTATTGAGCAGAATTCAACTGGTTATGGCTGTGTACCAACTTTCAAATAAACATCTTTATTATAACTTTCAACACTTCTAATGTGACGTTTAAATGAAACAGGCTGTATATCAGAATACCCACAATTTCCTAAAAATAAATTTAAATTTTTGTTTTTACTTAGAAATAAAATAAGTCAACTGAAATCTTAAAATTAAATTTTATATTTACATTAATATTGAAAAACCAGGTAACTGTTCCCGGTAAAAAATGACCTGTAATGTTTAATTTAATTATTATCCCGGCGCATCCACCATTTGTGACCCACTTACAGAAAATGAAATAAACTTTTGATTTAATGCAAAAACACTGACCATAACAACTTATTTTCGTCCAAAGTCAAAATAGTGTATTAAGTCTTCAGACACTAGCAAAACAAATTGGCCACAATCAGTTGAGTAATCTTGTCGTGCGTTATAAATAATTTCGAAAAGCTGTCATAACAAAATGCATTACTTGAATAAGTAGGGAACATTAGAAAACATAATTTCATTACTTTAAGTCTTTGGCCCAAATTGTTAAAGTGCTCTGTAAAAAGCTTCCTCAAAGTATCACGCTATTGATCTTAATCATTGTTAAAATAGTTAGTTAATTGATTAAATCGAAGCGAGCGACTTCGGGCTCTGAAAGTTTCAATTCTGAGACTTTCTAAAGCCGGAATGATTCCGTAGATTTCAACTTAATAGATATAATCTCTAATCTAATTTTCTGGTAGCGTTGTTGTGTTCCTTTTGCTGGATAATCACATTTGGCTTTCATTTCACGACAATCCGAAGTCAACTACAAAATAATTTATGCAAACATGATTGCATGTGAAACGAGCTTGATTTTAGATATTCTACAAGGTTTTATCTAAACTAATAATTATGGGTGAACAATAATAAACTTGCCTGGAGGGCACAACCTAGCACGTTTTTTGCGCGTTCTGATCGAAGAAATTATAGCTGAAAAGTAGTTTCCTTTGAATGTTTATTCGCAACTTTCCAAGATCTACCAATAAAGTTTGGAACAGATACCGCAAATAATAGTGTTTTTCTCTTTGTTATTGTCCAGATCTTGGAAAGTTTGCCTCAAAATAAGCTTTTGTGGAAAAGCAATAAAGTTGGAGAATGATGAGCGAAAAAAAACTTACTAGTTTCGCTAACGTTCGGTTCAATGTCTGGCGGTAGAGACAAGCTCCCGGGACGATTGTGTCGACTGGAATCTGTAAAAGCTCCATACTTACAGGGATACAGACCATATGTTTAAAACAGAAAACTGTTTTATGGTTCGAGTCTAGACTAGGCGCTGCAATCGCTCAATCAATACGAACGTGAAATCAAGAAAATGTCAGAACCCTTCCATTAAACTGAATGGATACAATAATTACAGAGATAATAGTTCTTTAACGAAGCAATAAAGTGGTGCAAGGAGTTTTAATAAGTTTTGTAATAAGTTTCAAACAAGCCTTTGTCGTTGAGGCGTAATAATGAAACTGTACATTTTTTATTTGCAATTTTCGTGAAAATTTTACATAATTGGGCCAAAATGGATTAGCGCCTTGTATTAAAATGCAAAATTTAATGAAAGTGAAATGTAAATATAAATATTGAAAACTGCGCGCGTTCGCTGCGCTTCTGTGTGATAGATGTCGCTAGTATCGTTTCAATGAACGGGACTTTGAAGTAAATTGTTTTAGGTTCGAGATTAATTTTAATAGAATTTAGTAGATACTTGCCTATCGAGTTATCTTCCGTTGGTTGAAATTGGAAGCTCGCTTTAAACCCTTGCCCAGGCCAATCGGAATTTGCTACGAATTCTATGAGGAGGTCTGATCCTGTTGATAAGACTTCTAATTCGGTACCTTCATTACACAGGACTCTAATAGCGGGATCGGCTGACGTTTTTCCATCGTATACTCGTATTAAGTCGGCTCTATTTAGACAGCTGCAAACAAGCGCCACATTAAACTCACTTCAAACATGCTTTTAAGCTCGAGATGCAGTTTCGAAAGCTCCAGCAAATTAACAAGTCAATTTGCAGAGGTGTTGTTTTTGGAAACAGTTTAACATTAATTAGAAACTAGTTTGAACATGTTTTTTTATGTAAACATTTATTACAATAACTAGCATAACGAGCGACTTCTCGTAAATTTTAATGCAGACTGATTATAAATGTCTTTTTTCATCTATTTTTATGATGGAACGTCTTGTCCCAAAGAAAGCTTATTGAAGTTTCTGAATGTTGTAATTAATAATGAAACCATTTTCTTTTTTTTGTATTTCTGTATTAAAATTTTACAAAGTTCATGAAAAAATAAAGAGAGTATTTAAAATTTGAAATGATACAAATTTTCCGTTTTGACAAATCATTTATGTTTTAACCCAAGTAGTTAGAAGCAAGTAGTTTGAACCACTGGTTACCTTTGACGAAAAATCGCTTGCTTTAGACGCATAGGCGAAATCATCTCATCCCAACTACTTTTCCAAAAATTTAATAAATTTCTATTAATTTATTTACTTCACACTTAACCGCTCCCAATTACCCTCACAGAGTAAATAATTCACAGGTTTATAAACTAAGAGAAGTTCTAGGATTTATTTTAGAAATGTAGACTAGACCTCCCACTCTCCCAGTTTAAACAAAAACAAACAATAGAGATCATCATTTCTTAGATAAATGCTTAGTTCAGTTAACAACCATTTCATGTTGATGCAAATTATTTCAATATAACAATCATGCTTGGCTATTCTAGTTTGTAAGCTTCTTTTTATTTTTTCCCACTTTTCTAGGAATCTTAGTTCGTGAGTAATAAATTTTTAAAAAAAGCGTGTTTTTGTTAGAAAAATTAAAATATTTCAAAAACTAAGCAAAATCAATCAATAAAAGTTTAAATCAAAATCATTTAAAAGCTATATCCATTTAAATAAACATAAGTTTGTATTGTAACTTATTTCAGAAACAGCCCTGTATATTTAAAAATAATTTTAAGGCAGAGGGTTCGTAATAATAATAATAATAATAATAATCTTTATTTGCTACTTAAGTACAAAAATATAAACGTACTGTGTAGCTCGTTAAAAAAAGGAAAGAAAGAGTATAAAACAATAATTTACATTTAAATACATAATACAAGACAGGAAATATCAGTGTAAGAAAAAATTTTCTAAAGACGTATTCATATATTCTTCTAGTGAATAAAAACAAAAGTGTAACAGACATTTTTTAATAATATACTTAAATTTCATTGCAGTTGGAATGTTTATTATCAATTTTCACGTCAAGTGTATTTTTTTCACTACTTTCCAAACGACAATACGGAAGTTTCATTAGATTGGCTGATCTAGTATTAATATATTATAATCATGTGTATCCGACTGTAAATTTATTTCTGAGTTTATGTATTTCTACAACTGTGTACAATATAAATAAACATGAAAGAGGCAGAACTCGGTACATCTTGAATATTGGCCGACAGTGAGCATTGTAAGGACAGCCTGCAATGATGCGCATATTTTTTTTCTGCATTATAAATTTTTTTATGGAATGTCCACAGTTTCCCCACAAAGTTACTTCGTATGCTATTTGAGAGTGGACTAGGGCATGGTATGCTATTAACAGTGTGTTGACGTAGTATCTACGACTGAGGGATTTTTTTTACTTTTCTAACATTTAAAGGTGAATAATGGATTTTACGAACTCGCTGGGACACCCTGTATAATTTCGCAAGATGATTTGAATGGCAAAGAGATTAGTTAGTTTTATATTTACTGCATGTAAGGTTTGCGTTTAAATTCATCGTTTCGATTCAAAAACAAAGTGAAAAAAAATTAAAAACTGAATGACCAAAGTAAATAAAAAATGTCGAGTCAATCTCGCATGTTCAATCAAAGATAATTTACTTAAAAATGACAACGCTTTCGAAAACAATAAAATAACGAATGTAAATAAGAAATTAAAAAGTAGAACTTTCGTAGAAAATGACAAAAATGTAAATTCGAAATGAAATGGTTGCTGATTATTAAAAAACTGACAAAAATTTGATACATTTTTGCATATTGGATTGAAATATTTTTATTTGAACATATGGACCTCAGCAACGTATTGATTTCAAAAAAGTTGTATTGTAATGCAAAACCTGAATTTAATTAGAAAATGATTTTTCAAATTAATGTGAAAAGTTAACCAAAGCAAAAAAAGATATTTGAACGTATGAACCCTAGTTATTTCAGGAAATTACGTATCAGCAGTCTTAATTTATACACTTTTACTCAAAACGTTAAAAAATAAAACATTATTTGTTAATTTTTTAAAGATTAAATAAAAATATATTTATCTACTTTGGTTTCACATATTGTTTATTGTGAAACTGAAAGTAGTTTCACAAAGAGAACTTTTGTGCAACTCCTTTTAGTAAATTTTTAAGAGTTGTATTGGCAGTACTGGATGTCATCACTGTAATTTAGTGTGTGATCTGTCAACAGCGCCAAGACTTTTATTGATAAAGCCCGAATAATTATCAAAATTAAGAGAAAATAGTTTGAACAGATTTTGACAATTTAAACTATATGAAAACAAACAACAAAACTAGCAAATAGAAAAAATATAATATTACACTCGTTTTATAAGACTTATAAGACTAGTGGTTTTGTGCCACAATAGAACGTCTTATAAAGCTCGTATAATAATATACTATTACTTAAACGTGAAGATCTCAGCAATCTTGAAGAGGTTATCGTTTTCAGAAGAGTTAAATTGTTATGCAAAAGTTGAATTTTATATTTTAAAATGATTTTTCAAATAACTGTGTAAGCCAGTTAGGGCAAAAAAAATGTTTGAACGTAGGAACCTCAGCTATTTTTAGAAATTACATAACTGCAGTCTTAGTTTACACACTTTTATTCAAGTCGTTAAAACAATATATCATTATTTGATAATTTTTTGGAGATTAAATAGAAATATATTTATATAAATGTAGGGACCTCAGCAATGTTGAAAAGATTATCGGTTTTAAGAAAGTTGAATTGTTATGCAAAACATGACTTTATTTAGAAAATAATTTCTCGAGTAAATGTGAAAAGCCAGTCCGAGGAAAAAAATATTGGAACGTAGGAACCCTAGCAATTTCAGAAGATTGTGTATTTGCAGTCTTAATTTAGACACTTTTATTAAAGACGTTATTTGATATTTTTTTAAAATTAAATCGAAACATATTTATTTGAACTTATGGACCTCGAGGTTATCAATTTCAAAAGAGTTGAATTGTTATGCAAAAGTTAATTAATGATTTCTGAAATAAATGTGAAAAGCCAGTTAGGACGAACAAAATTTGTTTGAACTTAGGAACCCTTGCGATTTCAAGCAATTACATGTCTCCAGTCATAGTTTATACACTTTTAATCAAGTCGTTAAAAAATAAAGCATTTGATAATTTTTTTGGAGATTAAATAGAAATATATTTATTTGAGCATAGAGACCTTAGTAATGTTGAGAAGATTGTCAATTTTAAAAGAGTTGAATTGTTGTGCAAATTATAAACTTATTTTGAAAATTATTACTAAAATAAATGTGAAAAAATATTTGAAAGCAGGAACCTTAACTATTTCAGCAAATTACATAGAGCAGTTTTAATTTAGATATTTTTATCTAAAACGTTGAATACTAAAACATTATGTGATAATTTTTTGAAAAATAAATAGAAATATTATTTGAACGTAGTGACCTCAGCAAAGCTGAGAAGGTTATCAATTTCGGCAGAGTTGAATTGTTATGCAAAACATGAATTTATTTTGAAAATAACCGTTGCTATTTCAGGAAATAACATATCTGCATAGCGAATGACATTTATTTAAATCTCAGCAACATTATTAAAGTAAACATAAATTATAATAAAATACCAATTGTGATGAATATAAGTTCAAAAATGACGAATTTGTATAGTTAACTTTCTAAGAGGGTGAAATTTCTAAAAATCATAAAACATTGGTTTCTTAATTTTTCATCAAAAGCCCAAATACAAATTCTCATAGATTTAAGTTCAAAAATGAAAAAAGTTTATGTTTAAACCCCTTAGGAGTGGAATTACCAAAACTTAAAACATGCCTTATTCATCTTTAACCGAAATACCAAGTACCAATTTGCATGGATATAATGTTTTAAATTTCGGGTTTTTAAATAAACTTTAATACCACTTAACCTCCTTAAGGGTAGATTTTTCGAAAATCCTGAAAGACATGTTTCTTCATTTTCATCGTCGTAAGGCCTAAATATGAATTTTCGTGATTATAATTTTAATATTTCTTTTAAAATGAGTGATTTTTATTCGCATTTTAAAACCTAATTCACCCCTTCTGAAAAAGATTTTCAAAAAGGTTTTTCTTAGCGGGACTCTACATCCTGTAAGAAACGTATCTTCCAAATGTCATGTTTCTAGGTTCAGTGATTTAGGCTGTGCGTTGTCTGTCAGTCAATCACTGTACTGTTTTATACAGGGTGTCCCAACTAGAATTTCACCCCCTAAAATCTCCAATCTCGTACAAGTTTGCTTTCATTGTCTATGCAATCAAACTTTTTTTAAATTTTGAACGATTAGTTAATAATTTTGAAGTTTGAGTGTTAAAATTTTCAAAATTGTCAGTCTCAAATGCAGTCGCTTAGATTTTGGATTTTTTTTTGTTATGAATAGACTCAGAAATGCTATATTATCTGGATTACTGGTTTTAAAAATCGATTGTACCATTTTTTGGAAATTGGGAGTGGACATTTTATCAAAACATTAGTTAAAATGATTTGTTTTCTCATAACTTCATTTACTTTCTCTCACAGCAATTTAGTCAATGTTCTCTAATAAAAATCGTTTAAAATTGAAAAAAAAACAAAGTACATGGTTGCATAGACAATGAAAGCAGCTTCAAAATGATGGGTCACTAGATATTTTCCCATTTAAATTTTTTGAAGGGGTAGTTCTAGGCGCCAGAGGGATGCAGAAAGAACTTTGAAACTAAGATAAAATTTGGTCCTCCTTTAAACTAAAAATACATAATCCAATATTTTTTTGAAACTTGGACGGAATCGGAGATTTTAGGAGGTGCAAATTTTAGTTGGCACACCATGTATACGGAAAAGATATAGTAAAAATAACAAATTCTAGTAAACATTGGACGTGTGACCACGAAAAGCCAAGTTTGGAGTTCATGTTCCAATAAAATCTAGTTTTATTGAAGTACGTAATCGAGATTTTATGCCTGTGTGAATGCGAAAAATTTCTTTCGGTCTATAAACTTGCTTCAAATAAAATAAGCACACAAAAAGTAGCTGCTGGAAAATGCGTGTGTATTGCATAGTTATTCAAATTGAAAAATATGCAGTGAAATATGGTATTCACTGCTTTTAGAGACTCAAAGATATAAAACGACGTTTATTTATATCTTAAAGTTTTTTAAATTAAATTCCTACTTGTCTTACATTTATACTTCATAAACGTAATTAATAATTCAGTGAGTTAATACAAAGAATGAAGGTTTGCTTTATTATTAATTCGCTAATTAAATCATGTCTTAATTATAACATAAAGAAAATTATTTTTGTTATAATTGTCCTCTAGTAGCATTTTATTATACTCTGACATTTATTGATTATGATTAAGAAAACATATTAGTTATTTCAAAATTATAAAACGAAAACGTTGTATTTTACAGATTATTTTTTTAAATAAGATTAATAAAATTGTAAAATATTTATTATTAGACCATTCATTGAAAGTATAAATTACATTACCAATTATTTGTTTGAAGTGCAAGAATAATTTATTATGAGAGAAAATGCGACGTTGGCGTTTTTATAGTTTTGAAACAGCTAATATAATAAAGACACTTTTTGCGGATCATGATCTTTTGCTGTAAACCCGAGCTATTGTCAAGTGGTAATCCCGAGTAAGCTGTAAGAAGATTTAAAATTACAAAGTATAAAGATGAAAATTATGATATTAAATACAGAAAAATTGCTTTTTAATGTAATTGTTTTATTGCAATGCAAATTTTAAAATATGGTGGAAAACAAATTTATTGTTACAATTTTGCATTTATTTTATTTTTATTTTATTTGTGCCTAAATATTCGTAGGTCAAATGTGACAATTTATCTGAACCCGCTTCTCAAGAAGGATTTTTCGATGCAACTTTAAAATAAAGTTTTTTTTACAAAAGGACAAATTACTGCAAACCAAGCGCATTAGTGGTATTTAAGAGAACAGTTCTAAAACTTTTCATCATACTCGTAGCTATGTTAAATTAAGTACGGACTATTGATTTTTTAGGTCTACAAGACTTTTATTTTCCCAAAGTAGAATAAATTTTTTATTGTTTTGTTTCCTGAAAAAAGATGACAACAATTTAATTGAATTTTTAGGTGAATAAATTTTTATTGACAGTATTGACTATAAATTTTCTATATAAAATAACGTTTAGCGACAGTTTCGTTAAATTATATGTTAAATGATTACGTTGAATTTGTTCCTAAAAATTTCATATTCTAAATAACATTAACTTTAAAGTTCTCTTATTTTGATTACGAAACAGGCCTCTGGTAATAACTAAAATTTATTTGCAATTGATTAAACCATTGTCAAAGCAAACTAAATAACAAATTACCTACTATATTGAATAGTTTTAATTTAGTTTAGTTTAAATTGCTTTCTCTATATCCATTTTAAATCTTATTATGAAAACAATAATTTCATCAAAAAAGATGAATAAAAGGTTTATTATTTTCTAGATTATTCGTGTTATCAATAACAGTGAAGTGTTACTATAAATATTTCATTCATTCTATCGATTAAACTAATGAATATTTTGTTAATCGGGTTTGGAAAAAATATTTATATTTTACTCAACTAATTATGATTAACTTATGCTTAATGTAAATTGCTTTTTAGTTAACAATTTTTTGCTTATTAAAATTTAATAACATTTCTTGTGTGATGTCTGTTGGGTGGATAAATGGTGGATGCGCCGGGATAATAATTGATTAACTTATCTTGAAAAAATGTCTTACTTTTTTGGTACAAGTAACAAGTGGCAAATTTTAAGTAATTCTAACTCAAACAATTCTTAACTAATTTGAGCAAAAAGATAATTAGAAAATTGGTGCTAGCTTTACAAAATAATTAATTAAATAAACATTAAACATAAACGTAAAAATAAACGTAGTTGTGGTGATAGCAACAATTATATTCAAAAATTTATTCTCAAGACATTATTTAAGCATTGCTTGGTTTAAAATGACACAAAAAATTATTAAAGTTTGCTTAATAAAACAAAAGAAATTGTAGAAATGAAATTCTGAGAAAATACGCACACCGACAGGAAGACACTCATTTTTAAGTGACTATTAAGTTTTGAGATACAATAATAAATACTTTTAGCAGACTCACCTTTCATATAATTAAAAAAAATATAAGGGTGTTTACGGTCTAGGAGACAAAACTTTACCTGGTACTAAAAAAATTTAGAAATAAAAATGCAAATAAAAAATTAGAAAATTGTTATTTAAACTTAAAGTTAATATACTATTAAAAAACAAGTTTCATAAGAGCAGTCTTAAAGCACGAATTCAATTTCAAAAACGACATAAATTAAAAAATTAGTGAACTATAGATAGCTGTGACTTTTTTGAGCCTGTATTCAAATTTACAGAAATGTTATTGCTTTTACTCTTAACAGCCAGTCAACTGTTTATTTATTTATTTATGTGAAAATTATGTTTCAGTAAAATTTGAGAAAGGCTAAAACATCTTTTACATCGGAAAGCCTAATTTTAAGAAGCTTTTAACAACCACTTTGTATTTATAAAAGCCCATTTAAAATTAATTATGAAATTGGTTGTTTCATAAAATTCTTAATTTAATCGTTTTACTTCTAATCTTATTTATTTTTTTAAACCTACAATATATCTTTTGTGGTCGTTGTCGGATTTATTTGTTCAAAATTACGTAACGCTCTGAAATGAAATTATAATTAGGTTCGGCAGAATTTATGATAAGGTAACGTTAACAAAATTGCCTTCTGGGGTGATGTATTAGACGGATTGATTTAATTAGATTAATTAAGAAAGTCAGCTCAATTAAACTTTGAGCTCAAACAGATATGTTTACTGCAGTAATAACGAACTAAACTTATTTACAACAACGGCAATAAATGCTTTTGTCTAGTTTGATGAAACGACCATTTCACCTGTTTATTTATAACTTAAGGAACGAGGTGTAATATTAAGTAGTACACATTTGCACGCTAACATCCGCTTATTATTTTTGTCGTAATTAATTAATCGCAACTGCAGGGGAGCGTTTAATTAAAAAACTTTTGCCCACTTGGAAGAAAAATAAACTTCACACTGTGGACCAAGATTTCGGGACTTTTAGCGGGTTGCTTTGAAAGCCTTAAACATTGTAAATATTTTTTCATATAAAGTTTGTTAAATTAGGTGTGTCTGATGTGTACAGGGTGATTCTTTTAAAGCCTTCATTAGAAACTTTTTAACTTCTAATACAGATAGAGCTTTAAAATTTTTATTCGATCGTTTACAAATCGACCATTCTGAGTTCAACTAAATTATTTTCAAAATGGCTAAGCTTTCGGAACTACAAAAAATTAGCGCCAAGTTTGTAATTTTAAACAGTAACCATACATTTTTATTGCATATTTCAATTCACCTTCTCAAGCTGAGTAAAATTTACTTAAGTTGTTGGTACATGTATGTCATTGTTTTTGACATATGTCAATTTTTTAGATAAAATTTTCATTTGTAAAGATTTATCTAAGACATCACAGTCCTTGAATCCTTTGTGATAAGATAATAATCTTTTTTCATTTGATAACCTAAGGTTTGAAAAATTTTCTAGATTTTTCGAAATTATACAACTGTCAAAATCATGGCTAGAATGATTTTTTACAATGGTTTTCAAAAAACTGCTATAACTAAGTTTTTTCTAATAAAACGACTTTATTTTTTTAACAGCAAACGAAGAAATATCGCTATTTATGGTGACTTATCAATACGTCCTATATCTATTTCTTACAGATTAAAAAAACACAAAAAACAAATTTTACTTTATAATTTTCGTAGATAATCAAGTAGACCTTGTAAGTCAACTATTGTCAAAGCAGTAAAACAATAGTATTTAATTATAGTTTATTATAACTTGTGAATTATGTAAAGTAACTCAGTCAGTCTGGCATCAAATTTTGAACTTTTTTAATGGGCTCGTCCCGCAAATCGTAGATTTTGTTAATTTTTATACTTAATGAAACTTCAGAGATCTAAGCCCAAAAATTTGCAAGAATGCCTAAAAAATGAATTTTAACTCATCATGACGTCACAGGCCGAGTACCGCCCACTAGCTTTTTGATTGGTTCACTAACCTGACGTAACAAAATAACGCGTATCCTAGATGCAAGCGCAAAAACAAGCGCAAATCAAAATTTAGGTTATGTTCATGTTCATATAACGTTAAGCGTGTTTTTAGTGGTGTGTGTAAGCAATTATGAGATGGCAATAAGCAAATACAGCATAAACAACATAAGAAATACAAAAATTACCCTAAATCAGTTGATACAACTCATGAAAACGATTGCCCAGGCCTTCTTTAATCATTCTATCGTTGAGGAAGGTTTTAATTCGTCGAAATACTTGAAATAGTAGTAGGCGTTTACAGTGGTTACGCATGCGCGCTTTGAAATAGGAGTAGCTCGGCCTACTACGTCATGCGATCAAATATTGCTTTTTTGGCCTTAATACTAAAAATCTGTTTAAATAAAAATATAAGGGTAATCTAGTTTTGACTATCAAAAAATATTTACTTATTGTAAAGGGTTCACGAGCTGTAATATTTTAAATTAACCCTTACAAATGAAAATTTGTATAAAAAATTGACATACGTCAAAAACTATGACAGATAAAACCATTAACTAGAGTACATTTTAAGCAGTTTCAAGAGGCAAATTCAAAAATGCAATATAAGTAGATGATTACTATTTTAAATTCCAAATTGGTGCCAATTTCTTGTAGTTCCAAAAATTCAGCCATTTTGAAAATAATTTAATTGAACTCAGAATGGTCGAGTTAGACTGTATACAAAATTTTAAACTAGTTTTATAGAAGATAAAAAGTTTCTAATGTAAACCTTAAAAGAATCAGCCTGTATATTTCTAGGTAGATTACAGTTTGAAAGTATTGAAATGCACTTCGTTAAAGTTTCAGTAGTGAAGTAAATTTATAAATTTTTGATTTGTTGCAAAATATTTACGCTTGCTGCGAAATGCTAAAATGTTGTTACACGTTGTTTAATTGTTTTCATATCTTTGCTTCCAAACTTGTTTATTTCTAGTGTTTGCCAATAAAAAAATCGTTTTTGTTTGTGTTGTTCAAATTAATGAAAGAACTTGTATAAGGCAAAGTTTGTGCCTTGTGTTTTTCTGTTGTAATTGTCGAGTAAACATCATTAAGTTGATATTTGAGAGAAAAGCAAAACACACAGTACACAACAAATCAATTTCTGTTTTCATGGATAGTCTATAAAGTTCGTAACAAAATTGAAAGTCGTGGAATCGCTGAACTTTCCTCTTTATAAAAATCCATATCGCTGAGCCGAGTCCATAAAGAAATATTATAATAGTCGCTGGACTTGAAAGAGTGCTGTGTAAATTCAATCGAAGCGATCTATTACTCTCAGACCTCCTACAAAGCTTAGAACGATTATATCGGATGGCAAACTTCAAGTACAATAATTTATCGTCGGAATTTTTTTACATTAACATCGAAAACGAGACGTTCTGTTAAAGCAACGTACCTGTTAGCTTGGCCTTTGCTCTTTTTCTAATAAAAACATGACGAGGGCAAGTTTCACAAAGCTTCGGTCCGGGTTCAAATTTACAGCGGACATTACAATTTTAAATGGAGTAATAGAGTGGAACGAACACACCAACTTTCTTTAGCTCATTCGCTTAGTTTTGGTATTCTGACTCTTTATGACCGGTGGTTTGGAAGCGCAGTACACAACTGCTTTTTTCTAAGCAAATCTAGTTGGAATTTGTGCTTTATACACGATAATTCACATAAATTATTTGAACAACCAGCAAAAAACTAGAGTTGCATGCCTGATAATTTGACACTAGAAATACTACAATGTATTCAAAAATGGTGACAGCAAGGGCTTCGAATCCAAAAACAAAACAATACACAACAACAAAAATCATAGAAAAATAAGGCTCAAATCAGGACAAACCCTATACTTGAAATAACTTTACCTAAAAATGCAAAAAAATGAGTGAAAGGCTAATTCAATAGTTTGACAGAGAAACTACAATTCGGAAGTAAAATTACCGTTGGGGGCGCCACTGAGCTAGGTCGAAAACAGTAACCATAAATGGCGGAAAACTGTTTATTCGGATATCTTGAGCGTTGTACGGATTTTGAGGCTTCACAATTATTGTATTGCCTATGCGGAATGACTATTTTGTCTTTGGTGCAAGAAACAAATGTTGACAAAGTAGAGATGACGAGGAAAATACGAATAACGAATGTTTAGTTCACTTTCTTTATTGGAAAATTATTATAAAGACATTATAAAGCCTACCTTTTGGCATAATTTAACGTTTAAATGTATCAGCAGTTGTTAATCTTAATTGTAGTTTTGTAGATTTACCGAAGTATTTCATAATTTTGTCAGTGGAAAAATTCTAAACTAAAATTCACACACTTCACTAGTTTATTGGTTTCTTGAGCCCAACTTAAAGTTCGCTGTGATCCATTAGTTGTGTTTAATTAGACAAGTGTTTAATAACCCTTTGTAATCAAAATTTAAATCTTTTTCACATTTTATCCACTTTCAAATTTCAACAATAAACACTTTATACCACAGACCCAAGATCAAAGCTAGTATTTACCACCACGTACTTTTAATGTGATTCTTTCTAATATAAGTAATTAACACTATACACGCAAATTTGTTAAACAAGTTATTAAATGTCAACTAAATGTGGAATTACGAAAATTTCGTTACTGTTTTCGACATAGTTCAAAAGTCATCACCAGAGGGCGTCTAGTTAATTTTATTTCCGAATAGTCATTTGGATGAAGCGGCACATTGAATTTGAATTCCATAGCACAGTCCATAGTCAACTTGATGAACAATCATTTTAGAACACATTGTATAAGAGTAAACTCAAGATCTTTCAGAACTAGATTTCAAAATCTTGAATCTTAATCTTGCATCGTAAAATACGCACCGTCATCAAGTGCGGTGTCATAATAGTCACTATTTGTCAAAACATTTTATGAAAATTTTTAGGTTGGCAAGAAGCAAATTCGGGACCGTATTTTTGCAATTTTACAAATTTTAGGAGGCGTTCATGCAAGATTATCTTTATTATCATCCATTTTTTGACAAAATTTGAATAAAACAAAAATTTTAAATAATTTTTTTTCAAAATTTAGACAAAATTTAAATAAAACAAACATTTTAAATAAATTTTTTAGACATCAACGGTCACAAAAATCCTAAATCTACTAAAGTAACAATTTTTGTTTCAAAACAACAAAAAATTATATAAAACACTTGTTTCATAAGATCTTTGAAGCACTCACTAAATTTGTGCTTCAAGGTTGGTCTAATGAAACGTATTTTTTAATTTACTATTAAGCTATCTATTTATAAAATTAATCAAAATTTTTTTTACATACCCTCTTCGCAATATTATACATAAAATGTTTCGTTATTTTTTATTATTTTATTTTATTTTTGTTACTTTCATTGTTGTCCATCTGTTTCTTGTTTTGCGAGCTTGTTCTCGTAAAAAGATAGAATGTTGAAACAAGATTTATTAAAATAGTTGAAGAGCTATGATAGTAACATTGACCGCTGGTATCAGACCAAAAAGTAAAAATTATATGAAAATATTATAATATTTTTTATTTTGAACAGCCTGTATACAAATTAAAATATTATTAGAATGTGCATTATGTATGCTCTATCGTTTAAAAAAAATCAAATTGATAGTTTGCATAAAAAAAAAGTTATGGAGCATGCACGCTCCCCTGAGTCATTCTCTATCTAAAAAAAAATTAACCGGAAAATGCGTTGTTCTGACTTAAAACACTTAAAAGAAGAAAAACAATTCTGTTACGGTATAAAAGGTAGATTATCTCCATATCGAAAATGTAAAAACAACAAGATGGAACATTGAAACAAAATTGTTTAAAATAGTTGAAAGATTATGACGTGACATTGAACGCACTGGAATTAGACCAAAAAGTAAAAAAATAAAATATTTTAAAAACATGATATACCATATTTGAAAAATTAACCAGAAAATGCGTTGACGGTTGACCTGGAATAGTTAAAAAAAATTGAAACGATTCTGTTACGGGATATAAGAAGACTATACCCATATAGAAAATAAAAAAAAACTGATATGAAACGTGTTTTCATGAACATCAGTTCTAAATCTTAATTTCCACATATATTTATTTTATATTTTTAAGTTTAGCCAAGGTTATTCAACATAATCCAGTACAAAAACAAAATATAATAAAAGTAAAATAATTATAATAATACTTATAAAATAGAAAAAGAAGAAATCTATAAACAAAGTTGAAACCAAAAAGAGACAAAAAAAAGAAATTTTTAACCTATCGGTTATCCATAAAATTGATCTATACTACGTTCTTTGTTCTACACTATGCCTAAAATGTTCCGATATTTTTTTATTATTTTATTTTATATTTATCTTACTTTACGTTTCATATTTTGCAAGCTTGTTCTTATCGGAAGAAGACAGAATTTTGAGACACAATCGTTTAAAATAGTTGAAAAGTGAACGCACTAGTACTAGACCAAAAAGTAAAAAAAAATTAAAACATTACAAAATTTCGTTATTCCGCTAATACGAAAAATTAATCGAAAATTGCATTGTTCTGACCTAAAACAGTTAACAAGAATAAAAATGCCTCTGTTAGAGGATATAAGGGCAGAAATTATACTCATATTCAAAATTAAAAAAAATGCTAATTCTATTCTGAATCATAATTTCCATCCCTACTTATTTATTTAGTATTTATTTCTCGATTTTCCTAATTATTATTTGACCAAAATTTAGTCGGGAATACTCAACTTAAACTAAAACAAAAATAAAATCGAAGAAAAGCAAAATGATAATTATACTTGTAAAGGAAAAAAAAAGAAATTTATAACCAAAAATGAAATAAACATAGAAAAATAGATTTTTTTAACCTTTTGGTTATTTATTAAATTAAGCGACCTTATTTCTACATACCCTCGTAATGTTATGCTTAAAATGTTTTGTTTTTTTACTATTTTATTTTTTGTTTATGTTACTTTATTGTATATTTCTTTCATATTATACGAGCCTGTTTTCGGAACAAAGTAGAATTTTGCATACACATATTTAAATAATAATTTAAAAAAATTACGACTATTATCAATCTCCAGACTCTTAACTGAAATGCAAAGGTAAAACCAAGGCCAGTCGACAGAGCAAGAAACATTCTACTGGCTCATTTAGTTAATAAAGGCAAAACTAACCATTTATCTCTCACAGGAACAAAATATGAAACAAAATAAGTCTGAAAGTTTTATTACTACTATTTAAGATAGTTCCTGTTTACAGATAAGTTGAAATTTTGCATACATACGTAATTTTCTTATAAATAAATTTATCAACATTCTGGTAAAATAAGTGTAATTAAGCTCTTCTGCGAAACTATTAAAATAATCTTTTATATTAAATAATAAACGAAAGGTCATTATTATTTGGGCTGTCGTATTTCACATGCAGATATGAACCGAAATAGATTTTTGTATGGAAATGTGATAATGTGATGAAATCGCATCAACTATTGTAGCTGATTTTGCAAAATGATACACTACTATCGTTTAAATATGGGCATAGTCTGTTGTATTATAGCAATTGAATAAACAAGCGCCACTATTGTGAAGTCCAATCATTGAAATCGTCTATGGAGGATTAAATTTGTTTCAACATCACGCCTCACGGTATGTGTTAACTGCAAATCGAGATTTCCCTCTAGACAGTGCAATATTTGTAGCATCGGTTTAGCATTTGGTATAGTTTTAATAACAATAAATAATAAGGGAATTTAATCGTGTGCGTTAGGTAAAATAGTGGCTCTCGGGAGCTTTATAGTTCGCTCGAAATTCACAAATAAATCGAAAAGAAGCCACGAAGCGGAAATTTGTACAAACTGCTCCAACCGCTCCTCTTAACGTAAATTTCGCTGAAACTAGGATCGTCTCAATCTCCGAAAGTTTTAGCGCAAAGTCAGTCTGAAGAGCAAAATTTTGATAATGACGATTTTATCGATCTTGTTGATTTATTAAAAGGTAGCCCAGCCAAATTACATAAATCGGTGGAAAAAATTCCTATAGAATTGAATTTTTTTAACGCTTCCTTTACACTTGGGTAGATACAGGGTGACCCAGGGGTGTATATTCGGACTATAACTTTTTTGTTACTTGAAATATTGCTATGCCGTTTTTATTATGCGTTAGATCGACTTAAAGCACACAAACCATAAATATTTTTATTATACACGGAGTGGTGCACCAAAGTTATGTTTTTAAAATGAAATAGCCAATATATTTTTGCATAATTAGATTCTACAAAAACAAATAATGCAACTTTGTATAAACTATTATGGGTCTATCTCTTTTCGTTTCGAAATTATTCAGCTGTAGCTCTAAAAAAGACCAATTTTAGCAAAATCACAGCGAAGTCGCCTATATTCATTTTCAGCGATAATGTTGCAACAGAAAAACTCAGAATATCCTGTAGTTTTAGCAATATCGACTTTTACTTGAGACGCGGAGGTAATGTACAGGTGTGCCAAAACGCAAAAAATTGAATAACTCATTTTTTTTTAATGAAACACTATGTATTTTATTATATGTATCGATAGCACTTTTTATAAGGTTTCTGACGTTGTGTGGTTTGTATAGCGAATTAGAAATATTTTTTGTTTCTTCTTTTTTAATTTATTTTATTATTAATTCTTGATGAGTAAAACTCATTTATGTATCATGTAATAATTAAATTACTAATGTGATTAGTTACATTAATACATGCAAAAAATATATTACCATTGATTAGATTTTAGAATAACAAATTTTCTTGTAATAAAATTTTTGTTTGAAAAATCTCGAAAAATGTTTTAAATTTGCTTTGCAAACCCTACACTATTAGAAAGCAAAATGTGTAAAAAATACAGGCTGTTCCATTTGAAAAAATTAGTTATTCAACTTTTTGCGTTTTGGCACACCCTGTACATAATCTGCGTGTTTCAAGTAAAAGTCAACTATTTGCTAAAACTGCAAGGTATTCTAAGTTTTTCTGTGGAAAATATGTCGGAAAATATTTCTTAGCGACTTCGTAGTGATTTTTCAAAAATTGGTCTTTTTTATAACGAAAAGTCGAAT
This sequence comes from Tribolium castaneum, assembly GCF_031307605.1. Taxonomy (NCBI): domain Eukaryota; kingdom Metazoa; phylum Arthropoda; class Insecta; order Coleoptera; family Tenebrionidae; genus Tribolium; species Tribolium castaneum. The sequence goes on from NC_087400.1 coordinate 9,714,628, forward strand.
AATTCTGAAAAAGAGATAATTTATAAAAGTTACATTATTTTTTTATGTAAAATTTAATTATGCAAAAATATATGTGTTGCATATAAAAAAATATAACTTTGGTTCACCAGCCTGTATACAGCACACTGTGTATAATAAAACATTTTTAATTTGTGTACGTTAAGTCGATCTATCGTATAATAAAAAGGGCATATCAATATTTTAAATAGCCAAACAGTTGTAGAACGATTAATTACACACCCCTGGGTCATCCTGTATACAGACTGTTCCGTCTAAATACTATTGAGAGTTCTAGTAAAGATAGTCATCTGAAAATTTGTATATACCTTATAATCTCTTAGGTTCTGCTTAATGAAAATATTTCAACATGGCGACTCTTCCGGTTATAACAAAAGTCGCTATCAACTTTCTTCTTTTAAATGAAAAGCTATTTTTTAATAAGTTTTTAGATTACTAGAGTTATTTTAAGATATTTTCATAAGCTTTTACTATACCTACATTTAGCCGTTTACGAAATATTTAGAGTTTTTGAATTTTTTTTTGGACTTGCACTTCCAGTTCAAAAATCGATAAGTCTGCCATTTTTAAATATTTGAAAATATTTTTTAGCTCATTTGGAAGAGGAAGCCTAGATTTTTCCTTTGATGTTTTAAAATTTCTAAAAACAACAAAACAAATTAAACAAATTAACAACAAATTAAAGTTTTTTAAATCAACATTCAATGAATGTTGTTATGGATACTTGGAGTGGTCCCACCTTAACCTTAAAATTTTTGTGTTTTTAACTTCATTGTCAGTTTTGAAACACTGAAAAAGTCTTCTCTTCTCTTTTAATTCTCCAAATACATATGACTTTGGAATCTACTAAAACTAAGCGCGTTACCAATTTTTTAAATGGCAGGTGCAAATCCAAAAATTTTAAAAAAACCCTAAATATTTATTTCAAAAAACGGTTAAGCTTAAGTATGTAAAAAACTAATCAAAACTCTATTAAAGTAACTCAGCTAATCCAATAACGCAGTGAAATACATAGTCTCCCACTTAAGAAAAGGAAGTTGATAGCGACTTCCGGTATAGCCGGAAGTACCGCCATGTTAAGAATATTATTATTGAGAAGAATTCAACGGATTATAATTGAGTACCAACTCTCAGATAAATATCCTTATTAAAACTTTTAATACTTCTAATATGGGGTTTAGACGGAACAGCCTGTATATAAAAAGTCTCCGAGTGTTGGGCGAGCTCGAGAAGGAGAAAGGGGTTAAAGGTAACATTTTTTGGTTTTTTACTTATATTTTACGATCACGCGTATCAATTTTTGTCATCTTACCAAAATTAAAGTTAATGAAATTTACAAAAAAAATCTACAAAATGGTCCTAGTCTTATTGTTGTAGAACTAACCGTAAGCGAGCTACTAGCTTTTGTTACAGACTGTGTAACTAAATATTAGTATATCATAAGTATTTATATGAAAATAGTGTGTGTAAAGCGTCTCTCAACTAAGCTTAGAGTGCGAAGTAAGGGAGAAAAATACTTTCTTCCCTAGTGCTTTCCAGTTGAAGACCACAACTCAGCATCTGAAGATGATTTAGAAAATATTATAGAATGAACTGTTGGGCTCAATGCATTCAGTTTATTATAAGTTTTATTCAAAACATCTATACTAAATCATCTATTTATTAATATTTTACTAAACAAGACAGTAATTCAGTTTTCAATGTTTGAGATGAAGACAAAAATGCAGCATCTAAAGACGACTCTGAAGACTTCAATGACCCTCATGTCTCCTCCTTTCTCCTCTAATGAAGTGTAACACCCAATAAATTCAATTTATTGTCAGATTCTCTTTTAAAACACATTTTTTAAATGATTATTTCTTTCCAGCCCTATCCGATTATGGTTAGTCCTACAAAAAAATGCTAGCAATTTTTTATAGGAAATATTATCAGGTGTAAACTGACAGGAGTGATCGTTTCCGAGATACAAGTAAAAAACCAAAAAATGTCGTCTTTTTATGATTACTCCAAGTCTAAAAAAAACGTTAAAAAAGTTCAACTTTGTGGGATTTTTTTCCATCGATCGCCTTATTTTTGTCTAATTTAATAGGGTTAAAGTACACAGATGCGAATTTGAATTTTGCATAAAGCCACAAGGATATAAATGACCTCTTGTTCCCTTACCCTTCCTTTAGGGGATATCGCATGACATTTACGCGATACCTTAAGAGGGGAAACACCACAGAACGGACAAACGACCGAATAAAAAACCTTCGGACATCTTTTGTGTCAAAGCGGAGTGAAAACCAAACTCAAAGGGTTTATAAATTTGCCCGAAAAAAAGCCAAGACGACAGTTTCACTGAATAAAAGCCGGTGTGGTTAAACGAACTAACTTTAGTACTTAACCAAATCGGCATTTTTACAGAAAATTACGGGAAATTCGTCTTAATCGGCTAATGAGGAAATAACACTTGACATTTTAATGGGCTCGACGGTGATTAAAGACGCCGGAAAGAAAGCACTGCATCGTACAATAGACTTCATCGCAGTATTAGCTTCAATATGAAACTTTGATAAGCAAAAACACCCTTCGAAAAATTTTCAATAAACTCTCTTCAATTTAAGAGATGAAGGAATTCTCGCAGGATGGCGAACGTGACTTTGCGCTCATTATGCCAAAGAGAAAAATATTTTTTAAATATGCGATGGTCTGAAGCAACTAAAACTACGACGAGGAAAATGTGCATTTGCTAAAAATACGAGTACCTAAAAAAGAGGTCACGCGAACTCTTTGGAGCATAATACAAAATCGAATATGTTTTCCACATTCTCGGATAGTATTGGAGGTTGTAAATTGTATCGTAGAAGATATAAAGCGTGGGAAAAATTGTTATATCTCGGCAAGAAGAATTCAGAGTGTGGAACGATTATATTCGGTCGTAGATATTTTGCTTGCGGTGTAGACTTTTACATCTACATTCACATATTGTACGTGCACTGCAAGATGCAATCTCTCAAGCTGAAAAGAATTTTGGATAGCGTGTAGGCATGCACAAAGGCCGAGGATTTTATCGTTTTATCGATGATAACATGCAGTGGGAAATCACTGATAGAAGAGCGGAGTGCTTTAAATTTTTAAAAGGTACAAAGCTGAGACAAATTAAGATAATGGTTTAGTCAATAAACGCTCTAAAAAGGATTATTAAATTATGTATTTTTAATTTACTTTAAACTCTAAAAAAGCGTAAATGATTTTATAAGTGCGCTCTTAAAGTTAATACTGTTGACAAAATGTTGACAAAAACTTAACATTTTGCACGTTGAGTTATAACGAGGTAAATGTCTAATTAAATTGTGATTTTTTTACATTGATGCACTTTGTCCTCGTTCTTCAAACAATCTACAACCATTTTTCAAGAAATCCAATCAAAGCTTTTATGATGCATAACACATAACTCTTCAAAAATATACTTAGAAATGAATCATTTCTTTCCGAAAAGAACAATAAAATCTTTATGTTCTTGAGAAAAACGAGGATAATTATTTATTTACTAATTTAAAGGTTATTGCTCATATTTGTTATTGCAAACCTAATAACCTAATACAATGTGTTTTTAAATGATTCTCTCTAGTCGTCACTCGTCTGTGAATTTTTCATGTAAAATCAGAAAATGCGGCTTCATATAACTAATGATAGGCATTTAGACATAATAGAATATTTCCATTCTCCACTTATTAAGTCTTCAATTCGAAAATAAACTTCAATAATAAGAGTGTTTTCTTGTACAGTGTAACAATTTAGTTGCATTTTAACAAAATTAAAAAATATATATTAAATTTCTCAACTGACAGATTTGACATTTTTTGACAGAAGATTCAATTGAGCAGAGCGGCACAATTCATTTTACATGCAAACCTATTTCAAAGATGAGAATCATTTAAAATAGTAATTTTTGTATTAAGTGCGCGAAATGAGTGTTTTTTTAATGGCGCCTGAGAATGTTATTTTAGTCGAGACCGCCAGGTCGAGACCTAAAAGACATTCGAAGGCGCCATTAAAACATGAATTTCGCCACGAAATACAAACAACGTTTTTTCTACAGCCTCCAGATGAAGAAAAAAGTAACAGAAATTAGTTGGAACAAAATGGTCTGATAAATCGAGTTGCTTGCATGGTTACGATGATAAATAAAAGTGATAGTTGCGAAAAATTTGTCACAATAGGTATTTTTGTTGAAGAAGTGTGATGGATTTTAGCAGCGAAAACGAAATAGATGCAATTGCAAGCGCGGCAGTGTCGAATCTTTTGCCTGCTAAATCAAGACCGCAGTACGAAAAAACGTATCTTCAGTTTCGGCAGTGGTGTTCTATGAAAAAGATTGATCAAGTAACGGAAAATGTTTTGTTGGCGTATTTGGAAGAAAAGTCTACCACCTTAAAGCCACCAACACTCTGGGCCCTTTATGCGATGTTGAAAGCCACCTTAAACGTTAAAGAGAATATCGATACACGTAAGTTTCCGAAGTTAGTGCCCTACCTGAAAAGCAAAAGCGTAGGTTACAGAAGCAAGAAGTCGCAAATTTTAGACAAAGAAGACATTAGCAAGTTTATTAATGAAGCAGATGACAAGATATATTTACTGATGAAGGTAAACTTATCATATTAGTGTAATACAAATCAAAACAACTCGTTTTATTTATAGACTGTGCTAATTTTGGGTATATCGGGAGCCCTTCGACGTGAAGAATTAGTTAAAATGAAGCTAACTGACATAGAAGATAAACAGTCTGTCTTAATTGTGAAGGTGCCTGATACAAAAACCCACTGCGAACGAATATTTACTGTTTCAAATTTAGAAAATATAGAAATTGTCAGAAAATATAGAGCTTTGCGGCCTCCACGGGCGACTAGTGACCGTTTATTTTTAAAGTATACCAACGGAAAATGTGTGAATCAAAATGTTGGAATTAACAAAATCGGAGAGATACCAAGTTTGATTGCAAAGTGGCTTAACAAAGACGAACCTAAAAAATATACTGGTCACTGCTTCAGAAGAAGCTCTGCCACTCTTTTGGCGAATGCTGGAGGTGATCTAATTTCAATTAAACGTCATGGGGGCTGGAGAAGCAGCACAGTGGCAGAAAGTTACATCGAGGACTCTTTGAATAATAAAATTGAAATTGCCAATAAAATTCAACCTTCTTCCTCCACAGAAGAAAACAAAATCACTCAACCTTCTACATCGGCTTCTTTTAATGGCGAAAATAACTTTCATTTACAAGCGTCTTCACTCAGGCCTCTGGGGATAAACGGGGGCACGTTTTCGTCATGCACATTTAATTTTCATATGTCAAAGTAAATATCTATTATTATTGTTTTGTAATATTGTTCTGTATAATTATAAAACCTTTAAAACTACCTCTCATTATCGATCCGTCTCTTCATTTCGGTTGCTGTTGATGTCTTTTCGTGTTACTAAAATTGTAACAGAAATAAGTTGGAACAAAATGATCTGAAAAATCGAGTTGCCTGCACAGTTAAAAAATATTATTTTTTCACTGTGAAACCGTGAAAAAATAATATTTTTTCACAGTGAAAAAACGTCAAACTTCGCGCATAGGTAACCATGCATAAATGTCACGATTTTTTGACGGCTGTAGAAAAACATATTTTACTACTATATTGAAAAAAAAACACAAATATTTCTGTAGTGAGCTGTGTTTAAGTTACTAATTTTGATTCGATTTTTGTGTTTTCACATAGAACATGAACTTTAAGAAAGGTTTGGTTAAAATACAGACCAAGCGATTTTTTAAAATTTTAATCTAGTTATCCATGACAGTTCCGTCAACAGTGAATCGTATTTCGTAACTAGCTTCAGAATCGCTTTATCTGTCAATATGTCCAAAATGATCACTGAAGAACATAAAAAAAATAATGCTGGAATCCTATTTCTGCAATTGTCAACGTAATTGTTATTCCAGAAAATCGCACTGTTTAAATAATTTTCTAAATATTTCATTTGTTTTTCATAAGACAAGAAAACATTCTTCCTAGAAACAAAAGAACTTTTTTTGCTGCTGTATATTTAGTTATTTCATGTTCATGTTTTAGTTGGCTATCATACCTAATATTTTCTGATAAAAAACCTAATTGTTTTATGAACATAAGATGTCTCACGTTTGCACAACTATGGTGTGTTTTGATGTTCACATCTGTTTCTAGTATTTTGAAAATAAATAATAATTAAATTTTCTTACAAATTGTGATGCACAGTCACGATCATAAAAAATGTCAATTTAGTGTTTTTACTTTCTAAATGTAATTCATTTCCTCAAAATGGTTTAAACTGTATTACGTAAATCGGATGCGAAATTAGTTAATGTGTTAAGTTTTTAAGACCTAGTTTGTGTAAACATATTTAACGGAGGGATAATAAAATTAAACCTCAGTTAAAACATGACCAATTAGATACGCACTAACTTAGCAGCTGAAAGAGATAAAATTTAACTGAAGTTTAATGTTACCAGAAGAATAATATTTTTTATTATGATTTGCAACTAACCAACGTAATTATTTGTTTAGGTGTTTAAAACAGTTGATTTACTGAAGACGAATTATTAAACTTTATTGCAGAATTAGACCAATTCGAATTTAGTCGTCAAGTTATTAAATTAATCAGAAACTAAAATTTGAGTATAATCAAATGTTATGTAAATACATATGCTATGAGTTTTATTCAAATTTTAAGGTAATTTAATAATAATACAAAACAAAGGCAAATAACTCATTATAAGCAGGTTTTAATTGAAATTAAAGGTTAATTCGCAATTAACTTGACGTTTGTCAATGCAAAATAAATTATAACACTATTTATTGCAATTAATAATATAATTAAAACATAAGTAACTTTAGCAACACAAAAAAAGATGATCCTTTTTACCACTACTCATTCAACAACAGTGCAAAGCTTGTTTAACCGGTATATGGAAAAAATGAGCATTCTTAATTAAAATTTTTATGAAAATATTGGTCCATCCCATTTTTCAACTCTTTAGTGATAATTGATAAAGAGTGACAAAAAGAAAAGTCCCATCAATGACGGCGTCTACAATTAATTGGCGTTATTTCTATTTTGTTTACAAAAAAACACACCTCAAAACGTTAGAATAGCTTTAATGATGTGTATTTTATTTATTTTATTATAGTCACCTAGAAAGTAATGCACTTGAATAAATCATCATCTCTCTTAGTTTGAAATACCCGCAATATTTAGGTAATAAAAAATTAAAATTATATTTTCGTTAGAAAGATACATATTATTCGTTACTCACTTCACGCGATAATGCCATTTTTTATCTATAGGTCTATAGAACCTTCGCGACTAATCTGGTTTTCGTCAATGGCAATTGGTTACAATTAAATTTTATAAATGACTTTTTTTCAAAAATAAAAACCATTTCGTAACTTTTTAATGTTCCCAAAAGGTTATTGTAAAAAAAATTCCGTATTTTTACTGCGTCTTCGTACTGATTTAAAAATAGTCGGTTAAAATATATACGTGTAGTACAAGAGCAGTTTGGATCGATCTAAATTAATTTTTTGTTGTGAAATGAAAAAAAATTTAGAAAAAACAATTTTATGTCTGCTAAGCGTTATTAGAACCAAATATAAATGCGTTCGTAAGGACGTATTTGAAAAATGAATATGGAGAAACTGTTTACATTAAATTAATTTTTTTAATTTTTTGTGCAACAATGTTTTTCCATATGTTCAGATATATTTTGTTGGTGATGTAATAAAAAGTAAACAAACGAAAAAATGCAATAATATTAGTGAGTTTTATTATTAGTATCAATATGTAGGTACAATGCCAGTTTGAGTGGAAATTTATACAAGGTGTGTTTTTTATAATATGTTTAAAAATGAATTGTGCAGAGTGGATTATAAACTACAGAAACTTGGTATAAACATGTACAAATAATGTAATATAGCATATAAAAATTTAATAATTACTGCTAACATTTTGTTAAACTTAACAATTCCCTCGCAAATACCTATAAAATAATGTGGAAATTTTTGAGTTAACCCTCAACTATACAGGGTGTATTAGAAATACGTGTGTTAATTTTACCACGTAAAAAAACTCGAGTACAAAAACTTTTCTATACAGGGTGACACAAGGATATGTATAGCTTTTTTGCTATTTAAAATATTGTTTTTATTATACAATAGATTGACTTAAAGTAGAGAAACTAAAAATATTTCTATTATACACAAGGTAATGTATACAGGGCGATAAAACTAAATTATATTTTTTTAAATCGAACACAAATATTTTTGCATAATTAGATTCTACACAAAAAATAATATAACTTTGTATAAATCATTATAGGTCTAGTTATTAAATTTTTCGTCAAAAAAAACAATTTTTGAAAAATACCTACGAAGTCGCTTACAACAAAAATTAGTATATATTGAAATTTTTGCAAATAGTCAACTTTTATTTAAAACACGCAGATAACGTACATGGTGTGACAATGCAAAAAGTTAAATAACTATTTTTTTTTGGACACCATGTATTTTTTACACGTATTGATAGCATTTTGCATAAGCTTTTTAATGGTATAAGGTTCGCATAGCAATTTTAAAACATTTTTCGAGATTTAAAAAAAAATATTTTATTACGAGAAAATTTGTTATTCAAGAATCTGATAAGTCAAATGGTAATTCATTTTTTAATATGTACTAACGTGACTAATTACATTAATTATTTAATTATTACTTTAGACATAAATAAAGTTTACTCATCAAGAAATAATAAAATAAATAAATAAAGAAAACTTTTTTAAACATTTTAAGAAATATTTCTAATTTGCTATACAGGCTGCTCAAAAACTGGCGCACCAACTCAGTGGTACGTTATTGAGAAGCAAGTGCAGATTACGGGAAAAATGTTGAAAAAAATTCCTAATGTTATATTTTAAAAAATGTGGAGCTACAAACTTATTGTGTTAACTTCTTTAGTTTTCATTATTTTTTTATATTTTTATGTTTCATACCAGGTAATCGTTCCGTAACAAAACGATGAATAATTATTTTAAAATTTACTATCAGATTTTAGCAGTTTTTTTAATTTAAAACAATAAAATTCATCCAAAAAATCACAATGTGTAGATGTGCCAACACTGGGAATTATTTCCTAGGAAACCGTTTCAAAAATAATTTATTTCTATTGTTGCTCAAATTCTGATCATGACTGTTGACAACGTTGCCACATATCATTTACCTAAAATTAGTTATTTATCAATAACTTTAATACAAAGAATTTTTTTACTATTTTTACCATTATATGTAACCACTTCTCTACCACACACCATTGAGTTGGTGCGCCAGTTTTTGAGCACGCTGTATAAACCGCATATTGTTAAAAAGCTTTAAAAATGCTATCGATACATATAAAAACTACATGTTGTTTCATTTGAAAATAATGAGTTATTCAACTTTCTGTGTTTTGGCACACCCTGTACATTATCTACGTGTTTCAAGTAAAAGTCGACTATTGTTAAAACTACAAAATATTCTGAGTTTTTTTGTGGCTATTTTATTGGAAAATATTTATAGATGAAAAAAATATTTTTTTTGTGGACTCTAAGTCAATCTATCGGATAATAAAAACGGCATGTAACAAAAAAGTTATAGACCGATTACGCACCCCTGGGTCACCCTGTATATAAAATTTTGCTAATTTTTTATTATTTTCACTGTTCAAAAAAAAATGATTTGTTTGTTGTGCTCTGTTAAAATTAACATACCCTCATACACCCTGTATATTTACTTCTAATAAATCGTAGAATAATTTATTACTCGTAAATACACAACAATTTACATATATTTTTTGGTGTTTTAAGCTTTTTTTGTAAAAATTGATTTAAAAAAACAAAACCAAAACCAAAAAACAAAAACAAAAATAAATACTGGAAATAAAAATAAAAGACAGTTTGTTATTTATTCATTTTCATTATGCTTTAACTCCTTTTTGTACTACATCTTGCACTGTGGCTATAAGTCATTGCCTTGAAGCCGCATCAACAGCGTATAAAATCCTTCATTATGCTCAACTTCTTGACCGTGAATAATTCACTTCTTGCATTAGCGCCAGAAATGGTGTCATTTAGTGAAAAGTTGGCGCGATTAAGGAAACACGCTCATAGAACGCGTTGAACTTATTGTCCTCGAGCATGAGAGCCAGAGTCGCATTGTCCTTTTAGGACCACTCCAGTTACTTCATCAAAATAATTGATTAGCTGTGTCAGCAGAGTAGGGAGGTTAAGGGTGTTAAAGTTAAAAGCGTAGGCGACTGTTTGTCTACAGCTGAAGTGTCCCGGAAAACATGCACAAGCCTCCGGAACACCCGGTCTTCGACGCTACGTGCAAATTGCGATAAAGCACTTCTGAACAAACAGAAGATAGCATAACTAAATGCACCCTTGTCCTACAGACTTGGCTTTTTTGTCATTTGGTTCTACTACATGCCGTGACCAGTTCTGATGCCAGAAGCACTTTTATAACGAGCCGAGTGTAATTAGGCTTTTTGTTTGACTTTTTGGGGACGAAAAATGAAAGCATTTTTCAGCTTGAAATTACGTTTTGTTTCGTACTAGTCTCTAATACTTAAATTGCTTTGAAACGATTTGAAGACAATTCTGCTTATGCAGCAACGTTTGGGATAAAACACCGCTCTACAGTTTACTAAGAGTTAGATGATAGGGACGACCCTTTGCAGTTGATGAAATAAAGGTTCCAATGTTTTAGTCTTTAATGCTCTTCGCTGAATTGTATTTTATTACCTAAGCTTCTGTAAAACGAAGGTGGTAAGTGCGATTATTTTATTGTTTGTTTACTAGGACAAAATAGGCTCCCACTGAAATACAGGATATTAAAAAGGAATATAAAATATTTATGGAAGTAATAGGTAGTATGGACTAAAATAAACAAATAAATGTGAAAATAAAATAATAAATGTTTACAAAGTACTTAACAAGGTAAAAAATAATAATAAAAACACTGCAATTAATGTTTACAGCCGCCTGTAAAAACATGTATGTATAAAATATTAAAATGCTTGTAATCTGCCTTATATTGATAGTCTTTTGTTAGTCATTTGAATTAAACTTTTAATAAAAATCAAAACTTTCAATTTTTTAAATAATTATAATTTTTTAAATGTTTTAATCTTTTCAAACTTTGTCAGTGAATAAGAACAATATTTGTTATTAAGCGTCATTATCAAAAGCATAAATAAATTTTCGTTTTTATATAATTATCTAATAGGATTAAACATTCATTCAACAAATTTTTTATTCGTTTGAAATGTTAACCTACTAAAAACAATTACAAAATGTTGGCTAATTTTTTTAATTTTTGATTAATTTATTACCACCATTTAAAATGAAATTTTTTTTAGTCGATTAATTAATCGTATAAACTTTTATGTGACGTCCAACTGTGGTTGGAATGAGCTATTTTATTAATGTATTTGTTAAGTTATTTTCTTACATTGTCCTGTAATTAGAGAATGTGCCCGTCTCGCAATTTATTTAACTTCATTTTTGAAAAAAAAAGTTAAGTTACCCTTGTTTTTTCATTTTAATAGATTTTCAATATCAAAGCCAAAAAAAAACAATTTTTGAGGGCGTGACGTAGTAGGCCGAGCTAATCCCATTTCAAAGCGCGCATGCGCATTCACTGTAAACGCATATGACTATTTCCAGGAATTTCGACCTTCCTCAACGATAGAATGATTAAAAAAGGTCTGGAAGCTGGTTTTCATGATTTCTATCAACTTTTGAGTTGCGTCATGATGACTTAAAATTTTTTATTGGTATTTTTGCAAATTTTGGGGCATAAATCTCGTAGAAATTAACAAAACTTACAAATTTGCGGGACGAGCCTATTCGGTTGGGTAATAATCATTGTTATTATTATTATTACTAACAGTTAAAAAAATTAAACAAAAACAAAATTAAGAGATATTATATAACATAATAAAATGCCAATGTTCCTTTTAACTCTTATGTATAGTTAATTATGTTACAGCTATTTCGGCCATTACGCCATCATCAGACCTACAGAAAATTCATTACTTACTCTAGAATTATTAACAATTAAAATCTGACGTAACATTATCACGTGGTTGGCCTGATAACCTCTACCTGAATGAATTTAACCATAAAATTGCAAACAAACACTGAAATTAAAAAACAATTTATAGTTGATTTTCCAAAATATTTTACATTAGTTTACATAAAAATAGTTTCACTTTTTTGGATAGTATTGACAAAACTGACGTTTGAATGTGAGTGTGTAAATATTTTAATATGTTTTTGATACTTATCGTTCAATAACTCCTAAACCATTAGATATAATATAACCGTATTAAATTTATCATAGTTGGAAACTATTTTAATAATTTGTGTTTTTCTCCTAATTATTGTTCTTCAATTAATATTTTTTGAGTAAATTGCAAACAAATTCAAAAATTAAAAAAATGCAACTTAATAACTATTGAGAGGAAGTTCTTGTTTTGTGTACCTTTTCTGGGGTTTATACAATGTGTTCAAAAATGGTTGTTCATCAAGTCACCTATGAAATTTTAACGTAATCCGCCGCTTAATTGAAATTGTGACAGATACATTAAAAAAATGCCAAAAAGACTTTAAATCCAAAAACAAAAAAAAACAACAACAAAAATTCCGTAAATATAAAACACAAATTAAAACAAACCCTAAAACAACTTTGCAGACAAATGTAAAAAAGTGAGTCTGGCAGGGAAACTACAATAGGTCAGCTTGATGAACAATCATTTTTGAACACATTGTACTTTATGTAATCAAAACACATTTTCTCTCTCAGATTTGTATATATTTATTTTTGGAAAACTAGTTTCTGGTAATTTCTCTTCTACAATAGGTCAGCTTGATGAACAATCATTTTTGAACACATTGTACTTTATGTAATCAAAACACATTTTCTCTCTCAGATTTGTATATATTTATTTTTGGAAAACTAGTTTCTGGTAATTTCTCTTCTTCAGTTTCCATTTCAAATGTTTTTACACAATATCTACATGCATTTTTTACTTAATAGATTAAAAATTATTAAAAAATAGTGATGTTAGTACTGACAACAGACATTAGTGACGTAGTTAAAATGTTAAAATGCTTATAATCTGCCCTTTACATAATTATGTATTTTTAAATGTTTCAAAATTTTAAATATTGTCTTTAAAATTTAAAATTTAAATTTAAATTTATGTCTTTTGTTTTTATTTCATTATGTAGTAATAGAATTAATTTTTTATTCAACTAACTTTTAATTTTTTTTATTTTAATTTACTAAGAATATCTTCAAATTTTGTCTAATTTTTTTAAATCTTAATCTATTTATTTCCTCCATTTAAAATTTAGAACAATTTTTTTAGTAGATTTATTAATCTACTGTCGGTTCGCGCTGTTTCCGCAAAATACGAATTTAAAAATACAAAAAGTATGACGTCATAATAATATTTTTTAATAACATACTAATTACATAACATACATAATAATAACATACTAATCTTAGTAAAATAACCTAGAAAATAAATAGCGTCTACAAAATATCAAAAGTCCAACTTTACTAATAAATGAGTTACAGAAAACGGGAGCTGAGCTGAGCCACCCTGTAGGTAAAAAGCATAAAGTCACCCTCTCCGTTTGAAATCTAAGTTTGTACACTGTTCAAAAATATTTTTCTGTAAACGGCGTTGTTGAATTCTATTACAAATAAGTGAAAATTGGAATTTAAAAAAACAATAAAAAATAATCGCATAAATAAAATACTAATAAATGTCACTTTTGTCAAATCTGGAGTCCAAAATTGTTAGGACCGTCCTAAATCTTTCTGTCTTATTTGAAAAATTTAGTTATACGTTATAAATAAATGGTTAATTTACAAATTGAATTCTCGGTGGGAAACGGTCAGTGCTTTCATATTTTTGGAACTTTAAATCAATCGCTGTTTTTCTAACGTTCCTCGTTTCTGTTTTCCTTTTTCAGCCGAATTAACAGCGACAGAGGCAAACAAATATATGACACGACCGGGATTGGCCTTTTGGGTCTATCGAGGATTGTGTCTGCCACGATTAATAAAACTGCTAGCAGCCTGCGCGAATTGTTTTACATTATCCTTTTTCACGCCCAACTGTGCCATTATTTTTATTTTCGAGCAAACTTAATTATTTTGCAGTATTGATTTTGAATCAAATTTGATTGGCAATCAAAATAAGCCGCTTTTTGTAGTGATATATGAATCATAACTAACAGCCAAATTAATTTAGTGAGTACAAGGAGATTTGTTATCGTTATATGAAATATATCGGACGAGTAACTGAATCGACACGTATCGTGGGTAAATTCACACATTGTTAGCTTGCAGACATTCAATTCAACACTTCGTGACTTCATCCTCGCTTGAGATCCTCAGCTATTGACTGGGGGCTTTCCACGACTTAGCAAAATAAACAGCAAAATGTTTATGACCGCCCTTAAATACCACACTTGGTGGTATTAAAACGCTAGCTTTTGATTTCGCGACAAATGGAGGGCCTTGAAATTGACTGACTTAATTATAAAATACAGGGTGAGTCAATAGTAGATTATTTCTAAATTTTTGTTGATATGCAACCAGTAATACTGTTTGCAGCAGACCAGATCGATAATCATTAAAACATTAAAAAAATAATTCAGGATTACATTGTTCAGAGTACAGTCACGTTTGTTTTAAAAGTTTTGCTAAAATTTCATTATGGACTATTAATATTTAAAAGATAAAAAATCAATGTTGATTCAATTTTTTTTAATCAGTTTCCAAGTAGTTAGTGCAACTAGTATTTTTGGTTGCATCTGAAGACATGTCAGAAATAACCCACTATTGACTCATTCCATTTACATAATTTCAAGAAACAAATTTGAAATCGGTGTATAATAGTATATGAGATTTATCAAGCACTTGTACAGAACAGTGGAGACATTTCATTTTAAAAAACGTTGGGATGATAGCTACTTTCCTTAGCCAGCTAGCAATCTTTGCAAGAAAATGCAATAATAGTCTTTATAACTCCCTGGAGTCGAACTCATAGGCAAGTCAACATTAAGGCAAAGTGGATTTTACCTTGTAATGCGGAGAAATGAAACAGAACGGGATTATAGTATTATTTACTTGATGTGAATCCCTAATAGGAGAAACACACTTGAGAGTTGATTTTTTTGGCGAAAAACGCGAGACAAATTTATGTTTTTACAAAAACTCCATTTCAGAATGTTAAGATAAAACGAAATTTGATTGTTTTTGTTTCTTTTAGCTCAAATATTTATGATAAATGAGATGCAACCCATCTAGAAAACTACAATTTGGTATTATTTCAATTCAACAAGTGGGTGGTAATTTATCTTTTTACCTATTTTAACTTTACCTTTGTTGTTTTGTAACAAGGGCATTATACAGGGTAATTCTTTTGAGGTTTACATTAGAAACTTATTAACTTCTAATATAGATAGAGTTTTAAAATTGTGTATACGATTTAAATCGACTATTCTTCAACTAAATTATTTTCAAAATGGCTGAGCTACCAAATTTTGGCGCCAAGTTTGAAATTTTAAAGAGTAACCACATATTTTTATTACAAATTTGAATTCAACTTTTCAAGCTGAGTAATATTTACCAAAAAAGTTGGTACTTATCTGTCATAGTTTTTGACATAATTATGTCATTTTTTTGTTAAAATTTTTATTTGCAAGGGTTTATCTAAGATAGCACAGCCCTTGAACCCTTTGCGATAAGTAAATATTTTTTTTGCATTCGATAACCAAAGGGAACCAACTGTGAAAATCATGGCTAGTATGATTTTTTCAAAATGGTTTTCAAAACACTGCTATATATCAGTTTTTTCAAAAACCTTATTTTCTTAACGGCAATCGAAAGAATATTGATATTTATAGTGACTTTTATCAGTACGTTCGATACTTTTATCTTACAGTTTTTGAAAAAAATCACAAAAAACAAATCTTACTTTATAATTTTCATAGTGAATCAAGTAAACCTTAACAATCGTCAAGCTTCAATATTTTAATTATTTTTTAGGTGGTTCATTATCGAATAAGCAGTTAAACAATAATATTTAATTATAGTTTATTATAATTTAGTGAATTATGTAAAGTAACTCAGTCAGTCTGCCATCGAATTCTGAGCGTCTTGAATGAAAATGGTGAACAAATATAAGTTTTTTTTTAACTAATAGCACAATTTTATCATATTTTTTGAAAGTTTACTTGATTTAAATTGAAAGTAATTATCTAAAATTCTGTTTTTGGTGATTATATCAAAAACTGTAAGAAATAAATAAAGAAGATGTTAATAAAAATCTGCATTAAAATTTATGTTTTTTGATTGCCATTGAAAAAACAGGGTCATAACAGTTAAAAAATCTGTTTTATAATCATTTTTTAAACATTTTCGAAATATCACAGTAGCCTTGTAATTTGACAGTTGACAATCCTGAAGACTTTAAAAGGCTTTTTGAACCTTTGGCTACCAAATGCAAAAAGAATTATTCACTTATAATAAAGAGTTCAAGAGCTGTGATGTTTTAAATAAACCCCTGCAAAATAAATTTGTATATAAAAACTGATATACAGCGTGCTCAAAAAATGGCGCACCAACTCAATGGTGTGTGGTAGAGAAGTGGTTACATATAAAGGTAAAAATAGTAAAAAAATTCTTTGTATTTTTAGATAAATGATATGTGGCAACGTTGTCTAACAGACGTGATCGCAATGGAATTTGAGCAACAATAAAAATAAATTATTTTTGAAACGGTTTCCTAGGAAATAATTCCCAGTGTTGGCACATCTACATACTGTGATTTTTTGGATGAATTTTAATTTTTTTAAATTAAAAAAACTGCTAAAATCTGATAGTAAATTTAAAAATAATTATTCATCGTTTTGTTACGGAACGATTACCTGGTATGAAACATAAAAACATAAAAAAATAATGAAAACTAAAGAAGTTAACACAATAAGTTTGTGGCTCCAGATTTTTTAAAATATAACTTTAGGAATTTTTTCAACATTTTTCCCGTAATCTGCACTTGCTTCTCAATAACGTACCACTGAGTTGGTGCGCCAGTTTTTGAGCACCCTGTATGTCAAACACTATGACAGATAAGTACTGACAACTAGAGTACATTTTACTCAGTTTCAAGAGGTGAATTAAAAAATGTAATAAAATTAAATAATTACTAT
Organism: Tribolium castaneum; assembly: GCF_031307605.1. NCBI lineage: Eukaryota > Metazoa > Arthropoda > Insecta > Coleoptera > Tenebrionidae > Tribolium > Tribolium castaneum. The sequence continues at coordinate 9,731,969 of NC_087400.1, forward strand.
CTAAAATTTCAAAGTTGGCGCCAATTTCTCGTAGTTCCTAATTCCGCCACTTTGAAAATATATATTGTTTTAATATTTCAAGCCTTCTTTTAATATCCGAAAACTGAATCCTAGATTACAATCACTATTTTAAAACACGTTTTCGATTCTAATGTTCTAATGTTAAAATGTTCTAATAAACAAAAATTGGAATAACATTTATGCGAAAACGCTTAAAGTTCTCGAGTGTCTAGGTATGTAACATTACAACTTAGAAAGTTTCTAATAATAAGCCCTAAAACAATCAGCCTGTATAGTAGTTTTCAATGTTTAATAGTAAAATATTATGCGTAATTTATAAATTTGGGAACAAAATGACATGTTTGGGAATGAAAGAAATAATAAATGAAATTTTAGATGTCAATATAAACTAAATGAAACCTGAATTGACATGAAACGTGATCACTAATTCCTGCATTATTTCCTTGCAGCATTTCCTATTATTGTGAATAATTAACGTCTGAATAATTAACTGCTTAAAGGATTAATTGCGTAATCCTTATGAAAACTATCTAGTGCTTCCAATTTAAACCGAATAAAGTTTCACAAAATAGAAAATTCCTACTTTTAAATTAATTGTTAATTATTATTGTTTGTGGGTATATTTCCAAACATTAATATTTAAGAATCGTTTGAGGGATCAATTTGCATTTCTTGTAGAATTTTAAATAGAAGTGGTGCTGCTTATCATAGATTATTAAATTTCATCCTTGTGAGTCGTTTGATCTCGACGCAGTGTGAATTCAAAACGAAATTTTTGGTTGTCATTCAAGTTCCTGAGGGAAATAATTTTTATATTACTGCGAAATAATTTATGAACGCTGTATCTCCGCACCATTGACCTGCACCCGTTTTGCCAATTTATCCAACGGCATAAGAATCAAATGATTAATGAACGAATACTTAAAAATGTTCTTACCTTAAGTCGCCTTTTTGTAAGGTAACTTCTTCAAACACGATACGTATCCGCTCCTTATATCTGCAAACAATATAAATCAATTTTAGAGTCCATTAAGGTGCGTTATGAACTTTATAATACACCCAGGATAATGATAAATCATACACTTAAGTGTAATCTCGGATTAATAATTTCCTATACTTAACGTTCTTCTTCGTAAAGTTCCACTCTATAAGTATGTGCACACGGGGATGGGGAGACTAATTTAATAAAATGGAACAAAATGAACAACGCAGCATCTTCAGGGAAATAAACTTAACGACATATTTTACAAAAGGAAGTAACGGACTTTTATCTCACTAATCAAATCATTCGTTGCGGTAAATAAAAAATAAGCCAACATGTAACATTAAACAACTATTTCCACACTAGAGTAAAAATAAACTTTTATTTAAATGCAAATCTATGCAATGCGCTGTAAAAATTGGAAATTTCTATTTACGTTTTCTTTTGAGTTACTATTGGAAAACTTTCTTTGCCTACATATGGGAAGTTTTCTAGGGTAATAATAATTTTAGCTGTACATGCAAATACCAGCATAAAATTTTATTCAAGCGTGTTTCTTTATTTTAATTTCCTCTGCAGTTAATAATTCTTGTCTTTTCGCTATTTAATTGTTGAGAATTTTGAGGATACAGCAAAATGTAGCAGAGAAAGTTGTAGAGCTTTAGAACCTAGGAGACGAAACGAGATACAAAGTCGCTGCCAAAAAATAGTACGACAGAGTAAAAATTCACTAATTACTAGAAAAAATGTAGAAATGTTGAGCTTTGTACTTTTAGTAGACTGAGAAAAACGGACGACTAAAATTTTCATGAGAAACGTGGGAAAAAATATTTAAAATAAAACTTTGGCGCTTCGTCTCATATTTTTCAAGACGTTGCGAATACGGTAAAAGATACAAGAAAAATAGAAAATAATAATAGAATAATAGAAAAGTTAATTCTCTACAACTTTGTTCTTAACATTTTTTTTGTATCTTCAACCGTATTCCCAGTGTTATGATAAAAATTATTTAGAATTATTAATTTGCGTTCCAGCTTTTTTTTGAAAACGCTTCGAATACGGTTAAAGATACAAAAAAGTGTTAAGAAAAAAGTTGTAGAGAATTAAATTTCCTACAAAAAAATCCAGGACACCATATTTCTATTTTTAACGGTTTAGGTAAAAATAAACTTTCCAATATTTGTCTTGAACGACTTTGGTGCCTAAATGGTTGAGGAGAGGGATATACAGAGTGTTCTGTTTTTATTGTTACAAATTTAAACAGGTTATAGAAAATTCAATTTTAAGACAAAAGTTTCTTATTAACATATATCGAAAAATACTTCGTAAGGGAGCTACACCTCTTGAAAGTGGTGCTTCTTTTAGTGAGTTTTTCTCAATATTTCCGAAACCATTAGATAAAACTACAAAATTTGGTATTTTTAGAAATCTTTATACGCCTAATCGAATTCGAGGATTAAATGTAGAAATTTTTAATCAGGTGCGTCCGAAACTGGAGGGGAGTAAGGTAAAAAATACCCTAACAATTTTGGCTTCAGTTTTTTGACACTTTCGGCAACAAGATAGTAAATTTACAACTCACCGTTTTTGAGTAAAATCGATTTTCATACTTCATAAAAATCAGGAAGGATGAACAGAACCAAACTGAAATCTGGGTCTTTTGGGCTTAGACTGCATCCATTTAAGAAAATATCGACGTTTTGCCAGTTCTTGTAAGGAGCATCTTCAGGACAAGTTCTGACCGCGAAAGTCTCAGTTCGTCTCTGATTTTCATGCTGTTTATAGTCAGTTAGACAACGTTTAAATTAATTTTATTCTTCGACACTGTCAAAATTTACGGTTTTTCTCCTGTGTAAGAAAGTTTTGACAACTGTTTGGCATTTCTCAGTACGAAACGTCAGATAATTTTTAGCAAATTTAAAGCAATTTTAAGCCTTGCTGAGTCTATTTCGAAGAATAAAATGTTGTATTTAACTCGTTTTTGTGTAAATCGGTTCATTTATTTCGCCTCGTGGATGATAAACCACTCGTTTTCAATCGTGGTTTAAAAATCCACTCGTGAAATAAAGCATCCGATTTACACTCAAACTCATTAAATAAATAACTATTATTAACTAGTTTTATTAATTTAATTCTCTTCAATTTTTTTTTGTATAATTTTTCTTGCATCTGTAACTGTATTAGCAGCGTTTTGAAAAATTTTGAAAAGTTTGAAACTTTTTCAAATTTAATTTTTAAAAAAATTTTTGCATTACGTTTATTTGTTACTATTGAAAATTTAATGCTCTATCTGCCTGTATTTGTTTGTTCGCTGTGTGTTAACCGTTATACAAATACAAGCATTTTTCCCAATTTATTGCTCTGAAAACATAGACGGTAATGAAACAACTGCGCCCTCTGGCGCCTTTAACGGAACTATCGAGGACGAGAACGTTTTATTTGTACGCCGTTTCATCTCCTAACTTTCAGATATCCGTAGTCCAACCTGTTTGTAAAATAACCTAACACATTTGTTGCCACAGCGGACACTGGTGTGCGCCAGATACTTTGCTCTTAACAACAAGCAGACACATAATCTTTCCTAATATTACACACTAATGTCTGCTGTGGCATACTGTGTTAAATTGTTTTAAGACATTATTGATATAATAAACAAAACAAATAAAAAACGCATGTGTCCGCTGCATAAGATGTGTCTGCCAATGTGTCCGACATGGCGTCTTTAGTAAAGAAAAAGTGACCCCTGTGAGTGACTGCAATTGCGTAGTATATTAAAAAAAATAGTGCCACGCCACGCTGGTGACCGCTCGAGTTATTTGGCTATAAAAAATTTAAAATGCTCTAAATTATACTTAAACTTATATTCGCATGCGAAAAATAGTTATACAAAAGTAAAATGTGCATTGACGTGAGAAACAATGTTGCAAAATTAGCCTTTGCAGCGAATGTGTCAATTCTTTACCATTGTACACTTTTTATTTGCATTCTCTAAATTTCTTATTATTAAGAAATTAATGCTCGATCTGACTGTATGTGTTTTGTTCACTATTATTCTTTTAATTTATTATGTCCTTTTTAATAATTACAATTTTGGTGGAGGCGCCGGGCTAAAATAATGTATTCACATTGGATACACATAAATTTAATTTTACTGTAATTTACAAGTATGTCAGTCAACAAAACACAACTCATTTTTAAAACTATAGTTTTAATTTACTTTTTGTAAATTCTGAGATCTATTAGTAAAGATTTAGCAATTTTTTTTATATTTTTTTACACACAAGGTAATTTACATAAAATATAAAGCTTCGCAAAAGTGCAATAAGCCTTTTACCTACTTTACATAGGGTCGGTTTATAGCAGCGTCAGTAATTTATAATCGTGATTTATAATCGCGTGATTAACTGGTCACGTATCCAAAATAAACCAATTTGATTGGTCTATTCGCTCTGTTAACTTTTTAAAACGTGTTAAATTTTAATAAAGCTTTCTATAAACCAACCCCTAATTAAATAAAAGAAAATCAATTAAAGTTCTTAGTTGGTCTTTAATGATATCTATTTACAGCGACTTACTAAAGCAGTAATTTGATTAAAATAATTGTATAGAGAATGTGTATTGAATAGCATTTTACTTTTGTAAAGCTAGACTTGTAAAAATTACAATTAGAATTTGTAATTAATTAATGACTTAAATTAATTTAATTCGATTCTAAAACTTATTTGAAATTCATTATAAAATTATGGAAAAGCCCTAAGCAGTTTTAAATGCAAAACAAAAAAAATAACTGGTGTAAGTTACGAAATGACATAAAATAATTTACAAATTAAAAAGAAAATCTAATAATTTTCTATGAAATATGGCATACCTGGCTCTAAAACGGTAGGAGCACCGTATATTTTTAGGATACGTTGAAGGATATCTAGGCGAGTAGAATTTTCCATAAGCTTGAGTTTGGTCTGAGCTTGAAAACTGGTAATCACACATGGTGCTCGGTATTTTTAGTCCGTCTGTTTTAAACAGTCCTGAAATATAAAATATAAAATATTAATATAAAATGAAAACTGAATTTACAAGATGCACAAATTAGATTTTTTCCACCTTTCTTAATGATAGTAACTGAAAAATTATGCTGTACTGTCGCCAAAAAATTATTTTAAAATCAGACAAAAAAAAACTCACTTTTTGATTTGGTGCACAAATAAGTACAATGTTATTTCATTAAAGGAGTTGTGACCAAAGCCTAAACTTATTTGATTTGTCTCGAGACATACAGGGTGACCCAGGGGTGCGTAATCAGTCTATAACTTTTTTGTTACTTGAAATATTGCTATGCCATTTTCATTATCAGACAGATCTATTTAAAGCCTACAAAATAATTTTTTTTTGTTATACACAGGGTGTTGTATACAGGGTTGGTAAACCAAAGTTATATTTTTTTTGCACGATTGAGCTCTGTTTGATTGTTACTACGCCTGTTTCCTAGACAGTATGTAGTGTTTACTAGTTGTTAGGTCCAAAGGCGTCAGTAAGTAAATTAGGCGTCGGTAAGTAATTTTGTCGACGCCTTGGACGTAGCAACCCGTAACCATGACCAGCTGTTTTGACAACTATTTAACATTATTGAATAAATCTTTAAAAAAAAATTAAGGATCGTGCAAAAAACGCCATAAGCATCACGAACGTTAAGGATTGCCGATCTCAGACAATAATTGTCAGACAATAAACAATTGTCTTCGATCGGTAAACTGTCCTTACCGTCCTTGATACTTAATATACTATTAAATAAAACACTTTATATATTTTTATATATTTAGATTCTACACAAAAAACAATATAACCTTGTATAAATTATTATAGATTTATCTCTTTTCGTTTCGAAATTATTCAACTTTTCGTCATAAAAGTTATAAAAAAATTTTTTTGAAAAATCACTACAAAGTCACCAATAAACACTTTCCGATAAATTTGTCACAAAAAAACTCGAATACCTTGCAGTTTTAGCAAATAGTCGACTATTATTTGAAACACACAGATAATGTACAGGGTGTGCCAAAACGCAAAAAGTTTAATAACTTATTTTTTTAATGTAACACCATGTATTTCTTACACGTATCGATAGCGTTTTACATAGGCTTTCTAATGGTATAAGGTTTGCATAGCTAATTTAAAAGATTTTTCAAGATTAAAAAAAAGTATTTTAGTAAATGTTATTATGCTAGAATCTGATAAGTTAAATGGTAACTTATTTTTCGATACGTACTAATGTAACTAATTACATTAGTAATTTAATTATTACTTGATACATAAATGAATTAAACTCATCAATAATTAATAATAAAATAAATAAAATACGAAAAAAAATTATTTGAACTTTTTAAGAAATATTTCATATTTGTTGTACAAATCCATATCGTTAGAAAGCTTATAAAAAATGCTATCGATATTAAAAAAAAATGTTTCAAGTAAAAGTCGATTATTTGCTAAAACTTCAAAGTATTCTGAGTTATTCTGTGGCTGAATAATTTAAAAACAAAGTTACATTATTTTTTTGCATAGACTCTAATCATGCAAAAACATATAGGGTGTTTTATTTAAAAAAATATACCTTTGGTTCACCACCCTGTATACAACACCTTGTGTATAATAAAAATATTTTAGTTTGTGGACTTTAAGTCGATCTATCAGATAATAAAGACAGCATGACAATTTTTCAAGTAACAAAACAGTGATAGACCGATTATGCACCCTCTGAGACACCCTGTATGTAAACCATCTTTTTGAATTACTAATTATGTTGTAATTAATTGTGTTCATCATACTGGTGATATCCTTTGTGCAATTTCTAATTCATTTCTAATTCAATGAAATAACAAAGTTAAAGTTAAGGCCGTGTCGTATGTGCTTATTTTTAACAAACGTGTAAGTTGTAAAGTTTTGGTTCGACGTTGAGTCGTTTGAACAAATCATTAATAAAGCTCGAAGCTCAAAGCCCGGCATCTTATACTTTTGCATTAATTGTGCCGGGATAATTAATACAAATTATATAAGATAGTAAGTATATTTGTTGTGTCGGAGTTCGCAGATGAATCAGCTTGATTTCATGCTAGTAGCATCAATCTCCACGATCATTAATAACGTTTAACTGTTGGGAAACGCTTTCTAGCAAAGTGAAATGTAAAAGAGCCCTCTTAATTTATATTTAGCTATTGTTTCAAACGTTGTGTGAAATTGAATTTTTCTTTATCGAATTTTATAATGAATCTGTCTGCCATGTGTCCGTCAACCTGTTAACAGCCCCATAATCTACATGGAAATTTTTGTGTCAGATATCCAGCCTGTCTGAGAAATTAATTATTAAAAAGATGCCTTATTTGCTCAGATTATTATCAAAATAGCATTATATCATTCTGACACTTTATAGGCGCCTTAAACTGACAAGAAGATTGCTGAAATATTTATTCATTTTCCGCTCATCAGCTGGATGGCAAAATACACATAATTGACTAGAGAATGCGCTCTGCGTTCGATTTTGTATAACACAGCACAAAATAGAGATTATATGAATTTTGCTCAAAAGCCATCTCTTAATTTATTTCCACGGCATCAATCTACTAATGAAAAGAACTTCAAAGCTTTTGCAATCGTATAGTCGACATCAGCAAATTCATTCTCTGCAAATAATTTAGAGAAGAGTCTTTTTAATTATCTTCGGCTAGCAGCCAAAAATAAGAGGAATTTTGCTAGTTCGTTGAGCATGTTATTTATAATTGGGCCCGACTTTTGGTAAAAAATTTAATTCCAATTTTTATTACGCTAATAAAATGCGCCAAAGGCTAGTTATTTATCGCTAAACTATGGCAAACAACGCACGCATAAAACCAACAAATGGTTTTTTCAACTTATTAAATACAAACAAAACGATTAATAATAATTTTGGTCCAGGATTTCCAAAAATTACAATTTTGATGTTGATTCGCATTTCAATGCTCGTCAGTAAACAGCAATGAATGTGTACGAAAATAATTTGTAAATATTTGTTGAGCAATTTAGTCCTCGGAATGTAATTTTTCTTGAAGCTAACGGAAATATCTGTACCGAAATATTAAACAGACGCAATGCTTTAGAAATTCATAATAAAAGTAAAGGAGCTTATTTGACCTTTTTAAAATATTGGTTTCGTCAGATTATTATTAAATATCCAGAATTTCATTAAGTGACATGGTGCCAAAGAAGATGAAATTCAATTTGAAGAAACATCAGGATTTGCGCTGTTGTTATTAAGATTAATTAACTCGCGCTTTAAAGTGTTGACAGTGAGGAGCAACCAAGAGAACATTATGTATTGATCTCGAGTTTAGTGATGAAGTTTTGTTTTCTATCTTATGTTTAAAACTAGCAGTTATCCGAGACTTCGTCTGTGTAAATTTTAATTTAGACTGATTATAATTTTTTTTTCATATAGCTTATTGTACTTTCTAAATGTTGTAATTAATAATGAAACCATTTTTTTATAAAGCGGTAAAGGTATTTTAATTTTTTTTACACTACAGGAACACCAAAAAACCGAGTCGTTCTAAATAATTTTAAGCAGAGAAAGTATTTGAAATTATCATACAATGATCTTTTGTTTTAACAAATCGTTTTTGCTATTATTTTGATAATATTTTTGTTGTAGTTTTTAAATTTAAAGCTTTTAGCGTTATTTGGATGGAATTGCCATTTATACCTAATAGAATTCACCAACGGCGTTTACAGAGAAATATTTCTGAACAGTGTACAAACTTTGATTTTAATTGGAGAGCATCGTGAATTTATGCTCCTTATCTATAACTTTCGTGAGTTCGTTAACTCAAACCAATGCGGAACTTTTTTTAAAACGTAAATAAATAATCCACTTTTTTTTTACAAAGGTACATTTCCACAAAATTCAGAAATGCTTATTAACAAAAAATTGTAAATATTCTGTAAGTTTTAAAATAGAATGCTACCAAACAATTATGGAATCTGCAGTCCACTGATCTGCCCCTTTAAGATGAGCTATTTAAAAAAACTATCTGCTTTATTACTAAAGACAATAGATTTTCAATCATCTTACTTTTATTCTTATATAGAATATAGCAACATTCTGTAAGCTTGTTATAATTACTGCAAGAGTTTTTTGATCAACACTTATGATTTTTTTCTGTAAATTTGCAAATTTAATTCAGGTCGGCTTCAATAATTAAAAACAAAATAATTATCGTCGTATCTTCTTTATCATCAACATTTTATTAATGTGTTTGAGGTTAAAAGTTCTAAGAACATGCATAACATCACATGTAAAAAGTAATGTCTCAACTTGGCGAACAGCCTGTATAACTTAAAAATTTAGAAATTTTGATACACACTTTCATACCTTACTTAGCCTCAGTGGGATCAAATTTCCAAAAACATTATAAATATCAATTAACACAAATGTAACTATAAAAATATTTTTTTATTTAACACTCTTGAAGATAGAATTTCCAAAAATCCTAAAACACGTGTTTCTTTCTTTTGGCTCGAATCCCCCAATATATCTATACAACAACATTTTTTTCATGGATATTAACTTTACAAATAATGAATTTCCATACAAATTTTGACACCTCATTTAAGCAAAAATTGTGAAAATAAATGTTTCTTCATTTTTAACTTAAAGCCCAAATACCAGTTCTCATGATTATAATCTCAAAAATGACGGATTTTTGTATGTGACCCACATGGAACTTTGTAAAATCCAGAAACACGTCTTTCATCATTTTTAACCGAGACCGCAGAATATTCTCATGAATACATTGTATTATTAGCAATCTAGGCCTAGTTGGCCCATAGTTTTTCGAACGATTCTTTTCCACTCTTCTTTGTCTTACGACTTTCTTTTCCAATTTGTTATCTTCATTTGTCTCAAATCTTCCTCCAGTTCTCTCTTTCACCTTAGGCAGGGTCTGCCTCTTGGTCTTTTTCTTCCAATATTTGATTCAAGAATTTTCTTTGGTATTCTTTTGAAGTTTTTTCTATGAAGGTCTCCCGTCTTCATACAATTTGCATAAACATCATTTCAAAAATTGTGGATTTTAAAATTTAGCCCCCTAAGATTGGAGTTTACAATCGTCGGAAAACTTTTTCCGGGAGATTTATTTAAAAAAATACATTGTTGAAATAATTGTAACCATAGTAATTAAAATACGAATAATTTACCCGGGATATATCTGACCATTGTAAAATCCTCCCTTAGGGGGTGGAATTTCTAAAAATCATAAAACACATATTTCTTAATTTTTCATCAAAAGTCTAAATAAAAATTCTCATAGATATATGTTAAAAAATGATGAATTTTTATATCTATTTAACCCCTTTTGAAAATGGAATTTTACAATTATAAAACGCGCGATTTTTATCTTTAGTCTATAGCCTAAATAAAAATTCTCACAAATATAAGTTCAAAAATAAACAAAGTTTATATTAACCCCTTTAGCGGTGCAATTGCCAAGACTTAAAACATGCGTTTTTTATCTTTAACCGAAACCCCAAGTACCAATTTGCATGATATGATTTTAAAATTACGGCTTTTTAAATAAATTTAAACACTCCTTTTAACTTTCTTAGGCCCGGTTGCTCAGTTCGGGCTTAAGTCTTTGCCTACGTAAACTCGGTTTAAATTTAAACTAAGTTTAAACCTAGTTGTGTTGCTCAGTGAAAAGTTTAGCTAAACCGCGCTGAACTTGTCTTTTATGCGGTTGGTGGTACTGTACGCTTACGCATTTTAAGTATGAAGTTGCTTAGTGAGATTTTGTCTTGGCAGTTCCGATTTTGAAAAGTTAGATTAAGATGGAATAACATCATCATTTATCAATATTTAGTTACATTGTAATATTAATATCGTTATAATAAGAATCTTAAGGTTAAAAATGTATCTCAATATAATTGTTAATTACTAAAATGGCTTTTCTTTATTACTTGGAACTCTTTCATGCGCGGCATTTTCAAATTATGCTTTCTTCTGACAAAGTGAAATTTATCGTTTTCTGGCTTTTTTTTCAAAACACAGCAATAAACTGATTTGCACAGTTTATTTGTTCCTTTTGTGCATTTGAAGACTCGGGCGTCCTCACTTTTGAAGCATAACAATTTTATATAAATAATTAAACTGTTTAAAAATTTATGCTATAATTAAAATCACATAATATTTACATAGTGTCAATAATTCTAATATCATTCTTTCCCTGACTGTCGGATTTTGCCGCAGAAATTTAAAAAATAATGTTTAATATACTGAAATAAGAATAAGCAAATTGTTATCATTATACTTTTTTTAGGTTTTTTTTAAATTAATTTTAAAATTTACAAGTTTAACCCAAACTAAACTGAAATTTATTTAAAAAAGCTGTTCCTGTGCATAGCAAATTCACTATTGAATTCGGTAATTTATTAGTTCTTTATCACTAATTATGATTAAAAGCAATTTTTTCCACATTTGTGAAAGTAAGTAGTATATGGGCTAAATGGCCCTTCAGCAGTCTGCTTTTTTCTAACATTGTTGGTCTGCATCTTTTATGATTTTTTTATTTGTCGCATATCTTTTGCAATGTAGCAGCCTCTCTACAGGTGTTTTCTGTTGCATTAAATCTTAGTGCAATTTGGGCCCATGCTCCATTTTTTTTCATCGAACGTAATCAAGAATCTTTTTTACAATCCAGTGTTAGTTTATAATTTTGAACAAAATTGACCAATTTTTTTTCGCTTAAAATTGCTACTTCGGTTTCTTTTATTCATCTGTTCATTCATTTCAACGAAAGTATTAAGTTATGTATATTAATTAAAGTTCATATTAAAAATGTTAAGCGATCAGCCAATGCTTAAGCGGCCAAAATCGACCGCTTGGTTAAACTAATTATATGCATTGGCTTAATCGATATTTTGTAACTGAGCAACATTCGGTGCCGGCTTAAACTTAATTTAAAGTTAAACTCGGTTTAAGCTCGAACTGAGCAACCGGTCATTAGGGGTTATTATTTAAAACTCCTGAAACACGTATTTCTTTTTTTTTAACTTAAGGCCTAAATACCAATTTTCATGGATATAATTCGGAAATAAAATTAACTAGACGCCCTCTGGTGATGACTTTGGAACTATGTCGAAAACAGTAATGAAATTTTCGGTAATTCCACATTTAATTTAATTTAATTTAATTAAGAACAAATTGTTTAACTAACAATTTTGCGTGTATAGTGTTAATTGCTTACATTAGAGAGAATCACTTTAAAAGTACGTGGTGGTAAATACTAGCTTTGACTTGACTTTGGTTCTGCGGTTTTTCGTGGTATAAAGTGTTTATTGTTGGAATTTGAAAGTGGATAAAAAGTGAAAAAGATTTAAATTTTCATTACAAATTGTTATCAAACAGTTGTCTGTCTAATTAAAGACTATAGTAATGGATCACAGCGAACACAAAGTTGGGCTCAAGAAACCAACAAATTAGTGAAGTTTGTGAATTTTAGGTTAGAATTTTTCCACTGATAAAATCATGAAATACTTCGATAAATCAACAAAACTACAATTAAGATTAACAACTGCTAATACTCTTAAACGTAAATTATGCCAAAAGGTAGCCTTTTCAATGTCTTTGTAATAATTTTCCAATAAAGAAAGTGAACCAAAAAGTCATCGTTATTCGTGTTTTCCTCTTCATCTCTAATTTGTCAACATTCGTTTTTTCCACCAAAGATCCAATAGTCATTCGGCATAGGCAATGTAATAATTGTGAAGCCTCAAAATTCGTACAACGCTCAAAATATCCGAATAAACATTTTCCCGCCATTTATGGTTACTGTTTTCGATCTAGCTCAGTGGCGCCCCCAACGGTAACTTTACTTTCGAATTGTAATTTTTTTTAATGACAGATTTTTATTTAAATTTTAATACTTTATTTCACCCCATTCCAAAAAATCCCTTTTTAGCGGAACTCTACACCCTCTAAGGAACGTATCTTCCAAATGTCATGTTGCTAGTTTCAGTGGTTTAGGCTGTCAGTCAATCACGGTACAGAATAGATACTGTTTCAAAACAGTAAAAATGGCAACATCGCATTTTCTCTCAAAATTTGTTGTTATAAATTATTTATTCACTTCAAAATATTAGTAGTTAATATAATTTATAGTTTCAATGAGAGATCTAATAATTAATTAATAAAATATTTGGTAAAATGCGACGTTGGTGTTTTTATAGTTTTGAAACAGCTAATAGAGAAGACTAACAAGCTTTTTCCGATCGTATTCCGACGTCAAATTGTTGGATACATTTAAAATTCATTTAAATGAAGACATAACTTACGAATTTGTAACTAACAACTTACAAGTGCACTTTTATTCCAACTTTTATAGTTCCATAACCGAATATTTTATAAGGATTCGAGCGTTCTATTCATTCCTTGTTCACGTTAGACTGGTTTTATAGGAAAATGTTATTGAAATAGCGAGTAATTTAAAGCTACAACAGTGTCCTGGCAATGTGCAGCTTCAAATATTCAACAAAAGGGAAGAAATTATTTGAATAAACGCGCAGAATTTTTCGTACCTCTTGAATTCTGGGTTCACTCTACTTTAATTTAAAAATTATCTAGTCGCGCTGAAATTACAAACGTAAAAAACCTTATTACAACTCTAACATTTACATCCCAAGCCGAACCTGTAATTTAACAAACAGATAAGTACAGTGCATAAAGCGTTTTATTAAAATAACTGTGACTCGAATTACCGTCTCGCTCTCTTTATGAACGAAAGTGAAATTAGTGCGAGACAAATTATAAGTTGAGTAAAGTATGCCACATTTTGTGCTATAAGGTGAGTTACTGACGACGGAAACTCTTTGTGAAAGAGCCCCCTTTAAAGCTACAAGTGCTACTTCAATGAGTTTTATTCTTCATCCACAAAAGCTTCTCTACAATATGTTGATAAATTGTTTCTGTTTAAACTTGACTTCGATGTTTTAGCATTAGCGTTTAGAACGAGGTTGTTTCGGGAAAAAATCGCCCAAAAATCTAAATACTAAGACGTTTATGCCGTGTAATATATTCCTGAACTTAATGGCAGAGCTTTGAGTTTATAAATAAACATTCAATATTTGCATGTCTTGGTAACACAATCTGCATCAAGAAGCTATGAATTTCAGAACAATAAATTCGCCTTAAAATGCGTTAGTTGACAAGGTTTATCGGCTTGGTAATATTTAAGCCGACTTCTCATAATTCTTTTTCTAAAATTAGGTTCGCCAACTTAGTTTATGGCTCCAAAAGCTTCAGTATTCATTAAAATACAGGGTGTCCGTTTTTCAAACTCTACCAAGCGATCTCAGTTATTATAAAAGATACGAGGTTGGTTAAATTAGGGCAAAGTTGCGCATTTTTAAGTTGAACAACTATGTAAAAAAATTATTGAAAAAAAACGAAAATTTGTAATTTTTTGTTTGTAATTTTCGTTTTTATTATCTCAAGTGAAAACTAAAAGAACTAAACGTTTTTAACTAAAACCTTCTTCAGGCACTTTTTTATAAGGAATCTAAAACTTTCATCGTATTTTCCAAGGCGTTCTTGATGTTAGACATACAACACTCAATTTTTGTTGTTCTTATAGAAGCCATATTCGATTTTTATATTTTTGAAAAATGTTTTTATTCCTGATTACAATGATGTATCACATGATATGGCGGAATTTTACATGCCAAAATGGAGAAAAAATCATTTTTGCGAAGAGTGCTTTGGAAAAAACGCCTACAATGTTGTTTTTAAACAAACTAGATTTTGCAGATTTAATTGAATTCAGATCTGAAAGGTTCACTTTTACGCCAAGCTTACTTATTGAAAAACTAAATGACATGTTAAGCTAGAAATTTATTCTTCAGAAAACAAAACAAGACAAAGTTATAAAAATTCTGCTTGCATATTTAATAGAACTGTCAAAATCTAGTTCGTTAAATACAATTCTGGCATTTTTTTCATAAGCACACTTTTTTTGATACATGGTTGTAATCAGGAACAAAAAAACTTTTCAAAAATATAAGTATTAAATATAGTAAATATGACAGATTTAGATTTCTTAAAAAAAGTGGCTAAAGAATGTTCTTAAAAATGTCTAGTTTTTTTTTGTTTTTTGCTTAAAAAATCAAAACCAAAATTACAAACTTTTGATTTTTTTCAATAATTCAAAAACTAGTAATGACATCAAATTTTTAGTCAGATAATTGTTCAGCATAAAAATGCACAACTTTGCCGTAAGTTAATTGATCTCGTATCTCTTATAATAACTGAGATCTCCATGGTGGAGCTCGAAAATCGGACACCCTGTATAATCTCTTTGCCAAAAAAAAAACAAAGCTTTACCTTTTTTGTGGTCAAAGAGAGATACGTATAGGAAGGAGAACCAATAATAAGGAGAATAGAAACAAGGCCAGAAAGAAACAGAAAATAAAGAAAGGCAAGACAAAGAAAGGAAATTGTCGTAAAAAATAATAAAAGAGAAGTAGTTATTAGAGAAGACTAAGAATATTTTTAAAAAGAAATGGAAACGCTTTAGCAATGTTGCTATTACAATGATAAAAAAAGAAGAACAATAAAGACGGCAACAAGAAGAAGAAAATCGAAATTAAATAGAAAAAATAATAAAAGAGGTGAAATCAAGAAAAAAGAAAAAAAAGAAACCTTACCGCAAAAAAATTAAAAACACTAACAATATGGATAACAAGAAGGAAAGCAAAAACAAGTAGAAAAGAGGCGATAACAAGAAAAGAAAGAAGAAAAAAAAGAACGTAGAGAAATGTTTAATTATTAAAACAGTTTTATGCTTTTCAAAAAAAAAAAATTAGTCCTAAGAGAAAAAATTAGAGCTAGTCTTGGAGTTAGAGTAGTAAGAACTGGTAGTCCAGACCAAAAAGAAAAGAAAAAAGAGAGAAACAAAGTTTTCGTTAAACGTTTAACAAATTTTCTTTAAACATCAAACACCGTTTTGTGCGTTTACAAAATGTTATATTGTCGTCATAGGTTGGGAATTAAATAAGTTTGGAGCGAAAAAATTCCGGAACACTTTAAAGACATGTTAAGATTCAAGAGATTTTGCAGAATATTCGTAAAATAAATACCCTCGGAGAAAGAGAAGACAGAGTTGGTTGAAAATAAAGAAAGGGAAAGTAGTTGTAGAGGAAGAAGATAAATAAATAAGAACATAAGAACAATCCAAAAAATAAAATAAACGGATTTTTATAAAAGAAACAGAAAGAACAAAAAACAAGACAAAAGGCGATGATAAAAAAAAGAAAAAAGAAAAAAATTTTCTAGTCTTAGAGTAAGTAGTAAGATCTGGTACCCTAAAATTTTCGTTGAATGTTTAATATGTTTTCTTTAAACATCAAAAATTAAATTTTTTTAACTTTTCTCAATCATTCAAAAACAAGAAATGACATCAAATTTTCAGTCAGATAGTTGTTTAGCATAAAAATGCACAACTTTGCTCTAATTTAGACGATTTCATATTTCTTACAATAAATGAGATCCCCATGGTGGAGCTCGAAAAGCGGACAGCCTGTATAATCTCTTTGCCAAAAAACAAAGTTTTAACTTTTATGTGGCCAAAGCGAAACATGTATACAGTTGGAAACAATCTTTCTAGAAAAGTTCTGAATGAACTGGTCTTCAAATAAATGTATTTGTATTGAATAACTTTTACAAGAATGAAATTGAACAACATCGCGAAATGATTGTTATATGCTTAGATTTAGTACAGGTGTTGATTGTATTAACAAAAGTAGTTATTTATGGAAACCTAGTTCAAGATTTATTGCAGTGTGTCTTACCAGACTATAACTTAAAGGCCCACACCTCCATAAATCCTTGCTAAAATGTATCCATAATTTATAATAAAGGAGTAATGGTTCTGTACAAGTATACACACAACCGAAGATTTATCAAAAAATTGAGCAACAATCAGCTTGGAAGCTCCATCCATATGTTTAAAGCTTTCAGTTGAAATTTTATGAAGCAGAACAGATATGTTGTTTATTGCAAATGTCACCGCAAGCTATAAAATATGATTAATATTCCTAAGTTATATTTTTAACTTTTATTATTAAAGTTTCTTGGCGTGTGTAAAAAAGCATAATAATGAATTCGATCACAAAACATCTGGGTCGCATTCCCTGGATCGAAAATTATGCGAGCGTGGAGCGAATACTAAACTTGGAGTTGTTGACATCTTAACTTCTTTAATTCGCAAAGGCTCGTTTTCTTAATTAATGGATATTATCATTAACTTCGAATGGTGTTTATTTTTGTTAAATTTTTGTTTGGCATCTACACTGTACAAAGTTTGAAATTAAGTTGGCAACATTGCATAATGGTAGCAAAATGTTATCGTCTTACTACATTTCAAAGTTTAAACTATTACAGGATTTTCCATTGGAAAATACTAAAAATCGGAAAGTTTGTGTGCATTTTTGTCTCTAAAGCCGTAATCTAATTAGTGTTTCACAAAAGTATAAATAACTAACAAGTTAAAATCAGTTCAGAAAATCTGCTTAAGTATCGCGAAAACTCTTATTAAGGATCGGTTTGTAGAAGCGTCATTAGTTTAATTCGCAACTAAATGCGTGATTAACTCATCAGGTGACCACATTGAAGTAATTTGATTGATCCATTCACGTTGTTAACTTTTAACAACGAATTAAATTTTAACATAGCTTTCTATAAACAGGCTCTTATAATCTTAAAAAGGAATACCAAATCGTATTTGAGTATTAGAAAAGAAAGGCTAGATATTTTCTCTAGTTTGGTTTTAAGTTTTTTGTAAATCAATTTTTCGAATGAAACGCTTCAATTTCTTTTCATTGTTAAATGGAGGAGAATTTAATTAAATTAATTTAAGGAACACTCAAGTTGATTCTAAACAAAAAGCTTTTATAAAATTGGGTCTTTTGTTAAAATTATATGAGATAGCAAATTATCAGATATCTAAAAGGATATGAAATGTCTAAAAGTGATAATTTGTAGTAAAAAAACAGGGAATAAATAGAAATTTTCCAAAAACTGATGCTGCCATCATTATAAAAGAACAGGAAAAAAAAGAAATAAGAAGAAACAGAAACAAGACCAGTAAGAAAAAAAAATAAAGAAAAGCAAAGGCAGGAGAAATTCAAGAAACAGAAAGGAGATAAATTGTCACAAAAAAGACAACAGAGAAATTGTTCGCAGAGAAGACTAATGATATTTTCAAGAAGAAATTGCAATGTCTTAAATGATGCTGCTACATTACAAGGATTAGCAAAATAAGAAAAAAAATAAGAAGAGAAAGAAACATTAATACAAAAAAATTAAGAAAGCAAAAACAATAAGAAAAACAAAAAAGAAGCTTAAACAAGAAAAAAAGAGATGATAACAAAAAAAGAAAGAAGAAAAAAACTTGAAAAGTTGTTCAATTATTAGAACAAGTCTATGCTTAAAAAAATAGAATTTTTGAGACCAAAAATTAGAGCCATTCTTAAAGTTACACTAGTAAAAACTGGTGGTCTTGAATAAAACGAGTTAAGAGATGCTTTGAAAATGATTGACAAGTTTTTTTTAACCGTTTTGTGTGATTACAAAATGTTATATTCTTGGTAATTAAAGGAATTTGAAGCGGAATGAAATTTCCAAAATACAAAAAAATGTAAATGTTAATATTTAAGGGGTTTTGTAGAATAATCGAGAAATAAAAACCCTCAAAGAAGAAGAAGACAAAATTGGTTGAAAAGAAATGAAGAAAAAGAAGTTGTGGAAGGAGAAAATAAAATATAATTTATATTTATTGATAAACAACTTTATTATTCCACCTTACTTTTGCTTGAAGAATTTGGAACGGAAGATAGATTTCGAGAGGAATATTTTGGGAACACTAAAAAAGTGAAAGTTATCCGAAAAGAAAAAGACATCGTTGTGAAATAGACGACGGAAAAGTTGTTGGTGGATAAGTAGTGAATAAGAATCTTGAGAAGAAATAGAAATTTTCTAAAAATTGATGCTGCTATTATTATAACATAAACTATAAAAAAAAGGAGAAACGATAGTAAGGAGAACAGAAACAAGGCCACAAATAAAAAGAAAATAAAGAAAAGCGAAAACGGAAGTAAAACAAGATAAAGGAAGAAGATGGTCGTAAAAAAGACGAAAGAGAAGTAGTTCTCAGAAAAAACAAAGGAGAAAAGATAAGGAGAGAAAAAAAAGAGAACAAGAGAGACGACAACAAGAGAAAGAAAACCGAAACCAAGAAAGTTAAAGAATGAGGCGAGACAAAAAACGAAATAAAAATTCATAAATACAAAAAAGAAAAAAGCAAATAATAAAGAAAACAAAAAAAGCGTAAACAAAAAAGAAAAGCGGTAACAAGTAGAAAAAAAAGAAAACAAAAAACGAAAAAACTTAGAACAGGTCAATGCTTTTGTCCAAAAAATATTAGAAGTTTTAAGAAGAAAAATTAGAGCTAGTCTTAGAGTTACAGTAGTAAAACTATGGTCCTGGCTAAAAAAATTAAGATAAGCTTTGAGAGAAAAGAGAGATACAAAGTCTTGTTGAACAATTGACAAGTTTTCTTTAACCGTTTTGTGCAATTACAAAATGTTATATTGTTGTTACAAGTTACATGGAATTAACGGAAGCTAAAGCGGAATAAAATTTCCGAAATACTTTTAAAAATGTAAATGTTAATTTGCAAGGGGTTTTGTGGAATAATCGAGAATTAAATGCCCTCAAAGATAAAGAAAATGACAAAATTGAATGAAAAGAAACGAAAAAAAAGTAGTTGTGGAAGAAGAAGATAAAGAAGAAATTATATTTATACTTTACTTTGCCTTGAAGAACGAAAGAAAGTTTCCGAAAGAAATATTTAAAAAAATCTGAAAAATAAAAGTTTGCCGAAAAGAAAAAGAGAGAGTTGTAAAAGAGACGAAGGAACACCTCCTTGAGAAGAAATAAAAATTTTACAAAAACTGATGACATTATAACAAGAACAGGAAAAAATAATACGTAGAATAGAAACAATGCCAGAAGGAAAAAGAAAATATAGAAACGCGAAGACAGAAGAAAGACAAGGCAACGAAAAGAAATTGTCCTAAAAAAACTAAAGAGAAGTAGTTATCAGAGAAGACTAAGAACATTTTCAAGAAGAAATAGAAACGCCGTAATACGAGTAATGCTACTATTACAATGATTATAAAAATGGAAAACAACAATGACGGCAACAAGAAGAAGAAAATCTAAATTAAAAATAAAAAATAAGAAAAGAAGTGAAATCAAAAAAAAGCGAAAGAAAATAGAAGCATTATTGCAAAAAAATGAAATATACAAGCAATAAGAAAAACAAGAAGAGAAGAATAAAAACCAAAAGGCGATGATAAAATGAACAGACATAAGGCCAGGAAGAAAAGACAAAAGACAAAGAAAAACAAGAACACCAAAAGAACGAAGAAAAAGAAGTACGTAAAAATTTCTTTGATTAATAACAAAAGATTTCTAAAAAACATTTATTTAAAAATATGAATACTAGTAGATTTAAAATAGTTATTAATAATACGAGTGCAAAATTACAAGCTTAAAGTTCAAAAGCTGTCGTTATGCAACAAGCGTATGCGAGTTACATACCTAGACACCCGAGAATTTTAATCGTTTTTGCATGTGTTATTCATTTTTTTTGTTGGAAAATTTCATTTAAAACAAGTTGCCTTAGGAAGCATGTTTAAAAATAGTATTTTTAATCAAGGATTTATATATTAAAAAAAGACTTAAAATGTGACTATCAAAAAATATTTTTTTAAGATAAAGAAGCATCTTCTCACCAAGAAAATAAAGAAAAAGAGAAAAATAAAAATGTCTTCAACTATGTTGAAAAGCATTCCAAAAAAGTTAAGAGAAGCTTTGAGTGTAAGAATTAGAGCCTGTACTAGAGTTTGAGCAAAAGGTGATGGAAAGAGTTAATAACTTCTAGAGATAAATGTTTAATTGAAGTAACAGAAACTTTTGATGTTATTGCCCATAGGGCAGAAGTAAGCTTATGAGAAGAACAAAGAGCTTTATTATGTGAAAAATTTTAAGCCACAAACCGAGCTTTAATAACACGTAATGAGTTGGTAAGTTTTTTCCACCTTTAACCAGAAAGAATAAAAAACCACAAAACGGATCGCAACTCATTACTCAATGTTGAAAGCAGAAACATTTGAGCCCAGTATATGCTGTTTAAATTAAATGCAAGCATTATGCCCCGTTAAATAATTACGTGTTAAAATCTAGCCAAACATACTGAAATTTAAATTACATATGTAATCATAATGTAATCTAAATGGCCGATGCATTTAAAGCCGATAAATTAGTCGGTCAAGCGAGGTGGCAATTAAGCGTTTGGCAAATTCTTTGCCGACAATATTGGACCGGATTCCGGAGCTACAAGGTCCAGATTTGATGCTTGACGCAGATAGAGCTATGTTCTGCTCACAGCCTCCGGGTCCCGTTTACGCGAGATTGATCGCGAGTCGGACCGCCGGAGTGTAAATTCATGTCCTGCTGAAAACTGTCAGCTCTTGGCCGATCCGATTTCTCGCGAGATACCATTCCAGCTGCACAAAATCGTTATGCCGTTGCACCGAAGTAAAATATACGAAAAAGCGGGATTTTCATCAATGGATGAATGTTCTGAATAGGGTCCGGTTTTTCTCGTTGGAACTTTGATTAACGATCGCAAAAAAACTGTTTTCCGACTGCATTCTTCTACGCTGGATTCTGCGTATTTTATTAAGATTTATTGCAATTGCGCAAACAAGACTAATTTCATGAATTAAGCCTGGTTTTTGCCGGTTGGGGGAACTTTTGTTCAACATGAAGCCGCTATTATTGAAAAGTTTTTCGGGCTTTCCGACTTTTTTCCAATTCAATCTAGTGATTTCTTTAATTGGAGGCTACAGAGAAAGTGTAGTCGTGGATATTTATTTAGTCTTCCCAACTGTCACTTTTTTTAATTAAAACTTTTCTAAGCTGTTTTTTGTTTATTTTTCATCTTCTTTATATATCTTGATGTTTTGAATTTTCTATGGCACATTTTTGTTGTTTACTTTTTTATACATTTTTACAAAATTATTTCTACTGCATAAAAGTGTTTTGCTGCTCCATGCCAGAAGTTCCTGGAACGTTTTCTAAATGAGAATATATTGCGTATCTGAAGAGTAAAAGATATTTGTTAATTTTTTGGAATATGTTTTAGTGTTCTTGAAACTTTTTTTATTTTTTATAAATTTGAAAATATTCTTTTAATTTTTTTGCAAATTATTAACCATTAATGTGTGTAGATAATTTTATATTTTATTCTAGGTCTACATCTTTTCCATTTATGGTACAAAATGTTTCAGATTAATTTCAGAAAGTTTCAAATATGTTACAGATTAGTCATTTGTATTTCAGAAAAAATAAATTGTATTATAAATAAATTTTTAAAATACATTTGATACTTTCTGTAATACACTTGGAAATGGTGTAGACCGTCCTATAATGTAATATTTTATAATGGATTTTTGCTCTTTCCTGCTTTTGTAGTCTGATATAAAAAGTATCTAATAATAGTTCTTCAAAAATTTTGTTTTAAGAATCTTTTACGCTTTTTTGCAAACCTGAAAAATCGTGAAAAAGTTTTTACACTTATATTTGTTTTAATAGTTTTCTAATGTTTCCTATAGAATTTTATAAATGGAACAGTACCATTTTTTTGTATAATTAGAAATACTACTAATAGGCTTTTACAACTGTGCTACCTATTTTGAATGTGGGTGAACCGAACGCAAAAAAATATTTAAAATTTTTATAATAAAATACATGTTATTGTTATTTTTCTCAAATAAAATAAAAATGCACAAATAGATAACTTAGTATTTTAAGGAAGCTCAATATTCTGATCTAACTGGATCAGTCATAGCGGCTAATTTACTTTAGACTAATTATTAATTTTTTTTTCGTGTTTACCTCATCCACATTTAAAGAAATAGTACAGTTGTAGAGGTCTATTAGTCAAGCCTCTTCTAATTAAAAAAGACAAATCAAATCGTTCCATTTCAAAAAATTTAAATTCTATTTAAAAATGGCGCCATGACTAATTTAGCTACATCAAATTTAAGGTCAATTGAAATGATATCATCACTTTGTAATGATGATTTCAAAAATTTTTTCACGTGTTTGGTTCGTTCATAATCAAAATAAATAGCACAGTTGCAAAGGCCTATTAATGGGGTTTTTAATTAATTATAAAAGGAAAAGGATATCGTTCCATTTAAAAAATTCTGCGATATCGTCATGGCGCCGTCATATTGGCCGCCATAACTGATCCCATTTACATCAAATTAGAGCTAGATAAAATGCTAAGTTACCTCTTTTTGCATTTTTTCTATTTTTGAAAAATAAAAGAATTACAAATTTTATCCGTTACTTTAAACTCACTCAGTATATGGACTTCTGATATTTATAAGAAATACGTTTATATATTTTATAATTTTATTAATACCTTTTTGTGTTATAGTAAAAATGTTGCTATTTTCAAAGCTGTATTTCTACATAGTTTTCCATAACTGACTTGTAGAACCTATTATGTTAAATAGATTAATTTTTAAATTTAAAAATATGTTATTAGTATTTCCTGAAACACTTTGTTCGGAAAATCGTTTAACATTTAAAAAGCAACAATAATTTACTCTTTATTCTTTGTTATTCCATTATTTGCCATATTCTTCAAAAAATTATCGATATAAGGTGCAGTAATAAACGTAAATCAAATAGTGGTGTAGTTCCAAAGAGCAATAATTCTTTACAAAACCAACTTTTTATAAAAAGTAGGAAAAAAGGAAGAAGAAAAATAGAGAAGATCTCGCAAATTACAAAAAAAATTAATCGAAAAAAAACACTGACCGGCTCGTTTGCATAAAAGGAAGAAGGAACACAAAAAAATAATAAATAAGGGTAAAGAAAAGTTGTTGTATTTGTAGGTTTTATTACGTGGTAAAATTAACACAGGTATTTCTAATATATCCTGTATAGTCTGTGTCAAAAGTTGCGGACACGTTCTTGAGTATGGCTACTAAGGACATGACTGACCACTAAAGAAATTATAAAAAAAATTCTTCTGATTTCAGATGCAGCAGTCCATAAAAGTATAAGTACAAGTATAAGTAAAGTCAAAGTCTAAGTATAATTATAAGTATTAGTATAAGTGTAAGTATAACTTCAAGAAGTTATTTCTACATAAATATTAAATATTATTCTTTCATCATGTTGTTTTTATAAGCTTACTGACAAAAAGAAAACAACTTAAAATGAGTTATATAATGTAAGTTAAAAACACAATTTTAAATTTTTGGTTAATATTTTTTAAGCACACGTTTAAAAATAGTATATTAAAGTACATACAAGTGGATATTGATGTCTTAAAAACATGCGCAAATTTTCGAGCACGACGGCGTAGCCGGAGTGCTCGAAATAAAGCAAGTTTTCAAAATCTAGTTAGTCAATCTAGTTTTTTATTAGTACACTTGAAGATCATAAATACTGATATTCATATTACAAAAATACTCATATACCACCCCCATATACCATATACTTTATTATTTTACAAACCATCCAAAATTTTTTTTCTTCTTGTAGGGATCATTATACGCCACTTTTCCTGTTCAAACTTCAGAATTTTTTTCAACTATTCTCTCTTTTACAAGTGTGGAGATGTTTTTTATTTTGATTCGAATTTATGTATTTACTACACAAATAAATAAAGTCAGTTAGGTTTAGAGTAGTATTTCTCATAGTTTTTTTAGTTTCCCAACCTTGTACAGCTCGGTATTTAAAAAACTCCTTTCTAAAAGGTTTTTTGTTAAAACTTTTTATTTAGGATGATTTAAAAGTTTCTGACCATTTTTGAGTAGTGATTACGTTTCTATGACAAAAAAATATTTGAGCTTATTTTCACGAAGTATTACCTCTTCAAAGGTTAGATTTTTGGATAAGTACAAATCTTATTATTTAAAAAAAACACCAGCTTGTGTCTTAAGTGAACAAAACTTTAAACAAAAAATAAATCACTTTTCGAGACACTTTTGACACTTGAATCATCCTGTATTTTATTGAAGCAAGGTATGAAATTTGTAGTTTATCGATGCGAAATGTCACTGCAGGAAACTGCATTTCTACGGATCGTATAATTTTTATTTCTTATAAATCTTGTATACTCGTTGAATTTTGATGGCCAGATTCAGGTATGCATTTATTTATTTGTTTTAAACAACTCGTAACTTATCTCCATTAAATAACACTCACTATTTACACAGATTCTATTTAATGTTTTTTTTTATGCATTATTCGAGTATATGCTGGGAATGTAAAAAAAGATACATCTTTTCCCACCTAATCTTATTATTGGTCAGCGGTGTCAGCACATGTAAATGAATACCGTTATTTTTTCGCGTTAATTTCCGTATTTCATTTGCCTTTATAGAAAGCAATTATTGCAATGGTTTAAATCGGCGTAAAAAGGTGGGTATGGAGCACAACCCTCGTCTACACTCTCGACAGATTAAGATCTATTACAAAGCTTAATCGCTGTTCGTTGCGGGTTTGGTGTTTTATTTAAAATGTAACTCTTTTTTGCGAATAAAAACTGAGTGTTTGTGTTATTGAGCGGAAGGAGTGAGTCGCCGTAATTGTCCTTGGAAGCCTATGTGAGAGGAATGTTAATGTCAGTGTCCTACATAAATTATGTGGTGGGATTAGTTAAAGTATATTTATCTTTGTAGCACCGGCTCAGTGTCATATAAGAATTACGAACAACTCAACTCTGCTAAATCCATGCACTAGTATATATCACTGATTTATTTTCCTAGAAGCTGCGGTATAATAAAACTGTCCATTCGAACGTCCATCGGTGTTTTATGTCTCATTTTGATCACCCCCATGTGCCTCCTCCTCTCGCCGGATTTCCTCCCCGGTTCATGCATGGAAAAATGGACTAACTGATGAAAAATTACGCGCAGAAAAATTTTAATTTTCCAATGCGTCGATACACAGAAGATGGAAAAATCGCAATAATACACAATTTTCCGCTGTTAGTTTCACGGAATTCTAGTGAACATGAATGCTTGAATACTGATTGGACAATGAATTCCTAAATCGCTGATTCCGGGTCGACCCGAAATTTGCATTTGCCGTATTTAGATGGCCAATCTGGAAGCGCTTTATAAAGAACAACAGCCGTGAAATTATGGTTCGATTTTTCGATTTTCGGAATTACAATTTGAAACCGGAAAAATTGGTGTTTAAGTAGATTTTGCAGAACGTAAGTCGATGTGCAGAGGACCGGAAACCAGGGGATTTTTCGAAATAAAATTCCGGTTGGGCTTTTATCGTAGTCGGGTTACGTTGAGAAAGAAAATAGTTTAGTCGAGGACCGAGTGTCCCTTGAGACTCGGAACATGAGTGAAACACGTGTGTTCTATCGTATATTACCAACCGAGACTAACTGAAATTAGGATCGGTGTTATACGGTTGACAGGAGAATTGCTACGAATTTTCTTTAACTGGAAATGTTACTCTACACTTCTTCCCGGTATCAATACGTTTACGTTTTTTTTCATATGTTTATAAAACGGATTGATTGACAGAAATTTGTAATTTCAGTTTCTATTTTTTTAAGCGAAAACCTAAAGAGCTAGAAGTTTTTAACTAGGACGTTTTTCAGGCATTTTTTTTACAAGGAATCTAAATCTGTCATCGTATTTTTCAGGGTATTCTTGTGATGTTAGAGTTATAACACTCAATTTGGGTTTTTCTTATGAAAGCCATATTTACTTTTTGTATCTTTAAAAAGTGTTTTTATTCCTGATTACAACGATGTATCACATGACATGATCGAATCTTAGGTGCTGATCAAAATGAAAAAAAGCATTTTTTTAGAAGAGTGCTTTGGAAGAAACGTCAACAATTTTGTTTTTAAACAAACTAGATTTTAGAGGTTTAATTCGATTTGGATCGGGAAAGTCTACATTTCCTCCAAGCCTACTTATTTAAAAAATAAACCACATGATAAGCTGCAATTTTATTCTTTGTAAAACAAAACAAGACAAAGTCAAAACACTAAACAGTCACAATTTAGTTTGTTATTAAACAAAACTTCTTATTTTTTTTCAAAGCACTCTTTGCAAAAATGCTTTCTTCTTAATTTTAATCAGCACCTAAGGTTAGATCATATGTAACTCTGAGATCAAGAACGCCTTGGAAGAAGCGATGACAGATTTAGATTTCCTATAAAAAGGTGCTTGAAAAGTGTTTTACTTAAAAACGTCTAGTTCTTTTGGTTTTCGTTTGAAAAAATAAAAACAAAAATGACAATTTTTTAATTTTTCTCAACAATTTAAAAACTAAAAATCAAATTTTCTTTCAAATAATTCTACATAAAAATGCGCAACTTTGTTCTAATTTAGCCGACTTTGTATCTCTTACAATAACCGAGATCCCTATGGTGGAGCTCACAAAACGGACAGCCTGTAGGTAATTCTAGTTAGAAAGAAACTCACGTTGATTTTTATTTTCAAAGGTTTGGTTTCAAATAGCGTCTATAAAAAAATAATTAAACCAAAACTCGATTTAAACACATGACAGTTGAACATAACTCTGTAAAATTGTTCTAATGGACACTCATTATTTTTACATCAGACGTGAGTGCAAAAATATGTACGTGAGCTATTTTCAAAATTAGCTTTTCAAAAAAACTTGAAAACCAAATTGCTCTTTTATGATTTCAATTATTTGTATACAAACGCCCTGAAGTTGTTTTTTATGGTGAATGTAAAACGTATTTTTTTCTGAAATAATCATATCTAAAATTTCTGGTAAAAATGTGAAAAAAATTATACAAGAAACACCACTCACCTTTCATACTTTGTGAATTGTTTAGGTCAATTTAGAGACGATTTTAACATTGACATCACATACATAGGCCCAAACAGCTTTACCTCAGAAATTAATCAGTTGGTCATTTATTTGGATTATACAAATGAACTAAAAAAAATAAAAAAACTTGTTTGCAAGTTTGATGAATACATACTGAAAAGTAGTACGTTATGGACGATTTATGGGTATAAAAAAGTAATAGTTTTCGAACGATTCTAAAGAAACTTATTTTATAAAATAGGAGTTTACCAGCAATAAATGCAAAATAAGTAACATTAAATTTATTGCTGAAACATAAAAAAGTAGATAATAGGGTAAGGCCGGGAGTGTTGGACCATTGGATCGCCTTCCAGTTATTAAGCACCTTTGATTATGGTAAAAATTATTAAGGCATTATTAAATTAAAAATTAAGAATTATTAAATATTTTCTATTTTTTTTCTTTTCAAGTAGAGGAAAAATACTTTTGTCTTAGAACTCATAGTATTAATTTTTAAGTATAAGTTATGTATTACAGTAAAACCTCTCAACTACGGACACCAATGCTGAATCCCACTGCTGAATCTTTAATTGTCCGTTGTAGAGAGGTAATGAAAGAGTAATAATTTTAAATAAATAATTTTAAGCATCATTCCATAAACTACCTTCCAAATATATTCATATTGAAAACAGCAATTTTTACAAAAACATATTTATAATTCTTGATAAGTTATGTTTTGTATAGCTTTAGATTTAGCGTTTAATTCTTTCAATTTTTTCACCATGTTAATTTCTGTAAGATTTGTGACTATTTAAGCATTTTGTTATTAAATTTTTTATTCTTAGGAAGGTATATGTATGTAACTAAAAATGGATCTAAAATAAAATTAATATTATTAAGAAAAGAAATATACAAATTTTTTACTTAAAAACTTCAATTTATGTTTGGTTATAATTTCAGGTGCCGTTTTTTTAATTTTTACATGACACATGATTTAAGCATTTTTTAACTGACTCAAAATATTCAGGCAGGATGTATACTGTGGTTCTAAGGCAAGTTTTCCCATTACCACAATCGTCATCAATCTTTTTATCACGTTTTTTTTTAATTTTTATACTCTCATCGATATTTAATTCTGGATTTTTGGAGCAAAATTTTTCATCCATTTCTCAAGGTACTTAAAATAAATGTCCGTTCTTTGCACTCA
Organism: Tribolium castaneum; assembly: GCF_031307605.1. NCBI lineage: Eukaryota > Metazoa > Arthropoda > Insecta > Coleoptera > Tenebrionidae > Tribolium > Tribolium castaneum. The sequence continues at coordinate 9,761,159 of NC_087400.1, forward strand.
CTTACTCTTTTGGTCTGTCCGTTGTTTGAGGTAAATTTATATATTATGGTAATTCGGGATTTTTTTGTCAGTGTCCGCTATACAGAGAGTCCGTTGTAGAGGTTTTTATACATTTTTTTCCAATGCTTTGTTACGTTTCTATAAAAATATCTGTTGTGAAAAGGTGTCCGCTATTCAGAGGTGTCCACTAAGAGAGCTTTTACTGTAGTAAATAAAGCATTTTTTAGACAGGTCTTGTAATGCATAGTTCATTTTTTTATGTAATCATCTGTCAGTGTCAAAACTCTCATAAAGACCAGACTATATCACCCTAAAAATTCATGTCCAACCACTTTTGAAACTGGCTGTATTCTGTGTTTGACAGTTTGAATACCAGATTTGACAATTTTGAAAATTAGTGTTAATCGTTAATTCGTTAGTCTAAAGGTGGTCTAATATAACTAAATGTGTGGTTGTACGTATTTTAAATTGGAGACTACTTGAACAATTTAAAAATTGTATTTGCTAGGTAAAAAATTAACCAACCTTAATTAAAAAAAATACTACTTATGATAATGCCAACCTGACGGCTCTTTGACAGTTGATTATAAAAAAAATCGACTATAGTTGCAAAATTTGTATTTTAGTGTTAAGTACTTTTATCCTGTTTGAGGTCATTTAAATATTTAGGTTTAATGTTCATTGATGTAATTCCATTTAAAATAGCAAATGGTTGCTTCTTTTCTGCAATTTTTTCATATACAGGCTGTTTTGTTATTATTGCGACAAAATTAAACAGGTGGTAGAACATTCAATTTTAAGCCAAAAGTTTCATATAAAGATGCATCGAAAAAGATTTGGTAAGGGAGCTACACCTCCTGAAAAGGTTTCTTTTTTAGTGGGTTTTTCTCAATATTTCCGAGACCATTATAGACAAAATTACAAAATTTGGTACAGTTATCTAGCTTTACACGCCTAATCGAATTCGAGGATCAAATGTATAAAATTTTAATCAGGAGCGTCCCAAACTGGGGGGATAGTAAGGTTAAAACTGCCCTAACTATTTTGGCTTAAATTTTTCAATACATGTTTATAGAAAACTTTTGGCTTAAAATTGAATGTTCTACCATCTGTTTAAATTTCTAACAATAAAAACGGAACATCCTGTATAATAATGTGTACATATTATCATTCATGTATCTTTCTTAATAAAATAGATTAATACTTTACTTCCTATATCCATTTTAAACTTTAGAGCTCATTTAACCTAAAAATTATTACATAAAGACGACGATCGTTAATAATAAATAAATTCGGACGTCTCTTCTGGGTTCGTTATAATGGAGTTCCACTGTATTGCAAAACTCAAAAACGAAGGTAAGTGTTAAATATTCAACTTAATAAAGATCATTTTTCTTGAAAGGCTACACTTCAAGCAGTTTAAACCGAAACACTTAATTTCTGACTTTTTGTTTATTCTGTATGCAAATTTGTTGTAAAGTGTCTTACGGAGAGCTAGGCAAACTACGAGATAATACAAAATTATTTTGCTTGTTCTTGTTTTAATTTGGTTTTTGTGGTTTTCAAGAAGCTTAACTTTTTGGGTGAAAAACTGACCTGGCCATATGTTTCCAAACTCAAGCAACTAACAGTTCTTGTCGCACCAAGTTCCGCATTCAAGACGGCAGTCGAGAGACCTACTTTAAACTGCAAATGCACATTAGAACGATCAAACTCTAAACCATTCGAAATTGATGACTGCAGATGTATTTTTACACGCGATTCTGAAAAAGCTCAACTTTGTGCTGAAATTTAAAAAGTAAAAGGCAATGATATATTTTCATTGAATAGTAGGCGCCGTAATGAAGTTTTACGGTTATTATTGGTGCTAAAAAGTGATCGTAAAATTTTCCTTTATGGAAGTGAGATTTCGATGTGAAGTGAAATTATTATGAGAGGTCATGTTCAGGTTGCTTGCACTGCTTGAGTCATAAGCTGTGACACAATAAACTTTCAATTGAGTAATAAAGCTGTGAAATTAGTTGGAGGTGTGTGATGAAAGGAGCAAATCTTGGCGTGTAAACGCGTGTTCTGCTCAAGAATGCACGACAACGCCTCAATCACAAGGTGGAACTTGCCTTTACCCCAGGATTGGATTTCCAGAACAAACCCTGGTCAGGCATTCACATACTAAATTTCAATGGAAGACAACCTAATGGAAGATAAATTACAACAAGTGTTTCCTTTATTTGGCTTTTACGGGGTTTACACATTCTTGACTTGTTGTTTTATTTAAGAAGGTTCGCTCTGCAATGCTCAAGTTGTCAAAAACAAACAAAGAACACAACATTTTGTGCATTATTTTGCAATATCATCATGCCAAATTTTTTAGCATGTTTTAAAAGTAATAAAAAATTCACAAGTCGAAAATACGGAAGACTATAAGTTAGGAGACGAAACAAGATACAAAATAGCAAAATTTTTGAAACCTAAAAAATAGTACGATAGAGAAAAATATGGCCGCTTTGAGCCTCATTTGTGGCTCAGTTATTATTTATATCAGAATTTTAATATTTTCTAGATTTTATTTATATGTACTTTAGAACACTTTTCACGAAAATATTTGTGATTATAATATCGTGTCCTAAAAAAAAGTCTGACGTCAGAATACAGTGAAACCTCCCTTAATGGACACCTCTGAATAACGGACACCTGTTCACAACAGAGATTTTTGTAGCAACGTGACAATACCTACATTAAACTTTCCACCTCCCATTAGTGGATATCTCTCCACAACCGACAATTTAAGATTGTCCATCGGTGTCTGTTGTTAAAAGACTATACTATAATATTTCCTTTAAATGGCATGCCAATATTTTTTAGTTCTCATTAGAATGCTTTTCTAGCTTCACACATGTCTCTAAAGTTTTTTTAGTCGGTGTAGGGATTACTGTTAAAAAAATAAAAACCAAGAGAAATTTATTAATAAATAAAACAATTACAAAATTTTTTTAATGCTTTTATTTAAAAGATACACTAAAAAGTAAAAATAATGTTTTCCTATCAGAGGAGAATATTTTTGCTTACAAATTAAAATTTTAAGTTTTATAAAAGTTTTTTTATTTATTGCTTTTTAATTTTTACTTATTCTAAACGTCTTTTTCTTTTTAGTTTCGCCGTATTATTATTATTTTGCTGTTTTGTGCAAACATTTTTTTAATTTTTTTATTTATTGCTTTTTAGTTTTTACTTATTCTAAACGTCTTTTTCTCAGATATTTAGTTTCGCCGTATTATTGTGACCCTATTATTTTGCTGATTTGTGTAAACTTGTTTAGTGGTATGTGATAGAAAACAGCTGTTAACATTGAAAACACATCCTAACCTCTGTTCTGTGTCTATACTTTATCGTCCAAGATAAATGAATTAAAAAAAAAATAGCGACATTTGTTTATAACAAAACGTAATGATAATAATTAGGTATTAATATATTTCCCAATGACCAACATACCTTTAATGTTGGTATACGTTACGGTATATACACATCGAAAACCCATTTGTAAACATAACCTAAAACTTTAAAACCCCATTTGACCTCTTAATGGGGTATTTAACCACCTAAAATTGCATTGTCTTGCAGATTAAATAAGTATGCAAAATTTCAATTTATTGGGACAACGGGAACTCTCTCACATTAGGCTCCAAAAATATGAAACAGACAGACAACAAAGCAAGTTAAATAAAAGCTTTTAAAAATAGAAACAGCTTTCTTGATGACGTTATTAAAACGTACGTCCTGAACAAGATCTAACAGATTTACTAATTAAGTTTGATTGATTTAAATTACTACAAGGTGTTTACAATTTATTTTCTTTTTTTTTAATTTTAGAGCCTTTTATTTTGCTTCTTTTAAATGACAACCGCTGTTCATTTTTATATCATTCGATGCAGAATTAGAAAAGCAACATTTTTTCTTTACAACCCTTATCAAATATCAAATATCAAAAGTCAAACTCTACTAATGCAGTAAAGCCTCCCTTAAAGGGCACTTCCGAATAACGGACATCTCTTCACAACGGACACTCTGTGTAACGAACACGGAGAAGAAATACCTCAATTACCATAATATCATGTAAATTTACCTCTTACAACAGACAGACCGAAAGAGGGGTGGTGCAAAAAACAAACATTTGTTTTAAGAATCTTATAAAAATAAACAAAAAATTTTACACCGAAAATCCAGAATTAAATATTGATAAGTTTGTGAATTTTTTCGTTTTTAGAAAAATGTGATAAAAAGATTAAAAGAGAAAACTTGCCTTGGAACCACAGTAAACTCATGATGTTTAAATATATTGAACCTTTTAAAAATAGCTGAAATTATGTGTCATGTAAAAAATTGTTACAAAAAGCATTGCTCCTAAAAACAACCAAACAAAATTTGAAGATTTTAAATAAAAAAATCTCTTTATTTCCTTTTTTTATGATTGTAATTTAATTTTGAAAAATTTGTAGTTATATTATACCTAGCTAAGAACAATAAGTTATATAACATAATAACAAAATGTTTATACTGTCACGAATCTTACACATATCAACATGGTTAAAAATTGAAGACATTCTATACAACTAAAGTTATACAAAACATATTTAATCCATGTAACATAAATTCTTCACTTATTTAAGAACTCTGCGTACGAGTAAAACATTAGCTAGGCCATCCTCTATACTGTTTCGGCGCCAAATCATTTTAAATTAATTTAAATACAACCAATTTTCTAATTATTTGAAAAAAATACAGAAATGTTGAGCTTTGCATTATTAACAGACTGAGAAAAACTGCCGACTAAAATTTTCATGAGGAACATGAGAAACAAATTATTAAAAATTTAAAATTTGCTCTTCGTTCTGTATTTTTCAAGACACTGCGAATATGGTTAAAAATACAAGAGAAATGTTAAGGGAACTAAATTTCCGTTAAAATAGTTTGCAAAACCATATTTTTGTGGCTAAAGTATTAGGCCCCAAATATGTTTAAAGACGCTCAAGTGACGGATTCGTTTCGTTATACCGGTGCTCAAGTTAATTTATAGATAAACTGAGGAAAATACTCTCTACAACTTTATTCCTAACATTTTTTGTATCTTCAACTGTATTCCCAGCGTCTTAATAAATATGCGACGGTGTGCAAAGAATTTGAGTTCCACTTTATATTTCTGCAAACGTTGCGAATACGGATGAAGATACAAAAAATATGTAAGGAAAAATTTTTTAAAAAATTAATTTCCTACAAAAAAGTTATATCAGAAATTGCTAATTGTAATTCAGATTTGTAAATTGTATTTAAGAAATCGTGAATTGTCATTCGGACTTCGCAGATTGAAATTCAAAAATATTTTTTTAAATATTCTGGATTTAAAATTACAAAATACCACAGAAAATCTAAACTAGGTATGTTCTCGATTATCACTGCGTTTATTTGATTTGGTGGAAGTTAAATTTATCAGGTCTAGGCACCTCAATTCAGCGATTTAAAAATGCTTTGGGTCATATTTAACCCAACACTTCCAGTTGAGAGTTAAGCATACAGGGTGAGTCAATAGTGGGTTACATCTGACTTATCCTAAGATGCAACCAAAAATACTAACTGCAATAACCACTTGGATACATAGTTTGATTTTTAAAAACATTAATTAAATCAGCACTGTTTTTTTCTTTTAAATAATAATAATCCATAATTAAATTTTAGCAAAACTGTCAAGACATATTTTGACTCTACCTAAAACAATGTAATCTTGGATAAAATTTAATTTTGTTAACGATTACCGATCTGGTCAACTGGAATTGGAATTATTGGTTGCATATTTATAAAAATTTATAAATAACCCACTATTGACTCATCCTGTATGTTAACTTTCCAAAACTAGACCACCGGCAAAAGAAGCATATCTGTTGCTTAAGCATTTTTAAAGGACTTTGAGGCCTCAGTGGTTAAAGACAGGGATATGGTCTCGGACTCTTTTGAAGGAAAATTAATTCTCTACAATTTTTTTTCTAACATTTTTCTTACATATGTAACTGTATTTGCGGCGTTTTGAAAAATAAAGGGCAAATGCAAATTGGTCAAAGTTTATTTTTTTTTAATATGGTTTATCATAATTTTTTGGCATTATGTTTATGTCTTATATTGAGAATTTAATGCTGTATCTGCCTATATTGTTTTGTTTGTTATGTGTTAACCGTTATACAAATACAACTATTTTATCAAATTCATGGATTTATTCGTCGGTTCACATCCTAACCATTAGATATCCGTACTCAAAAACTAAAAGTACTGGAGCAAAATATATAGAATATTCCATTACATTTTACGTTATTATTTTCCGTAATATATCAGCTTTCCAATGTCGATGTAAGTGCAAATATCAATTTGGAATTTTATGGCTCAGTTTTCGCTTCATCGAACAAATCGGCAAACGTACATATTTTGTTGTTGTTTTTGATTCGGTGTGCTTTTCATGTGCCTTTATTAAAATGTAGCATTACAGGTAACCCGTAACAAGCACCGGCAAATATTGAAATGAATTTTTTCGTGTTGTCGAACATTATCATCAATTTCAGGCTCTTGCCGATTGAAATTCAAACATGTAAATTTGGCGCGTCCGACACAAGTAGATTTGTTATTGGATCTGATTGTTTGTTGACATTTTGAACTTGTCCGGGCTTCAGACAATGATAAATGGTTTTGATCTTATCGGTCATTTGTAGAACGCAATCTGTGTTTCCTGCTGCGAGACGGATTTGTGGTAAATTTTCAGGTGGAATGCAAGATGTCGGGGGTCTGCGTGAATTATTCCAGTACTTTCCCTACACGACCACTTCAATATTACATCCCTCTTAATGAGGTTTACCGAAGACACCGGCAAGCGAGTTTCATTTCGACGAGATAATGGAATAGCAATGAAATATACAGGGTGACCCCAGGGGTGAGTAATCGGTCTATAACTTTTTTGCTATTTGAAATAATGCCATGCTGTTTTTATTGTCGGATAGATCGACTTAAAGTCCACAAACTACAAATATTTGTATTATACACAAGGCGTTGTATACAGGGTGGTGAATCAAAGTTAAATTTTTTTAAATACAACGTTCTATATATTTTTGTATAGTTCGATTCTACGCTAAAAAATAATGTAACTTTGTATAAACTATTATGGGTCTATCTCTTTTCGTTTCGAAATTATTCAACTTTTTGTTATAAAAAAATTAATTTTTGAAAAAGTACTGCGAAGTGGCCTATGACTATTTTTCAACAAATTTGCAAAGGGAATCGCAGAATATCTTGTAGTTTTAGCAAATAGTTGACTTTTACTTGAAACATACAGATAATGTACAGGGTGTGCCAAAATGCAAAAAGTTATTTAACTCATGTTTTTGCATGAAACACAATGTATTTTTTACACGTGTTGATAGCATTTTTCATACGCTTTCTAACGATATGCAGTTTGTATAACAAAATTGGAGTATATCTTAAGTTGTTCAAATATTTTTTCTTTTTTTATTTTTTTTATTATTAATTTTTGATGAATAAAATTTATTTATGTATCAAGTGCGAAATAAATTACTAATGTAATTAGTAACATTAGTACATATGAAAAAATAAATTATCATTTATCTCTTTCTAGGATAACAAATTTGCTATGCAAATTCCATATTATTGAGTTTATGCACACTCTGCGTGTTTTAACTAAAAGTCGTCTATTTGCTAAAATTACAAGATATTCTGAATTTTTCTATTACAAACTTACCGGAAAATATTCATAGGCGACTTTGCAGTGATTTTTCAAAAATTGGTCTTTTTTATAACCTACAGTTGAATAATTCCGAAACGAAAAAAGATAGACCTATAATAACTTATACAAAAGTACATTATTTTTAAGCTAAAAATCAAATTATGCAAAAATATATAGGGTGTTTCATTAAAAAAATTATAACGTATGTTCGCCACCCTGTATACAACACCCTGTGTATAATAAAAGTAGTTTATGGACTCTAGGTCGATCTACTGGAAAATAAACACAGCATAGCAATATTTCGAATAGCAAAAAAGTTATAAACTGATTACACACCTCTGGGTCACCCTGTATTTCATATTTCCATCATGCGCTAATTGAATGATACGCCGGATCGTGGATTTTATTAAATCGATGAATAATTTTCTCGCCTAAACAAAACCAACAAATGTGCCAGTTTCGAAAACATTGCTTCAATTACTTTAGAGCTGGAATAAAAAGATCGGGGCGGTAATGGTTCATCGTTACAAAACGTATCGATTCTATTAGCCTTTCTTCTTGTACTAGATGGTATTGATTCCGGTTTATTAATGACTTCGTTTTTCAAAGACAAACCACTTCCTACCTTTATATACATTTCAAACGCAGTTTTTTTAATCTTTTCGTGGAATCGCATTTCTCTTACAGTTCCAAATTTTAAATTGAAATACGAGAAAGAAAAGACAACAAACGTTACATTCAAGTATTTGTCAATGAGCGTATCAAGATTTCAATTCTATTGAGAATAAAACTTTGATTTTATTGATACTTGAAAAAACTCAATTGCTGTTTTACTGTCGTGACGGAAATACTCGTAATAATTTAAATGTCTAGACGCAGGAAATATTTGATACGAGAGAGGAAAATATAATTACCATTTATATCCCATAAAATCCAATAGAGCTAAAGAAAAGTGAAAAGTATTAAGTATAAACTTTTTTAGGAGGTAAAGTGATGAAAGTTGTACCACTATTTGAGGATTGTATAAAAATTAGAAAAAAAATCAATGTAAGAGAAAAAAATAAGTTCATAATTGCAAATGTTACCAATTATCCAGTTTATGGATTTTTTGCTGATATAACGTATACTTTAATTATGTATTTGAAGCAGTTTTATTAATAAAATGTTGGAGTTAAAGTTGTGTTTTATTTGTTTCTAACAATATAAACTACAGAGTTTTTTACATGTTATGACAGTGGTGCAACCAGAGATGGAATTTACGGGGTTTTACCTACGTAAACGTGTATTTGCAAATCAATAAAGAAATTAATAGTGATACAAATATAAGAAATGTTTTTACAATTTTTCTACAATTCCTTATAGTTAATTAATTAAGTATGTCGGTAAATTTTTTTCTGAAATTTTCTTTGCAGAAATAATGTTAAAAAATTGTCCCAAGTTTAGGTTTATTTGTTGTGTAGCTCACATTCTGCAGCTACAAAAATTATTGAGTTTTATACAAAAAGCTTTATCTATCTGCTTTCTGCCTTTTTTTATTTCTTGATTGTTTTGTAATTATTTAATTTTATTATTTGTTATTCAATATTAATTTTTTTTATTAATATAATTACAGTTCAAATTTCTAGAATTTCGCTAATCCGTTGTTTAATACGCAGCGTACATTTTTTATCTTTATAGAGAAATGTTTCTGTTTTAGTTAAACCAATTTTTAATGCTTATTGCATTAAATTTGGCGTTTTTTACAAAACGTTTTTTGTGCTATTTTTACGGCAATTTTGAAAATTTACAAGTTTTTCAAAAGTTTTTAACGATATATTGCGAAATAAGTTAGTCGTTCAAAAATGTCTATTTTCATTTGATTTAGTCATTTTTGGATTTTGCAAACTAAATAAGAGAGATATGAAAAAAAGCAAAAATCTTGAAAATAACAAAATTCTTCAACATTTTTTAAATAAAATTTCGCTCATACAAGAGCTGAATCTCTTCTAATATATTAAAAAAACGTCTATTTTGTTCTAATATAGTCAATGTTTTGACGGAATTTTTCAAAATAAGTAAGTTGTTCGCCAAAAAACAAAAAATGTGGATAACGACTAAATTTTGTTAATGTTTCGACATGTTTCAAGTGAATGTTCGCCCAAAAAAACAACTAAATCCCTTTAAATAAATTAAAAACATCAGTTTTGATATATTTTGGTAATTTTTAATAGAATTTTGTACAATAAGTAAGTTTTTCGCTCAAAAACGAAACAAACAAAACGAGAAAACGCAAAAAAAAACGTCAAAATAACGTAATTTTTGACATAAATACTGACTATGTATTTTTTTAATTTATTAAAAAAAAGGTAAATTTCTGAGAACTGACAAAAACATCGATTTTAACTAACTTCGCCATTGTTATGGTTTTAAAAAAATCGCTCAAAAAATGAGATAGAAAAACAACACAAAGATAACCAAAAACAGTACAATAACGACAAAATAACGTATTAAAACATGTATTAATGAATATTCGTTAAGTTTTCAAAAAGTGTTTTAGCTTTAATATTGTCTTATGGTTACAAAAACTTAGCCGTAGTAAGATGCCAAAAAATATTTTACTAATTAACTCAAAAAATAAACTTTGAAAAAAAATATTTTTGATTTTTTCTTAATTACTTGTTGATGTACTAATTAGTTGTAAAAATTTGTTTTCGTTAAACATTTAATGTTTATTGTATTTTGAAAAACGTTAAGGTTTTCTGGAAAAACGTTTTGAGTAAATTTCTGAGCAAATTTTCAGTTTTTGAGCATTTTTATGCATATTTTGCTTAAATTTTAAACTTATTTTAGTGCTTATTTTCGTCATTTTTTGTGCTGAAAAGTCAAACTCTAATTATTATAAAGGAATATACTTACAAAAAGCAATTAAAAATGTTTGTTTTCATAAAATCATTACTCAAAAATCAATATCTATCGTGATATTAAAAATGAAGCATTTATTTATAATTATAATTTATATTTATTATAACGAAAATTTTGTGGGTTACTTTCTTTGAAATTCTCGGAAATAAAAAAGTCCAATATTTACATTGATTGACCCGAAAATGAAATTTTTGTTTTATTACTGGCACTAAAACTTAAGTACATAAGACATAATGAAACAAAATACAGATTATAAAACTAACTGAATTCCTGTGTTGATCTTATAGTTAATTAGTATCTACTTACATTAAGTTATAATTTGATTTTGATAAAATTTAAAATCTGCTGGTTTAGTTTGTAAAATTTATTTCACTTTCACATGGTCAAGCTCGGAGTCTCATGTGAATAACCCTGCATAAAATGTGAGTATATTAGAGGTACATTAAATTACTACAGTAAAAGTGTAGCGTCATTTATATTGAACTCTTTAGATATTTGTTTAAAACAAATTTATGTTTTAGCAGCAAAAAAAATGCGGTCATAGGTGTAAAATTCATAACGAAATCACTTGTCCTGACACCTTTAAATCCCGCGTTACAGTTCCGCCACCTGAATTTGTTCTGACACGCACCATCATAAATTTAAGTGGACATTTGAGATTTTCCTGGGAATTACAAATGAACAGCTATTTGTAATCAAAACATATTCATCTAAAGCAATTGCTAATTTTTTAGTAAGATTTTTTGTCCGACTATTGATTTGTCATTTAGATAAGTGATGACTGCTTCGCGCCAGTTCGTGACTTTTCACATATGTGCTCGAAGAGGATGGAATTGCTTACAGATTTCGGGATAAGTAGAGCAATATATAAGGTCAGTTTGTGGCGCCGTCTTATACCAAAAGGCGCCAGCTAAATGTCCCGGCACGCTCACCTTATAGTTTTGGGATTCTATAAAGCCGGGTTGAGGTTCTAGCCCACATTTGTACGCAATTTTCTTACACAACTTCATATCTGGCGACAGACGAACTACTAAATTGTGTGCGAGCGAATTTTTGTTGTTTAAAATGTTGTTTCTAGAATCTTGTTTTATTAATTTAGTGACGCTTATTATTAAAGCCACTACTAGATTTATAATATACGTCAGTTCTTTTTACTTGTTTTATTAAATTAAATCAAATTATTCAGTTTTGGCGCTCTTTTTGCGAGTTAGCGACCTCTCGTGAGAGAGCATGTTAGTTTAGATAACACGCATGCGTAGCACCAGTGTACTAAGTTGTTAGGTTATGAATAGTTTGTGATTCAACAAAATCTTCTTTAAAACTACAGAAATGGTGTGAAATGAAGAAGAGTTGGTTAAAAGTGCAATATTAACGTTTATTTTAAACTTAAATCGTTGATTTGGCTAATACAGTGTACAACCCGTGAAAAAATCGTTGCCTTTTGGTAGGCTTAGTTGTTCAGTGTTTTCTTTTTGAAGTTGCAATGTAAAAAAGACATAATGGGAGTAATCAACCAGATACAAATTACGGTTGTACACATGAGAAGATCTAAATATCTTGACATGAACAACATAGTATATAGAGAATGTGGAGAAGAAATTTATAAAACAATTTAACTTTTTTTTTGAAGAAGTATTATCAGTTGTAATAATATTCACGCTCTAACGTTCTAATTGTGAACAATTTGTCGAAACAAGGTTCAGAAGTACTTCTACAAAAAAAAACAAAGCACTCCCTAGAATAAAACGAAAATACAGAATGTTCCGTCTAAATCCTACATTAGAAGTATTGGTAGTTCTAATAAGGATAGTTACCTGAAAATTTGTATACAACCAAAATCTCTTAGGTCCTGCTTAGTGAAAATATTTTCAAGATGATGACACTTTCGGTTATACCGGAAGTCACAATCAACTTCCTTATTTTAAACGGAAAGCTATATTTTTTTAATGCGTTTACTATTATATAATTACTAGAGTTATTTTAAGGTATTTTTCAGAAACTTTCTCTATATCTAAATTTAGCCGTTTACAAAATATTTAGGATTTGTAATTGTTTTTGGAATTTGCACCTTCTAATAGTTTGGAAATATCTTTTAGCTTATTTGAGAGAAAGCCTAGATCTTTCCATTGTTTTCCTTTGTTTTCAAATATCTAAAAAAGAATAACAAACCACAAATGTTTAAAGTAAAGTTTTTAGGACTTTAAGCACGAATAACTCAATTTTTTCAAACGAAATGCTACAAGTTTTATTTTATTAAATCGTAAAGAATTTGATTCTGCTTCGATCTGTATTAACATTTCCTATACTTATTTTTAATAGTTTTTAAGTTACAATAACTTTTTGTTGGGATTGAGAAATTCATTAGTAATAAGCCTTTTATCATAAACTGTCATGGAAAAGAAAGAAAAAAAGTGAGAAATTAAAGTTCTTTTAAACTAACATTCAATGAATTTATTTAATTTTCACAGGACAGATATCATAATTTTGAACAAAGTTTGTCGTTTTAATTAGAAACGTTTTTATGGCAATCTACGCAAAAATATCTGTGGTTAGTAAGAAATTTTCTACAATGTCAAAAAACCAAGATAATAGCTTGAAAATTATCACATAAAAAAATTACATAAAACTAACTTTAAATTTTTGGGTTTATTAACTCCTTGTCCAATTTTTAACACACTGAAGAACAGATATAGGCTTTGCCTTGTAACTGTCCAGACATGATTTTGAAATCTCTAAACCTAAGAAAGTTAACAATTTTTAAGTGCAAATCCAAAAATTTTCAAAAATTTTTAATTATCTCGAAAACTCGAAAAAATTGACAAAAACGGTCTTGAAATAACTTAACTAGTCCAAAAACGCAGTGATAAACATAGCTTCTCATTTAAAATAAAAAAGTTGAAAGCGACTTCCGATATAACCGGAAGTGTCGCCATCTTGAATTTCATTGAGCATTAACGGATTATGGCTGAGTACAATCTTTCAAGAACATTAGTGTATTAAGTTATTTGGTTATGAAAAGTTTGTGTTTCAACAAAATTTATTAAACAATTTCTTTAAGACAGCGTAGAGATGTTGTGAAATAAAGAAGACTTCTTTAAAACTATAATACTAACGTTTATTTTGAATTTAAATCATTGACTTGGATAATACGGTGGAAAAAACGTGAAAAAATCAATCGTTGTCCTTTGGTAGACTTATGTTGTTCAGTGTTATTTTTGGTGGTGCAATGTAAAAAAAAAATCTACAAAATGGTTCCGCGTCACGCTTTACGAATGGTTCCCTGAAGCCCCAAAAAGGTGGCAAAACGTAGACAATAAATAATTTACCAAAATTAAATGTGTCTGCATTACCGAATATCCAATTAGTTATAAGTTATAAATCAATCAAACAGCCGATGAAAAACAACTGCATAAAAACATAATGGTAATAATCAACCAGAAACGAATTACACATCCGAAGAACTAAATATCGTGACACAAGCAGCACAGTTGATATAGAGAATGTGCAGAAGGAATTTTTTTTATGAAAAAGAAGAAGAATAACATTCATGAAATTAACTTTGTAATTGCGAACGATTTGTCGAAACAAGGTTTTAAAGTACTTCTACTACAAAAAACAAAACAGATCTTAGAATAAACGTAAACGTGAAACCGAAAATATATTAGGACAATGTTTTGTTACCTTAACTTCATGGTACATTGCGTTCAATAATGAATCAGTTCCTTAAAACTCTAAGAGCCGGTTTATAGAAAGCTTCATTAAATTTTAATTCGTTGTTAAAAGTTAACAACACGAATGCACCAATCAAATTGATTCAATTTGGTCACGTGATGAGTTAATCAGGCATTTAATTGGGGATTAAATTAATAAGGCTTCTATAAACCGGTATTAAATAATGAAAGTGACTGTTTTGAATATCTGTGTCAAAAATTTTCTACATTACCTGATGCAAAAACAAAAGAATTTTTATTGGACCAGGAACCAGATCCTTGATGAATGACAAAAAAATTGAATCTCTAATGATTGGTGCCGAGATGGAAACTTTGCATGCGTTGTACCTAATTTTCAGGATAGTCACATACATCCAAACTATGATTATAAAATTATTGCTTATTGGCCAATAAAAAATATAAACAATCATCCCCTGTCGTAATTTATATAATTTTGTCTTAGTGTTGTAGAAAAATCAGATGTGATAATGTGTAGCAAGCAGCGTTCTCCCAGCGATCGCATTTCAGGCTCTTTCCGTGTTGCACATATTGGTCGAATCAATCTTAGTAGCGACGACATTTTTGAAAGTTACATCTGTTAAAGAAATTGATCATTTGATAAAAAAGTTTCAATGTAATTACCTTCGATAGATAAAATCTAAATCGGCGATGACACGACTAGTGACAAATTTAACTCTCGTTTGAAATAAATTCGTTGGCTGTACGCCTTTTCAGCGGGCACCGGAAAACTGTCATAGCAGATATTTCAATTTAACGTTATGTATAGGTATAGACATTTTTCTTAGAAGAGCAGTGTTCGTTTTAACGTTTCTATTGCTAGCTTTCTAGTGGAAAAAGTGTATTTGTTCTGAATGTTTTGTCTTATCTTTAATTACAGGAGAGAAGTGTTAATTAATTCTTGAATGATTTTAAGGCATTAAAATTCTCATAATATGAGATCAATAAAAAAATGTTTTTTAGAAAATAGCTCTTATTGAAAAGATGCACTAAAAAGTAAAAAATTATGTTTTTCTATCAGAGGAGAATATTGTTGATTACAAATTAGGATTTTAAAATTTAAGAAGGTAATTCTGTAATGCCGTATTGTTATGACTTATGACCGTTCCCAAAGCTTTTATAAATTTGAAAATCCTAATTTGTAAGCAAAAATATTCTCTTTTGAAAGAAAAACATTTTACTTTTTAGTGCATGTTGTAAATTGAAGCTTTTTTCTAAAAAAAATTTTTTTAAATCTTTATTTATTGCTTTTTAGTCTTTACTTATTCCAAACGTCTTTTTCTCTGAGATTTAGTTTCGCCGTATTATTGTAACTCCATTATTTTTCACATATTAACCTTTGTTCTGTGGCTATACTTTATCGTCCAAGTTATAGGAAATTATAAAAAATTGGCGACATTTGTTTGTAGTGAAACGTAGTGAAAATGATTAGGTATTAATATATTTCCCAATAGCAAACATACCATTAATGTTGGTATAAGTTACGGTATGTACACATTGAAAACCCATTTGTAAACATAACCTAAAACTTCAAAACCCCATTTAACCTCTTTAGGGGGTGTTTAACCACATAGGATTGCATTGTCACGCAGATTAAGTAAGTATGCAAAATTTGGATTTATTGGAACAACAGGAACCCTTTCAAATTTGGCTCCAAAAATATGAAACAGACAGACAGACAATAAAGCAAGTTAAATAAAAGCTTTTAAAAATGAAGAAATTAATTAACCCCTTTTCTTAGGGATGGAGTTGCCAAGACTTAAAATATGCGTTTCATCTTTAACCGAAATCCCAAGTACTAATTTGCATGTATACAGGGTGTCCACTGCTCAGCTCCCATCTTCTGTAGCTCAGTTATTAGTAAAGTTGGACCTTTAATATTTTGTACACGTTCTTTATACTCTAGAACGTATTTCTGGAAAATATGTTTGATTAAACAGAGTGTCTCAAAAAAGTATGACGTCATAATATTTTTTTTAACTGCAACCTATTTTTTAGTGCTCGTTTTAGCTTTTTAGCCTTTTTAGCTTCTTAGATACTTTATACATACTTGGGCAAGGTTTAACAGACTTATTAATTAAGTTTGATTGATCTGAATTATACAGGGTGTTTACAATTTTGTTTCAAACTTTTTAAAACTTTAGGGCCTTTTATTTTGCTTATTTCAAATGGCAACTCGGACAAAAATTGAATTATCTTTGCGGATAAAATTGTAGAATTGTAAAAATGTACACTTTGTTAGCCAAATTATAATAATAAAAATTATAACTCGATGCAAAGGTTGTAAGGTCTCAATTTTCTCTGTTGAAAAAGCTGAAACGAGCAAGCGAAACACTTCTGTCTCAGTGAGTTCGATAAAAGCTTTCCTCGATACTGAAGGTTCGGTTTCGGTTTTGTCCTCTGGCTTGTCATGACACCCGGTTTTGTCGCCTTAATTAATAGATTAGGACAAGCTGGCTTGCTGTTGTCTGCCGGAAAATACCTTCATCATCTTCGAGTTCACCAATACTTTTTCTTGAAACCAACTTCTCTACTTATAAATTATTTTAGGCGGTCTATCTAAGTTTGAATTTTAGTTGAGTGATCGATCTTTATCTTACATTTTCTTTCTTAATAAGTTCACGAGGTAAATCTTGTGTACGAATATAGTATAAGCCTATTTAAAAGAAAATCGACAAAAATGCCAAAAAAAAAAAACGAGAATTAAGACTAAATTGTCTAATTTGAACCAATTAGTTCGCACAAAATTTTAACACTACCTGTTCTGTAAGTCATCATTCACTCACAAATGTCTTTCAATGTACAGGGTGTTTCAAGTTTTAGTGTCAGTGAAAAATTAAATACTTCTAGTTGCCCAAAAGAAAAAACTTATATCTTAGATCATTTTAGTCAGGTGCAAGTTCCATGGTAACCCTGCAATAATATTTTACAGTCCGTGGGCTGTAAATAAATATTATATATCAAGGTATGCCATTGAAATACCTTCAGAACAATATTGTTTTGTATCCCTAACACGTAACAAACGCCACACAAATTTTGAATTTGACAACAATCTGACGTTTATAGATTTTTCATAAAAATATATTCAAAAAATGTTTTACCTTTTCTTGTATTTCTTATATCTTAAACTGTAAGCTCTTTTTTTGTTTTCGACCGCTTAGGAAATGTCGATACCCTCGGTTTCCCAATTTTGCATTCTCGACCAAAAAAATTACATTTATAGTTTATGGTACATACGTAATGTACTATTAAGTGATTTTTGATTATCTACCAATTTTTGGCCCTAGAAACGTTTGTAGTTTGTAGTAGAAAAAATAAAGTGTAAACTGTGATGTGTTACTGCAGCTCAAAAATTTTGCAAGGCAGATATGACACACTGTAATTTTATCAGTCCAAACTACGGTTATCTATAGGTTAGGACATGAAACGACACACACAAATAAAAATTCGATAGTTCAGTTACTGTTGCCAGAGAGCGCAGTTATTCCATTACCCTCTAAGTTTTCAGAGCAATTAATTTGAAAAAATAGTTGTATTCTCATCTAGTTAAGTTTGAAATCATTTTACATGTAGAAAAACTTGTGCTAATCTGCTCAACTGAATTCTCTGTCAATAAATGTCAACACTGTCAGTTGTGAAATACACAAATTGTCAAATAAATAATTTTAAAAATTGCATCAAAATGCAACTAAATTGTTACACTGTGCAAGAAAACACTTTTATTGTCGAAGTTTTTTTCCGAATTGGAGACTTAATAAATGGAAAATGGTAATATTAGGTGTCTAAATGCCTGTCATTAATTCTATAAAGCCGCATTTTTGATTTTACATGGTAAATTCACAGACGACTAGATAAGAATCATTTAAAAACACATTGTCTAAATGTTAACACATAGCAAGCAAAAAAAAACAAAAAAATCAGATAGAGCATTAAATTCTCAATAGTAATTCATAAACATAATGCAAAAATTTTATTGTAAACTGTGGCGGTTCTTCAGTTCTCCGAGAGATGGCATTGCAGCTTTCTACTTACGACTATAGCATTTCTATTTGTAAATAAATAGTCGTATTGTAAAGCTGTCAGACAGTTCTGAAAGCAAACTGTCGCTGTCCAATGAAGTACACTTTATTCACCACACTACAATTCAGGAACTATAAGTGCTATAACTGAACTGTCTATGACTTCTGAAAGCGAATTGTCTGACAGCTTTACAATACGACTAATTATTTACAAATAGAAATGCTATAGTCGTAAGTAGAAAGCTGCAAAACTATATTTAAAAAAAAAAACAAAAAATTCCAAACTTCAGTCAATTTGCACTCTCTCACATATTTTGCAAAACGCTGTGAATACGGTTACAGATGCAAGAAAAATGTTAGGAAAAAAGTTGTAGAGAATTAAATTTTCTACAAAAAAGTCTGCGAGACCATATCTCTATCTCTCATCCAAAGACGTTCAAGCGACAGATTTGCTTAATTTTTTTGTTCAAGTATTGGAAAGTTAATCTACACCTAAACCGTTGAAATGGTGTTACAAACTTTTTTGTAGAAAATTTTTTGTAAATACAAAGTTGCGAAGAATTAAATTTCTTATAAAAACGTCTTATTTTTAATGGCAAAGAGCATATTTTAAATTTGAGATATTTTTTTTCTCATATTTCTTATGAAAATTTTAATTGTCGTTTTTTTTCACACCATTTCTGCATTTTTTTCCAAGTAACTAGTGAATTGGTTGGATTTAAGTTAATTGAAAACAATTTGGTGCCGAGACGATTTAACGCTCGAAGCGCCCTCATTTTTACTCTGCCGTAATGTTTCCTGGGTTAAGAAAATCGTGATTCGTCTCCTAAGTTATAGTTCTCCGTAGGTTTATCCTCTGTGATACATGTTTTTTTTAATTATATTAACTTTAATTTGTAATAATCACGCATAATAATGTGAATAAGGAAAGAAGTTATTTTTTATATCCTTAATATTTTTTTGAAAATAGTGTGGAGAAGTATAAACCGTTGAAGCTGAATAATCATCGCCCAACTACATACACACTGTATACACAAACTTGGTGTAAATTGTAATTCAGTTAATTATTTTGCGCTATCTGAATATCTGGTACTGAGATACATTACCTAATTACCACAATTAGAAGCATATTAATTTTCCAGCAAGCAGTTATTAATGCCCTCCACATTATTCTCCAGTTGCTCTTACTGCCAGCAATCAAACCCTGCCGTGAATCACCTAAAATGATTGTAACATCCTTCCGTATAGGAAAAGATAAATGGTTTGTAACGTTTCAACGGCGGAATAAAATTGCGACAGAGATTTACAAATTTGTCTGCAAGTAAGAATAAATAATGCTCCACAACTTTTCTCATTTATCCCAATTTATTCCAAAATAAAACATATCACATTGTCCACAATTGACATCCACTACACAAAACTACAAAGAAATATTCCATCAAAGGAAGTGCATCTCGAATATCACGAGTGTGTTTACACGTATCGATTGTGAAGTGTACACAAAAGCTTCTAAACACTTAAACAAATTGCAGTTTTAACAGAAGCCAGATTTACATAAATCAGAGTGAATACTGACACACTACTCTGAATGTAAACTACAGTTATTTACTTTAATAAATCATACCGCTGCATATTCATGCATGGCCAGGATAATTGGAAATTCAATTATGAGTTATAATTTAAGGCCAGTACTTTACACTACACAGGTAGTTGCTCTTCGTTACTCAAATTAGTAAACGTCCCTTGTTGTCATGTCACCATTTATTCTCCTGAATACTCTCAGAATATACAACAAAAGCTTGGCCCTCATAAAGAAGCTTGCATTTAAATTACGACCTTACTTTTGCTAGCATTTAATAATTGCATCATGTTGTGGTGGGTGGTCAATAAAAAATAAAAACAACAGCAGAAAAATTTAATTAATTTAGTAAAAACAACTACCGCAAAATCAATTCTAAAGAGCGATGAACAGCAATATTTCACAGAAACTGTGCACCATAATAAAAACTGATATCATTGGTTTGCATAAATCATCAATATGTGTCTCATAAAGTAAAATATGCAAAATTTATTGACTGAAACCACATTATCTGATTATTTTTTATTTAAATTTTATTGTTTTAAATAGATTGGAGCGGCATGTTAGCACAGATTTATTTTCAATATATTTTTCAGCTTTGTGTGGTCATCTCTATATCCGATATTAGACATAAGTGTGTTAATTTTACCAGTAATAAAACTCTTAAAGACGACAACTTTTCTAAATTATATTTTGCAAAATTCTTACTTATTATTTTCACTGCTTCCTTCCTAAAAGTAACACTCGCAGTAACAAAAAAATTTACTGGTGTTTTAAACTATTCAAATTGTTTGTTTTTATCACAACGAATAGAATTCCGTACTTTTGTTTTTGTGTCCATAGGCGGATACACGTTTTCGTATCTTATTTTTTCAAAATTTTAAGTAAATTGTCAAAACTTTTACTGAAAAATTACAAATAAAAAACAGTTATTTAATCCAACTTCTTGTTGGATTTCCTTGGGGTGGAACATAAATAAAACAAAGTTTAAAAAACCCGACACACCAAACCTTTATTTAAAAACACTACGCGTTTCAACCACAAAGTGGTCATCCTCATCCAAATACAAGTTTGGTGTGTAGGGTTTTTTAAACTTTGTTTTATTTAAACTAGTAATTGGTTAATGAAGGCGATTAAAAAACAAAACTGTTTAATGCACGAACGAGTGAGCGACTGAGTGTTTTTAATAGTTGAGTTTATTAAGCACCCATTAAAAAACAAGTTTTTTACAATATCTTTATATTGACCGTAAACTCTTTTTTTCTGACAAAATTGAAAAATAATGATGAGACCTTATAAAACACTTTAATTTTTTGTTTATCCTCGAGGTAGATCATTTTTAAATTTTTCCACACTTTCCATTCACTTTTCTACAAAGACTATTAGAAGAAAATAACGTCAACTTCATATACAGGCTGTTCGCGAAGTTAAGGAGTTTCTTTTAAGAGGTGCTAGCATGCTTGTTCTTAAGAGTTTTAGCCTAAAACACCTTAGTAAAATGTTGATGATAACGAAGATACAATAACTTTTTTTTTTAATTTTGGAAGTCGGTTCTGTTCAGAACATAAAAAATCAAAGGATCATTGGCGTAATCAACTATTACAACTATCATCTAATTAGTCGGAAAAGGCTCACTGTAATAACAATTTAACAGATGTCATGAAATTGCTTGGGCAACGCTATCCGATTTCAGCTGCGGCATTTAAAGTGTACTTGGAGTATGAAAAATAATAATAAAAGGATCATTTTCGAAAATCTAGTATCCACAATAATGAGTTGGATTTTTTTGAAGTGCTCATCTCAAAACAGCAGTTAGACAAGACCGGACTCAAAATTTTAGAAAAACTTAAATTTATCTCCGGTAATAAAAACGTTTTATTGAAACGATTTAGGCTAAAACTATTAAGAATAATGCATAATATCTCATGTTAAAAGGAACGCCTCAACTTCGCGAACATCCTGTATTTTCAGTTTCACGTAAAAATCACGTTTGCTACAAAAACATAGTTACCATTGGAATATACGTTAGTCGTCATTGTTCTTTTATTTGTATGAGTATTCGAAAATAAAATTAACTAGACGCCCTCTGGTGATGACTTTTGAACCATGTCGAAAACAGTAACGAAATTTTCGTAATTCCACATTTAATTGACATCTAGTAAATTGTTTAACAATTTTGCGTGTATAGTGTTAATTGCTTACATTGGAGAGAATCACTTTAAAAGTACGTGGTGGTAAATACTAGCTTTGACTTTGGTTCTGCGGTTTTTTGCGGTATAAAGTGTTTATTGTTGGAATTTGAAAGTGGATAAAAAGTGAAAAAGATTTAAATTTTCATTACAAAGTGTTATCAAACAGTTTAATTAAAGACTATAGTAATGGATCACAGCGAACACAAAGTTGGGCTCAAGAAACCAATAAATTAGTGAAGTTTGTGAATTTTAGCTTAGAATTTTTCCACTGATAAAATCATGAAATACTTCGATAAATCAACAAAACTACAATTAAGATTAACAACTGCTAATACACTTAAACGTAAATTATGCCAAAAGGTAGGCTTCTCAATGTCTTTGTAATAATTTTCCAATAAAGAAAGTAAACCAAAAAGTCATTCATTATTCGTGTTTTCCTCGACATCTCCAATTTATCAACATTCGTTTCTTCTACCAAAGATACAATAATCATTCCGCATAGGAAATGTAATAATTGTGAAGCCTCAAAATTCGTACAACGCTCAAAATATCCGAATAAACATTTTCCCGCCATTTATGGGTACTATTTTCCACCTAGCTCAGTGGCGCCCTCAACGGTAACTTTACTTCCGAATAACTGGTTGTTTATATCAAAATATCATCAAAACGTCAAATTCCCAAAATCAGTTACTTAATGAAAAAGGGTGTATTAATTATGTCTATTAATACATCTTTTTTTAAATAAAATAATTTATTAAAGGGGAGAATACCTACGCTAAAAAGCGTCGAATTTCAGCCATTTTCCTCGGTGTTTTACAGCCAACAAGTTATTTACAGAATACATTCTTTTACTCGGGCTGTAGGTGCAAAAGTGTTTAAAATGCTGTAAGTGAAAACTGAAAAAAAATTGGTTCTTTGATCTTTATTTCCCATCAACATTGTGAGTTAAAGAGAAAATAAATTACTTTTGCACCTGTAGTGCAAATAATAAAGAATAAAGTGCCTTTTATTTTAACCTGAAATTGTTAATTGTTAACTAGTAAAAATCTTAAAACGAACTTGCGGTACTGGTGTATAATATCCGCAATCCTTCTTTTATGCGCTCGCTTCAAATCAGTGTTGTACATTCATTTTTTATGGCCGGGGAGCTCTTTCCTTAAAAACGGAATCTATTACTAATCACTTATTGTTATGCAAAATTTTCTGCTGAGTTTGAATCCGATTTTAGGATTTTTGGAGTTGCCTTTATCATGAAAAAGACGTTTTTGTAGAAACTCTTGAAAAACTTAAAATTGGTCAAATATTTCATTTAGATCATCATATCTTCCATGTGGATAAAGCTAGAAACTTAGTTTTTTTTGCAAAAAAAATGTTTACTGAATGTAGTTTCTAACGTAAATACACAACTTTTAATTTTTAGTAAAGAAAACTCAAAAAAATGGGCAATACTACGAGTACAAAGCGAAATACGCAGCAATGCCACTTCAAGCGCATATCGCAGTAACTTTAAATTGAAATAACTTGCTGAGTGTTAAAGCTATCAAAAGGATTCTTGCACCAAAAACATACCTAATCTATTGGTTTCATTTCAATTTAACTATGTATAGGTCTATCTTTTAAGATAAAAAAATTTATCGCATCTCGAAAATTTCACTACACAAATATGAAGCGTTATAAGAAAAATGCAATTTTCTCAGTTTTCGTTTCTCCAAAGTAAATCTTTTGTCTAATCGTTAGAATCCACATTCACTGAGCAATCTTTTGCAAAAGAAAGAAACTTTTTAGCTTTATCCAGAAGGAAAATATGTTGATGCAAACATAAAATTTGACCAATTTTGAGTTTTTTTTTTAAATTTCCACAGAAACGTCTTTTTCATAATGAAATCAATTCCAAATCGAAAAACTAAGTTTGGATTCAAAGTCTGCAGAAAATTGTGCATACGAATCAGTTTAAAAAAACGTGTGCCCTCCAACCCAGATGAACAATTTGTTCAATTTGGTCAGGTCAGGTCAGGCCAAGTCAAGTCAGTGGCGCGCAATATAATTAATAAGTTATTAATGACTTGACCTGACCTGACAAATGACTTTTTGCCGTTTAGATGCGAAACAGAGGAATTTTTTCCTTAATATCGAAATTAATAAACGGTCAACAAAAAAAATATTTTTATAGTTATATATATTTGTGTAATTTGATATTACTAATGTTTTTGGAAATTTGATCCCAATGAGGATAAGGAGGGGATAAAAGTGTGTATGAAAATTTCTAAACTTGGTCGCCAAGTTGAGACATTACTTTTAACATGTGATGTTATGCATTGTTCTTAGAACTTTTAACCTCAATCACATCAATAAAATGTTGATGATAAAGAAAATATGACGATAATTTTTTTTTCATTATTATAACCGATCTTAATTAAATTTACATATTTACAGAAAAAAATCATAGGTGTTGTTCAAAAAACCTGCCACAGTTGCCATTTAATTAGTCACATCGATTTACACTTGCAGTAATAACGAGCTCACAGATATGTTGCTATATTCTATATAAGAATAACATGATTGAAAATCTGATGTCCTTAGTAATAAGAAAATACCTTTTTTAAAGCGCCCATCTTAAAGAGGCAGATGAACAGAAGTGGACTGTAGATTCCATAATTGTTTGGTAACAATCTATTAGCTTTAGCTTTAGCTTCACTAATGTTCTGTTAGATAAATTAGAAGAAAAAAAGGTGGTTTTTGGAATTTTCCTAATATCCTAATAAGTAAATTAAAGAAATACGGCATAAGAGGAATTATGTTAAAGTTGATCACATCTTATCTTAATAATAGGTATCAGCAGGTCACAATAACAAAAAACAGTACTGTATATACATCAAATAAACTTCTAATTAAACAAGGTGTACCTCAAGGTAGTATACTAGGGTCTTTATTTTTCGTAATATATAAAAACGACCTATTAAACATTTTAACAGCCTTAGACAACAATAGTGCAGTTAACTTTGCTGACGACACAAACATATTAATTTGGGGTGAAAATATGACAGATACAATGAAAGAAGCAAAGATATGCATGAATAAGGTAATGAACTGGACTAAAGAAAATATTATTAGTGTTAAATTTTGAAAAAACCAACGGCATTCATTTTGCAATATGTAATCACAAGAATACAGAGAAACCGAATAAAATTGTAATATCATCTAAAGAAATTGATTTAATAGAGAAAACTAATTTTCGGGCAATATGCACCGTAAGTTAAGCTGGACTAATCATATAGATAATTTATTAAAAAAATTAAACTTATTACATTTTACAATAAGTGTTTTAAAAAAATACATTAACATTGAACAACTAAGAATAATATACTTCGCAAATTTTCAATCATTACTAAGCTACGGTATAATATTTTGGGGGCAAAGTGGAAAGATGTCAAAAGTATTTGTTGCTCAAAAACAAGTCATGAGAACTATGTTTAACTTAAAATATAATGAAACTTGTAGTAACATCTTTAAAAGCAATAAGTTTTTGACAGTAACTGGTTTATACATATATAGATTACTTTTATTTTTCTTTAAACTGAATCTACTATTTATTGTCACTAACGGCCATAAGTACAACACTCGCAAAGTAAACTTAGAGTATCCAAGACACAAACTCACGCTGACGGAAAAAAATTCTCATTATGCAGGAATAAAACTATACAATAGTTTACCTGTGCATCTACGCACACCTTGCAATTTAAATTTATTTAAAAAGAAAATATTTGACTACATTTTGGATCTCAAACCATATACTTTAAATGAATTCTATAATAGACAGGTTTTTTGACTTATGTCTTAAAATTATTTTTATGTTATTGTTATTTCTGTGTATAATACTGACGTTTTTCGTATCAATTTTGTTACTACATCTGTATAAATTGATAGAAATAAATTATTATTATTATTATTATTACAACACTTATAAAACTTACAAAATATTAATTTTTTGTTAATAAGAATTTCTGAATTTTGCGCGAATGTGCCTCTCTGAGAAAAAGTGCATTATGTATTATTTACATTTAAAAAAAGGTTTCGCATTGATTTGAGTTAACGAAATCATAAAAGTCATAGATAAAAAGCATAAATTTACCATCTCCAATTAAAATCAAAGTTTGTACATTGTTCAGAAATATTTCTCTGTAAAGACGTTGGTGAATTCTATTAGGTGTACAAGTGACAATTCCAAGCAAATAACGCTAAAAAGCTTTAAATTTAATAACCACAACAAAAAATGATTAAAAATAATAGTAAAAATGATTTGTCAAAACGAAAAATGATTGTTTAACAATTTCAAACACTCTCTTTGTTCAAAAATATTTAGGTGTTCACGAACTCTCTAATTTTAATGGGCTATGCCGCTTTGCCCAAATGATTCGGTTGTTTGGTGTTCCTGTAGTTAAAAAAAAATTAAAACAACTTTACCCATTTATACAAAAAAGAGATAAAGGTTTTGTTATTAATTAAAACATTCAGAAACTACAATAACATAACATGAATACAAAAACATTTATTATCGCTAAATCAGTCTGGTTTACGCAGACAAAGGCACAGGCAACTGCTAGTGTTCAATATATTTTTCAGCTTTGCGTGGTCATTACATTAATAAAAATACCTCGGAACGACTGGTGGGTGAATCACTTTGTTTCCTTCCAATAAAAGAAAACTTGTAAAAGCGCTGAATATTTTTGTCGCCTTGGAGAGCTTTCTAAAAAGTATTCGACTAAAAGCGTGAACTTGTACCTTGTTAGGAAATTAAAACATGAGAATTATTCAACGTTGAGGTTTTCTTCCGAAATGCGGCGGTAACACTAGCGGAAAATAGGAAAAACGAAAGTTTGCAACTTTTGTCTACTTGTTTTAATTTTTTGCTCAGTGCTGATCTTTTTTAATAAAATTCAGGTAGAAACCCCACATAAGTTGCTCCCAGGACATTTTTTAATTAAGTCTAAACTCATTGAGAGTAATAGCAAAATGTTGTGAGTTTCCGTCTCCCTCCCTCCTCCGTTCGCAAACTATATTAAATTCCCGCACACAAACGAAGTGAATTTTATGGTCAGAGATTACGTGCAGAGATAAGAACGTTTAAATGGGCAACAATAAATTAAATTTTTTCCAGAAAGTTGAATTTTTGTGTAGAGGTTAAAATTAGGGTTTCCACACTGGCAGTCGTTTAGAATTCATCGGAAGTAGCAGGTCAGAGGGAAAAATAAAACGAATTTTAAGCATTTGTAGATAAATATCAGTAAAAAGATAAATCTTGATCTGATGCATGGTAAAGGTTTTTGGTTCACATTTTTCGAATGAAATTACGAACCCTATCACGTCGTGCACTGAAACTAATAAATTTTCACTTCACACCCTTTGCAGTAATAAAAACGTTCTCTGAGGGCATGTAGCAAATATGGCAACATGTTTGCTATAATATGCACATCACGGACATCCCAATTTATTGTGCACTCGTTTCGACACAGAAGCGCTGTCGAAACACATTTATCCTGAAAGAATTCGCTTTGATTGAAAGAGGACTTGCCATTCCATAAACTTATTTTAGAATATAATTAGCTTTGCGCGCAAACTAGATCAATCAGTTGCTGTATTTAGCGCAACTTGATGGTCGGAAGGATTCATTAAATTGCTTTGGGACAATGGACCACTCTAGAGGGTATCAATTCCCAGCAACTGCTGTAAGAACTTCACTTCTTTTCTTGCTCAGATGAAACAACAATGCATGAAGAATGGATACGAATGCGCGCCATAATAAAACTATAAATTTGTAATACGACTCCTTTTAGGCCCAAAGCTATTTCTTTGCCTCATGATTCTTTTATTAAATCATCTCAACAACTCCAAATATGCGGCACGTACCGCAACACTTATTAGATTGTAAATGGCATCTTCAACTTATTATTAAACCTCACAAACTCTATACACAAAGTGTTTATAAATGAATGTGGGATCGTAGTACGTATTAAAAGTTTGCCGCTTTTTTCAATAATATACGAACAATGAACCTAGAAACATGAAATTTGGAAGGTACGTTCCTTGGAGGGTGTAGAATTCCGCTAAGAAGGGATTTTACGAAAAAAAATTTTAAAAGGGATGAAATGAGGTGTTAAAACTTTGAAAAAAAAAACGTAATTTTAAAAGAAATAATTATGAAAATGGAGTGTTATACTCGAAAGTAAAAGTTTTTGGAAATTGCAGATTCTGAAAGTAGACACAAAATGATGTCTAGTACTATCGGTCTGAGTTTTTTTAAATCGCTACTTTTTTAGTAATAATAGAAAATTCGCGCTGTGACGTAAGCAATGTCTCGACTAATGATTCGTCAGTCTTTCGCTGCATACAATTAACACTACGACCTACGTTTGGGTTGGTAAACGTCAAACACAAATGTCAAAACCGTGCGTTGTCGATTGTGACTGTGTTGTGTGCTAATATTTTGCAGGAGTTTGTGTTTTGGTAAAATGACTGCTCCTGCAGCACATCTGAAGTCGTATGTAAAACAACAGAGGCAGAAATTAAGAAAAAACGTACGTCTTTCAAGCTATCTTTGTTGACCCAGTTTTCTATCTCAAGTTCTGTGACTGGCTGATTCAAAAAGGAACATTGCTGACGTCAGGCCAGGAATTCTCACCTTTTCAATTATTTTTCCCCAAAACGGTTGAGCTTTGGTTAAAATAAAAAAACATGGGTCGCCTATTTTGTTGTTGGCTATCCGTATAAAAATTTTCATTTTTTAGTATAACACTCCATTGCTATTTAGGTCTTACGTTAAAAATAAAAAGACGTGTTTTAGAATTTTTGAGTAATCAACTCTGAATGAGGTTAAATGGGGCGTTTTTTGAAAATTCTGAATATTAAAAATTATACAGTTATAAGCTCGGTTATGAGTAAAGTTGGAGTTTTGATACTTTGTGGACGTTATTTATACTCTAGGAAAATATTTTTGATTATACAGGTTGTCTCAAAAAAGTATCACGTCATAATAATAAATTTTTCGAATGAAGAAACACGTGTTTCAGGATTTTCGAAAAATTAACCTCTAAGGCCTAACTGCACCGATATGGCTTAAAACGTAAGCTCTGCTTAAGCGTATCAAGTGAACTGCACTGTGAATGTACAACTTGTATAAAACTTTGTTTAAACTAAACCGTACCTTGGGTACCGCTTGAATAGCGCTTAACGCTAAAAAAGCAAATTGAAAGTACTGTTTGTAAACGAATCGTTCTTGTGTTATTCGTGACTTGTATGATAAAAATATAAGTTCTAATGCTTCAAAATACATTTTCAGCGAAGTAAAATTTAGTACACATCTTCGGTATAGTATAGTAGTTTTTTATAGAAGTAAAGAAAAGTTGTTCATTATCTGTGAGTAATGGGTTTCTGAAACGAGTGGCGAGCACGAGTTTTAGGAAGGAATCACGAGCAGGTAATGCCAACTTTTCCTTCCGTGTATAATACAACGTTTTCTCTTATATATCGAGAAATTTTTGTTAAATTTTTTCACCGATAGAATAAAAAAATCACGAATAGAACAAAAGAATCACCAAATAGAATAAAAAAATCACCAAATGGCTACTTTATTCTATCGAATTTTTGTTGTATGGCTTTAATTGTGTATTGTGTTTTCACCTAGTTATATAAATTTCTTCAATATCACTCCAAATTCGGGTACGTAGTTTAAATCTAATTTCTCAGTTTTGCATTTTAAGGAGATATGAACTATTTTTATATCCGATTTTGACACTGACAATTGTTTATACAAAAACAGACCATAACTAAATGAAATAATGTACCATAGTAACCACTTGTAGAATAAAGGTATACTGCCTCTACTCGTATCTATGGAATAAGCAACAACATTATTAATATCTATGACAGAAAAAAGATTTCTTGTTCTTACTGTCGCTTAAAAAGTGAAAATACTAATTGTTGCAGCAGCTATTCTGTACAATATTGCCAGAAAACCTGGATTGAATGATGGCATGACAGAAAATGGTGAAATTTTAGCCACATAACAATAAAGTTATTGCTTTTCAAAATGATAATTATCGCGCTAAATTATCAAATTTTTTTAGTTGTTTTTAATATAGAAAAAAACGTCTATAGCATTACTGAACTCATTTTATTAAAACTTTAATTCTTTTAACTGAATATCTAATTCTACAGACTTTTTCATCAATTTGAGTTCATTCAATATTAGCTAAAATTTTTTTCTTCTCAAATTTTAAATTATTGCTTTTTTAAACTTGTAACTTCAGAATAACATACTTTTTCCCCAAATAATTTTGGATTAGCAGACGACTGATTCAAATTTGTTGGTGTATACTCGTACTTTGTCAAAATTCAACTTTGAATTTTGAATTTGTTGTGACGTAGATAGTTGCTCAAGATGAAAATTTTTGAGCAATGCTTTTTCGTCTTCGAATTCAAAAATTATTTGCTTTGCTTATTGAAATTATGGGTTGGTATGGTAGAATAAGCATTTTTCTTTTTGCTCTAAAAAATTATTACGTTTGCATCTTTCTTTTTGTTGATACGAGTATGTTATCATATCTAAACAGGAAAGCTTACACATTTGGCTCTACATCTGGCTTCGTTCATCTCTACAGCAAAACTTTTTTTAATAAAATTTACTCACAGTTAAAGACTTAAATAGGTACTCACTAACTTCAATTTTGTTGGATTATTTTGCTCTTGGTAGCAAAACAAAAAACAATTAACTAACAGATAAAATGTCACGGTGCAGCTCGACTTTTTTAAACTGTTCTGTAAGCCTAGTTTTGTTTGGCATTATTTATAAGCCGAACCGGTGCAGTTAAACCTAAGGGGGTTAAATGGGGTGTTAAAGTTTATTTCAAAATTCGGAATTGTACAAATTATACAAGGTGGTCGAGCTCAGCTCCTGTATAAGTGAAGTTGGACTTTTGATATTTTGTAGATGTTATTTATACTCAAGGGCGTATTTCAAGAAAATATTTTTTGATTATCCAGAGTGTCTCAAAAAAGTGTGACGTGCTAGTATTTTTTTGTGCTCATTAGGATGCTTTTCTAGCTTCTTACATTTTACTATTTTTTTTAAAGTGGTTTAGTGATAACTGTTAACAAAATAAAAACCAAAAGAATCGATTTACACCTTTAGTTTTAAAAATTAATAAAACATAGAAGCAATATTTGTTGATTACACTATTATCAAGTTGATCAAGGTTTAACAGATTTAGGGCCGGTTTAGAGAAAGTGAAATTAAGATTTAATTTAAAATTAAGCTAATTCGAATTAAGTTGCAATTTAAAATGTATTGATAAATGTCAAGTTAATTGCGATTACAATTTAATTGCTATTAAATCGGCTTTTAATCATTAAGTTTGATTAATCTGAATTACAAGAGTGTTTATTTATTTATAATTTATTTTCAAACTTCTTAAATTTTAGTGCATTTTATGTTGCTTATTTGAAATGGCAACCTTTGTTGATTTTTAAATCATTCGATGCAGAATTAAAAAAGGAACATTTTTTTCTTATTACGAACCTAACGTAAATCCTAATACATTCGGAGTTATTTGCCAAAACTCATTAAAGAATCATTGAAAAAATCATTGAAAAAGTCATTGATAGAACAAGTTTTTGGCAAATGACTTCAAATGTGTTAGGATTTGCAATAAGGTTGTAGTAACTAAACATTTTTGTTTTTTAATTCTGCATCAATTGACATAAAACGAAACGGTGTTGAAACCATTTTCGATATGTATTAATTAAATTTGTCATTCAAAAACTTGACAAAATGAGTTTTCAGCAAATAACTCAAATGTGTTAGGATTTACGTTAGAGTTGTGAGAACAAAAAATATTCGTTATTTAATTCCGCATCGCGTGATATAAAGATAAACAGGGTTGGAACCATCCTCGACTTTTATTTAATAAATTTATCATTTAAATACTTGACAAAACAAGTTTTTATCATATAACTCGAAATGTGCTAAGATTTTTGTTAGGACTTAGATTAGGATTTACGTTTTAGAAAAAAAAACGTTCATTTTCTAATGGTATAAAAATATACAGGGGTTGCCATTTGAAATAAGCTAAATAAAAAGCTCTAAAGTTTAAAAAGTTTGATAATAAATATAAACACCCTGTAGTAATTCAGATCTTTACACTTAATTAGTAAGTCTGTTAGTCTTTGTCCAAGACGTGCCTATTAATAATGTCATCAAAAAAACATGGTTCCAAGTTTTTATTAATTTTTAAAACTAAAGTTTCTGAACCATTTAAAAAAAAAACATTAGAGACACGGAAGAACCAAGAAAGGCAATAAAAAATAATAGCATGGCATTAAAAATATTATTATGACGTCATCCTTTTTTTGAGACACTCTATAATTAAAAACAAGAGTATAAATAACGTCTTCAAAATATCAAAAGTCCAACTGTACTAATAACTGAGCTGGAGAGGACGGGAGCTGAACTGAGCCACCGTGTATAGTAGTAATGTTAAGTTTTCTTGGCTAGTCAATATGTAAATGTTGCATTCGACGCATTCAAGTTTCCTAACCGAATATCCTAATAATTGAAACACAAACAAACTTTGGAACAAGCGCATAGAAACTTTTTAAGCATTGTCTTCTGTATATATGAAACTTATTGAATATGAATACGGTTCCGCAAAAGTTTGTAAAGGGCGGACATGTCTACTGAATATTGAATATGTTATCGATGTAAAGGTTTAGTCCCGTTTTTGCGATTGTCAAAGCTAAGCCGTCGTAATTAAAATTCCCTTTGACCGATCTCCGACCATTTCATTTAGCGACATTGCGCCATACAAGGGCTTTTCTTGTCCACGTTTAATTGGTGTTTGGGGACAAACAAGGTGCAAATTCCTTATAATGTATGAGATGCAGCGTAACCTCTGTTCTGTACTCGCATCCGCTGTACAATTGTACCAAGCTTCCGGCAATTGTGCTTAATGTATGAACATCCTCTCTTTGTCGAGAGAAGAAGAACACGAAAACAGATACTTACCGCGCACCATTTATTAAATCGTCTCGTGTACAAACGCCCTACATCTCCTCTCAGCTCTTGAGATTGTTCACAACGTCTGCTCTTTACGTATGCTAAGTTTGTGTTAATTGATATTGCCTCTTTGAGTTGTGTTAACGAACAGTTAAGCGTCGCGTTGCAGATGAACCTCATATTTCAGAAATTATTCGCTCAAGCGTGAGATGACTTCACTGGTTTGCAAAATAAGGATATATATACAGACAAAAGCACAGGACAAAATGTGGTTTCGACAAATTATATGACGCTTAAAGTTTTGCCACATTCGAAAATCACAAAATTTAAACTTAAAATTGATTTTAGTTTGGCCATCTTTAAAACAAAATTTAATAAAAGTAATGCAATTTATGAAACTACAAAAAAATGATCAAATTTTGATTAGCTTTAGCTTCATATTTAAACAAATTCTCTTGATAATGAAATGATTTTTCAAAGCTTTGATTTGTCTTGCTTTTTAGCTGAAATTTTGCATGCACACTTGATTGATAAATTTGTAAATACAGGTTATTTTACATAATTTTACGAGTCTAATGCGCCTAATGTACGCACTCATATATACAAAAGTCACAAAACACTAAATAAAAAAATACTAATTTAATTTTTGGAAACCCATGGCAGTAGTTGTCAAACTAATTATTGTTTCATTAATGGTCATAAATTGCTGTTTTTCAGAAAGAATTTTCATGTGTTCTATCAAGAGACAGAATGATTTTAATCTATCTAACTCAATCGGTAACTAACTAAAAACGATAGCAAATTCTTGAAGGGGCGAACAAACTTAAGAAGACCATCCAATTTTTCAAAATTTGTAATCAAATCCGTATTTGTTTATTGCATTTTACTGGCGCAGGCCTCGTAAAATTATGTGAAACACCCTGTATGTAAAGCGATGGGAAAAAGTTATTAATAATACTAGTGCGAAAACACAAGCTTAAAGTTCGAGTGCTGTTGTTATGCAACGAGCGTATGCGAGTTGCATACCTAGATACCCAAGATTTTAAACGTTTTCGCATAAGTGTTAATCAATTTTTTTAATTTAAAACACGTTGCTTTAGAAAACGTGTTTTAAAGTAGTGCTTATAATCTAGGATTTAAATATTGAAAAGACGGCTTAAAATGTTTCCAACAAAAAAAGTCCATTATTGACCTTTAAATGTTAGAAAATTAATCTTTTTTTTTTAGAACGGGCGTACATACTAACCTCCTGACTCAACTAAAATTTATTTCAAGTTCACAGGGTGTTTTCGAAATTAACTACAACACAAACTTATATTTTTTAAGAAAAGAAACAATATTTCTTTCGATTTTTGGATTAGTTTTTGAAACAATTTGATTTTTATGATGACAACACGCTTTTTTAAAACAAATCATATTACATAAAAAATAACCCAATCAAGACAATTAAAAATGAAGAGGTTTGTTGTTTTTGCTGTTTGTTTGTTTTCTTGTTTCTTGTTTTGTTGTTTGTTGTTGTTTTTCCATTTAACCTTATTAAGGTATTCAACTTTTAAAAACCTTTTTGTATGTTTCTAATTGCAATGCGCTAAACAATTGGAACAGATTTAAGTTTGAACTTCTTTATTTAAAGTGGTCACAGTTCTACTTTTTTCAATTCTTTGTTTTTGTGTAATAAACTTTATTAATACGTGTTTTTGTCAAAAAAATTAAGTTATGGCAAAAACCAAGCCGAATCGAGCAATATACAGGCTGCTCAAAAACTGGCGCACCAACTCAGTGGTACATTGTTGAGAAGCATGTGTAGATCACGGGAAAAATCTTGAAAAAATTCCTAAAGCCATATTTAAAAAAATCTGGAGCTACAAACTTATTTTGTTAACTTCTTCAGTTTTCATTATTTTTTAATGTTTTTATGTTTCACACTAAGTAATCGTTCCCGAATACAACGATGAATAATTATTTTTAAATTATTGTAAATCAGACTTTAGCAGTTTTTTAATTTGAAAAAATTAAAATATACAAAAAAATCACAGTTTGTAGATGTGGCAACGCTGAGAACTATTTCCTAGGAAACCGTTTCAAAAATAATTTATTTTTATTGTTGATCAAATTCTGTTGCGATCACGACTGTTAGACAACGTTGCCACATATCATTTATTTGAAATTCGTTATTTATCAATAACTTTAACACAAAGAATTTTTTACTATTTTTACCTTTATATGTAAGCAATTCTCTACCACACACCATTGAGTTGGTTCGCCGGTTTTTGAGCACCCGGTATAGGGCGATTGAAAAGTGACGAACAAACTCTCTTATGATGATAAAAAACGTTCAGTTTTTTGAAGTTAGATTTTTTTCAGGCAATTAAATTTTGACATTTTTTTAGATTTGTTTTCCTTAGCAACGGTATCGATTTTTACTCTTTTGTTTTCTATGACGTCGAATTTAATTTAATGTTTGTCAAATTTGCAAGTTTTCAACTTCATAAGACATTAATTGTTGATTTTTTTAATAGGTATTTATTTAATGTTTCAAGAGCTGCTGTTTCCGGTAACTACAGTCAAAGAATAATCAGAAGTACCAAAAACTTAAAAATTTAACGTGGAAGAACTATATGTTCTGAAAAAAGGCTCAATCAATTTTTTGTCATAGGAACTTTTAATTCAGTTTGATGTTCTTTTTAGCATCCGAGAGATTGTCCGGTACTTTTGAATCAAATTGTATATTCAAATTAAAATTACCAGTATGACTTATCATACGTAGCTTACTACGTCCTAAAATGTGATAAAATTTAGTGTGTGCTGATTGAAAAAACATAACTTCAGTAATTTTTCAATATTGGAACAGCCTGTATATACACCTCAATATCTTAGAAATACTAAGCAGAAACGTACCTATAATTTTGAAAAAAAAGTTAAGTTCTCTAATAATAAACAAGTTATGGAGCTTTTTCGGATAGTTGGGACAGCCTGTATGTGTCAATAAATAAATACAAAATGTATCCTTCAAAAAAACTCGGACATCATTTAACAGAAATATGTCCTTAAATGTGTTCTAATAGTAATTACTTGTATTAAATTTTACAAAAATCATTTGTTCTGTCAAGAAGTTAAAGAAAAACAAAAATAAATTTTAAACTTTGGCGCCTTCTAACTTTTGAAAGTGCAACTTATATAAAGGTAAGTTAGGTTAAATCGCTTTCTTTTGATCCGAAAAATTTATTTTTTTTTAGTTTCTGTCGATTCTTTATAATTTGTTTTGGTAGTGCAGAAATGGTGGATGCGCCGGGACATTTAAATACTACGTCTAGTAATAAACAAGTTATGGAGGTTTTTTGAAGAGTTTATACTGCCTGAATATTTTTCTCTCATAGAGAAACATTATTGTGTATTTTTTGCAATTATTTTTAAATGCAAAAGTCTTTTAAGGATAGTTTTATTTCATATTTTACATTTTGTTAAACACATACCTAATTTTGTAAAATTAATTTTCTTAAAAAGAAAATAGTATATTTAAATTAAACAATCCTTATCTTTCATGTGTTATCTGTATATAAAAAAGTCGCATAAAAAAATCTATAAAATCACAGAAGGTAAACTAATCGAAGGGTAATTGAAAACCAGATTAGCGCTATCCTTTTTATGGACAGAGCTGACAATTGATGTTCCAAACGCCTTTGGAAATGGTCTCTTGAGTATAAAGATTACGGCGATTTATAAATCACGAAGTGTCACGACAACTGGAGCTTTTACATGTCACCGCAAAGCCTATCACAGTCACGAACAGTAAGACAACGCCTACAATAATGAACCAGGAGAACAAATAAACACACATGAGTGCTAAAACGCAATGGTTTGCGTAGTTTTCTAAAATAAAATATTACTTTATAAAGAATATTTACATACAGGGTGACCCAGGGATGCGTAATTGTAACTTTTTTCTTACTTGAAATAATACCATGCCGTTCTCATTATACGATAGATCGACTGAAAGTGTACCACCTAAAAATATTTTTATTATACACAGAGTGTTATATACAGGGGTTGTGAACTAAAGTTATATGTTTTAAATTTGTTATGCAAATCTTATACCATTAGAAAGCTTATGCAAAATGTTATCGATATGTCTAAAAAAATACATGGTGTTTCATTTGAAAAAAATAACATTTCAAACTTTCTGTGTCTTGGCACACCCTGTAGATTATTTGCGTGTTTCAATAAAGGTCGACTATTTGTTAAAACTCCAAGGTATTCTGAGTTTTTCCGTAGCAAATTTGTGCGAAAACATTTATTGGCGACTTCGTAGTAAGTTTTCAAACACTGGTCTTTTTCATAACGAAAAGTTGAATAACTCCGAAACGAAAAGAGATAGATCTATAATAATTTATACAAAATTACATAATTTTTTTGTATATATTCCAATTAGGGTGTTTCAACCAAGACTTTCGAGCTTAATATCTCAGTTATTTGTCAACGGATTGTTATGAAATTTAGAATGCACATATTTTAGAAGGTAGGAGGTGGTCTTTCAGTTAGGGGCAAAAAATGACCTCAAGTTAAAAAATGAAATTTTGAAACAAATTTCTTTTATTTAAAATTAAGCCAAATTACTGTTGGATCATTAAACCCCGAAACATAAATGACCATACGAAAAATTAACCAAATCGCTCGGCTGATCCAAGAAAAAAATTAAATTTTGTTGTTAAAAACTTAATCCAAATTTTGATAGTAATTTGGGCAGTCACCTTTTAAAACAATTGATGAAGCATTTCTATGCGGCATTTTGTGTATCACTGAAAAAAAAACTGTCACTTTACTTTCAGAAAAGTAAAATTGTTTTAATTTGATGAAATTACTTTAAACAACCAACAACAGTGGCTGAAATTTCTGTGTTGTTGAAAAAGGAATCAACATTCGCCTATGGAAAGTGTTGTTGGACTTTTTGTGAAAGTTCAAAGAAACGTCAAAAATTTGAAAACACAGGAAGCGTGATCTAAATCGAGTGAGGACAAAAATCGTCACTAAAAACGAAGCAATAGTTGGGGCTGTAATTCAAGATTTTGAAGAGAATCCAATCAGCAGTGCACTGAATGTTCAAGTGTCTGGAATTTTTCAGTTGTTGTTCAGTCTTTTAGTCCTTTTTCAAAGAACTAAAGCATCCAGTACCAAAAGTAAGTCAAAAATATTGTTTTTTAACTTTGTATGGGTGAAAGGTAATTGTGAAATGTCCCTTGCGTGACAGTTAGGTTTTTGCGAGTAGGATTGACCAAAATTCAATTGTAGTGCTCATTTGTCTCATAGAGATCTACGCTTTTGCATCTGTACCCACGTTTAACAGTTTGTTTCTCATTTTTCTCGCAAAACAGACGTCTTCCACGAATGAGTTTTTTCTCACAGCAGTTTTCACTGACGATCAATTTTGTAATATAAGTCTTAAAAGGCTTAACATTTTAAAAAGGCATGTAAAAATTACGTTTAATCTTTGTCTTCTAAAATACCTGCATTTTAAATTTCATAAAAATCCGTTAACAAATGTCTGAGATGTCAGGCTCGTCTTAGCTGAGACACCCTGTATTATGATACGAGTTTTATAAGACGCATTTTGTCACACGCACGGATTTAGGGCACGACGAGCGCAGCGAGGAGTGCCATAATAGAGTAAGTGCGATAAAATGTCTTTTACACGAGATATCATACAGTATTTTTTCTTCTTTGCACTTTTTGTATTGCCGCGAAAATTTGGTTCACAAATAATTAATTCAAATTTTGTAAGATTCTTAAAAATATTCATTAATTACTTCGCTCACAATGTATTGACAACAGATTAAAAAGTTGAAACACGAATTAAGTTTCCTAATTAGTTACTCAAAGTCCGAGGTTTTGAAATGTCATCGTCGGTTGGTTTTGGAAAGTATCGCTTTATGAAAGCTTGATACTTGAAAAAGTTAATTAAGTACCCACTGTTAATTTATTTTTAGGAGTTTTTGGAGGAATATAGTGTTATTTTAATTGAAGCATCAAAGTCTTCCGCATGATATAACAGGAAATAAGAGTAGATTCTGCTGATTAGTTTATTTCACTTTTTAGAAGGAAATCGATAAAATTTCATTCCATTAAACTCCGCTTGACACATTTGAAATTTAATTTACTTTGATCCACTTACCTGTGATACAAAGACACTAATGTAATCGTACAGCTGTGTCAATCTATTAAAGCTTAACGCATGGTTATTAATTATTACTATGTAAGCAAATGCCAACAAAAGAGCAACAATATTTTGACGCAAGCGTGTTTCTTCGTTTAAAAAGCTATAAACTGGGCAGAAATGAGTTCTGCATGCAAACAATTACTGTAAATAATAAATGTTTAAATTTGATGTTTGAACATATAAATCAATAAAAACTTCACTGGTGATCGTATAAATAAATTATTGTAATTTTATAAATTTGACGTACAAAACATGTTTAAAAATCGACCAAAGAGAAGCTCGGAAAACTAGGAAATTATTCGCAACTTTTTCCAAATATTTTTGCGAGGGTCGTGAAAGCTTGAAATTCAAAGAATTTTACAAATTCGGTTTCATTATTTTCGCCTTGTCTGCACCACCACCACAACTAAATTTATCCGACGTAGATACACACCGATTTTTTTATACCGTGTTTATTGTGAAACCGAAAGTAGTTTCACAAAGAGAACTTTTGTTCAACTCGTTTTAGTAAATTTTTAGAAGTTGTATTGGCAGTGCTGGGCTGAGTGTCATCGCTGTAATCTAGTGTGTCAAGTCGTTCATAGATAAAGCCCGAAGAATTAACAAAACTAAATAAAAACAAACAACAAAAATTGGAAGTAGAAAAAATAGTATATTACACTCGTTTTATTACACTCCTTCATCGTGCTCCAAAACCATTCGTGCCACAATAGAACCTCTTATAAAACTCGTATAATAATACCTATATTACAGGCTGTTCCGTGTAAACCCCACATTAAAAGTAGTTTTAATAATGACAATCATCTGAAAATTTGTATATAACCATAATCTCTTAGATCTTGCACATTGGAGATAATTTCCAGATAGTGGCACTTCCAGTTATACCGGAAGTCGCAATCAACTTCTTTATTTTAAATGAATAGCTATATTTTTGATGCATTTTTTGATTACTATAGTTATTTTAAGGTAGTCTTCTTAAGTTTACTCTATACCTAAAATTTAGCCGTTTACGAAATAATTAAGGTATTTAAGTTTTTTTAAATTTGCAACTTTCAATTCAAAAATCGATAACTCTACAATTTTTAAAAATTTGGAAATTTTTTTCAGCTCATTTGAAAGAGGAAGCCAAGATCTTTCTTTCTGGTGTTTTCAAATTTCTAAAAAAGAATAGCAAACCCCAAATGTTTAAAGTTAAGTTTTCAGAACTTCAGGCACCCATAATTCTATTTTTTCAAATGGAG
Organism: Tribolium castaneum; assembly: GCF_031307605.1. NCBI lineage: Eukaryota > Metazoa > Arthropoda > Insecta > Coleoptera > Tenebrionidae > Tribolium > Tribolium castaneum. The sequence goes on from NC_087400.1 coordinate 9,801,848, forward strand.
TGTCACAAGTTTTATTTTATTAAATCGTAGAGAATTTAATTCTGCATCGATCTGTATTAGCATTCCCTATACTTATGTTTAATAGTTTTAAAGTTACTATAACTTTTTGTTGGGATTAAAAGATTCATTAGCCATAGGCCTTTTCTCATAGGTTTCCATGGAAACGAGAGAAAAAATGTGAGAAATTAAAGTTTTTTAAATCAGCATTCAGAGAATTTATTTTGTTTTCACAGGACGGACAACACAATTTTGAACATGGTGTTTTGTTTGTTTAATCAGGAATGGTTTTATGGCAAACTATGCAAAAATAGCTGCGGTTAGTTAGAAATTTTTTACAATTAAAAAAAAACAACATAACTTGAAAATTATCACAGATCGATTTAGAAAAAAGTTCTCCTAGCTCTATTTAGTAAACTAGAAACTAAGAAAAAAAAATAAAAATAAGTTATGGCTACTTAAATTGTAATCATAATCTTTCATAATCATAATTTTCATTGGTGTTAATAAACAACATTTACACAAGTCATAAATAAGTATAATGACAGAATATATATTACAAACATATTATATAACATAAACATAACATAAACATATTATATAAATATTCTAAGTGAAAATTTATATTACGGCAAGATCATAATTAAGAAATTCTGTAAACGTATAAAATGGGTTTTTTATTAAAAAATTTTTGACCACGTTTTTAAATATTTAACAAGATAAAATTTTAATATGAAAAGATAAAATATTGAAGAACTTTAAACAATAATAATTAACAGCGTTTCGTGATCGATTTACTCTTAAGAATTCATGATAAAGTAAGTCTTTATGACGAGTATAATGTTGTGGCGGTTCTTCAGTACTCCGTGAGATGGCACTGCAGCTTTCTACTTACGACTATAGCATTTCTATTCGTAAATAAATAGTTGTTTTGTAAAGTCGTCAGATAGTTTAGTTTTAGTAAACAACAATAAATGTGCAAAAACGGCAGTGTTATGACTTCCAAATTTGCGAAACTCTTGCGGCAATCCACTCTATAATTTAAATTATTAATAATGCAGATACTTTTACGTTGGAGGGGAAATAGCATTTTCGCATGACAAGAATACCCCCACACTAGTATATCGTACATTAAATGGCTTTGTATGAAGGAGTGATACGCCGTGATAATTGATTTTTTGGAAGAAACTTTTTGAAGTTGCCTTAATAAGTAAATTTTTTGTGATATGTTATTGGCAATGTAAGTTATATAATTTTTCCAAGTAAGTTTATTATCAACTTAAAGACCTAAGAATTTAATAGCTTTTGATGTTTCATCAATGTTTCGTAACGAAAATGCAATTAATTGTGTTTTGTCTTCATTAAGAGATAGTTTATTTGATTCAAACCATATTTTGATATCTTTGTTTGAGGATAAAGCAATATTATGTAATGGAGACATCATAATGACTATCTACAATTGTGGTATCGTCTGCAAATAATATTACATTAGAACGTGTCGCTTTGGGAAGATGATTAATATAATTTTAAACAGTAAAGGTCCCAATACAGATCCTTGAGGAACACCAAATCTATTGTATAAGCAGCTGGAAACGTAGTCTTTATATTGAATAAATTGTATACGATTTTGAAGATAAGATGATATTAGACCAATACTATTAGAGGAAAAGCCATAGTATTGCAGTTTATCTAAAAGAATGCTATGTAAAATCCTTAGTTAAATCATAGCAAGCATCAAAAGCGTGATTTTTATTTTCAAATTCATCAATGACCAGCTGTGACAGGAGTTGTAAAGCAGAAGTAGTCGATCTATTACATCTAAAGCCAAATTGACTTTTAGAGAATAAATTGTTGTTTTCAAAATGAGAATTAATTTGATTTTTTAACAGTTTCTCGAAATTTTTTGAGAGTGCAGGTGTTAAAGAAATTGGTTGGTAGTTTGCAGGATTATTGACGATTCTTTTTTTGAAAATAGGTATTTTCTTTGACAGTTTCAAACATCGGGGGTAAGCATTGTTCATTAGACACAGATTCAATAGCTTAGTTAAAGGATAGATTATAAGGTTTTTAATAGTAAGAATGATAATGGAATTAGTACTATATGCATCATTACTGTTACTTCTCTAAGTTCGTTAAAAGAATCTCTGACATCATTTATTAAAAAAGGTTTAAATTTAACCATAAAATTTGTGGTTTATTAACTTCTTTTCCAATTTTGAATACACTGAAGACCAGATATGGGCTTTCTCTTTAAATTCTCCAAATATGATTTCGAAATCTCTAAAACTATGAGAGTTACCGATTTTTTAAGTAACAGGTACAAATCCAAAAATTTTCAAAAAATCTTAAATATCTCGAAAACTGTTAAACTTTGATTTAGAGAAAGCTGTTAAAAAAAGGCCTTAAAATAACTCAACTAATCCAAAACCGTAGTGAAAATTATAAGTTTTTATTCAAAATAAAAAAGTTGATAGTGACTTATAATAGTTATAATAGATATAATAGGAAGTGCCGCTATCTTGAAAATACTTTCGCTGAGCAGAACTCAACAGGTTATGATTGGTGCCAACTTTCAAATAAATATCTTTTTCGTTTACGGTCAACGAAAATATACAGGGCTGCTCAAAAACTGTCGCACCAACTCAGTGGTACGCAGTTTGTAAATTACGGGAAAAGTCTTGAAAAAATTCATAAAATCATATTTTAAAAAATCTGGAGCTGCAAACTTAATTTGTAAATTTCTTCAGGTTTCATTATTTTTTAATGTTTTTATGTTTCACACTAAGTAATCATTCCCTAATATGAATAATTATTTTTAAATTTACTATTAAACTTTTGCAGTTTTTTTAATTAAAAAAAATTAAGATTTATCAAAAAATCACAATTTGTAGATGTGTCAACACTGGGAGTTATTTCCTAGAAAACCGTTTCAAAAATAATTTATTTATATTGTTGATCAAATTCAATTGCTATCACGACCGGTAGACAACGTTGCCACATATCACTTATTTAAAATTAATTATATATCAATAACTTTAACAGAAAGATTTTTTACTATTTTGACCTTTACATGTAAGCTATTCTCTATCACACACCATTGAGTTGGTGCGCCGGTGTTTGAGCACCCGGTATTGTAATAAACTCGTTTCTTAATGGGCAATGAATAAACTCAATTATTAAAAGCACTCACTCGCTATCGCTCGTTTGTGATTTAAGCAGTTTCGCCTTCACTAGTTTAATAAATAATCATTTTTAGAAATATCATTACATCTAATGTGGGCTTTAGACGGAGCATCCTGTATATAATCGTAATTATGGTTTGGCGATTTCATAACAAACGTCATGTCTTCAGAACAGAAAATAATTCGAACTGACTTACTCTTATCAATAAACTTGAAGGTTCCTGAAAATCCAGTGGAATTAACTGTATGAGGTCCAGAATGAAATTCCAGAACAAGTCCCGAACCGGATGAGTAAAGTACAGTGGGAATGTCTGCAAGACCTCCACAAAGTAATGTTTCCCACGGCGTGTATTCATTCACTTCTCCTCGTTCTAAGTGTAAAAAAACTTTCAAATAGTCGCTGCGGATGCACCTGAAAAAAAACACAACTTTCAATTCCACGCCCAAGTTTTGCAAAAAATATGCAAAACTGTGAGTTTCAAATTAAAAATTTGTATTTTTCCAATTTTTTCAACTCTAAAAATTGTTAGTCCACTTCCGATCAACACGAAGTTTGCGTGTTTGGGGAGAAAGAAATACTTCGACTTTTCGCTAAAAGGGTGGAATGCCACATAAAATGTAATATTTCTTGCTGGCTCACCGGCACTGTAGAGACCGGAAATAAAGCTTTTTGGCTTTTATTAAAACCGTGGAAAAGCTCGAAAGCATTGTTAGCAGCATCGATTACATATTGATGAAAGGTGCGTACTCAACTTAGCCAACCGATTGTCAGGCAAGTTGATTGATGTTTGGTATTCGGCGGGGTTTCATCGCATTTACCTCTCAATTACAACAAACGGGTGTTCACCCAGTGTTCGTGTAGGGCTTGAGGGCTTTTCGTGTCACTGCTTGTCGCGTTTATGCTAAACTAATGACTTCGGAAAACTAACACTATGACCCGATCCATTTAGTAAAAATATTTAATTCTTACAAATAAGAGGTGTCTTATTAAGTTCATGTTCCTGTAGCAAACATTTAATAATTTTAACATCCAGGTCACTGATTCTATAATTTACGCCGAAGATATAATTTACACCATTAAAGTCCGTTAAAAATGTCATACTCGTCGGATAAATTTATGCAGGGAATAAATTTAGAAAAATACATTGTTGTAGCAATTGTAACCATAGTAATTATACTATCCGGGGTTTATCTGACGATTGTAAAATCTAGAGTTCCTTTATTTATTTATTCCTTTATTCCCAATATAGGAACTCTAGTAAAATCCACCCTTCAGAAGATATTTTAAATACGGTTCGAAAAATTAAACCAAATTTTGAAAAGTTTTATTCGTCCGAAATGATCACACTAATCGTTTATTAATTAAATAGGTAATAATTTTTTTAGTAATATTACTGTTATTAATTTAGACCAAAAACGCTTGGTGACATACTTATCTGTGGCGAGTTTGTTAGTTTTTTTAAACTTTTTTTTAATAAATCGAAACTGGGCCAAAAAACAAAGAAAAAAATTATCTGAGCGTAGGATCCTTTTCCATGATTTGTGAAAACAAACAGTTTTAAAAAAATGATTTAAAGTTATTAAGTAGGTACTAACAATTTCTAAACTAACTTTTAATATTATAATAGTATATTACGTAACAAGTCAAGAAAGTGGAACTTTGAAGAAATTTTAAACAACGTTTGAACAACATTTTCCAAATGTTTATTTCTCTAATATTAGTAATTGTACATTTAATTTCAATATTAAAAAGTAAATAAAACTGTTCAATAAATAAATTGTTATTTAAATTTCTATTTTTTACATATGAGTCAGGTAAAGTATTTTCTTGACATGGCACGAAAGTGTTTTCTTGCCTTGTCAAGGAAACCTAGTTGTCTTGACTCGAAAAAAAATTACTTATAATTACAAATATGAATATATTGAATTATAAAATCCAACAAAAACAAATACAAATTTGAATACATTTACAATTTGCATCAAGTTTTTAAAATTTTAACTATTATAGCTCGTTCTTAAAGTTATCATTAGTGATACAAACTTCCATGTTATTAAAATAATAGAGTGTTTACAGTAATTATTCTGAAACAATCCTAGAAGTAACTATTTTAAGTAAATTTTAGACACACTACGGAAATTCGACATATTGATTGATTAATCGTCCGTGATAATTATTGAGGTTAAAATGGGCAGTTAATTGGAGAAGCCCGGACTTTTTTTTTATTTTAAGTCAACGCTTGATGTTTATCTTAACTCTTAACATTAACTTCGGTTAAGTTTATTAGTAGAATAAATCCACAGAAACTATTGTTATGAGTTATGACCATAGTAACGATTGTTTAACTGTTTATTAAATTTAGCCAACGTTGGTTGGTAAAACCGACACTAAAAAAATTAAATAAAATAAATCATTAAGTCCGAACTTTATACAAAATTTTTTGCTTCAATATTTAACTATTTTCTATATAGTTATCATCGCTGATTATGGCTATGTTTGGAATTGAAACGCCCTTTGTAAAAAAATGTATTACTTTTAGTAAAACTTGGATCTGTAAGCCAATTATTCAACTGAAGGTTGTAACAACATATTTTTATAATATCATCCTACGATGTCAATTTTTTGGTAAATTATTATTTTTACATCTAATCCACTTATACTTGACCGACGTAAATAAATACTTATAATTAAAAAAAAACATAAAATAACTTCTCAGACACCGCCTTTAAAGTTTTTTCTCAAAAAAATTTAAAATTATTCTTTTTTGCTTCAAAATAGTTTATTATTGTTCTGCAAGCTCGTTTTTCATACATCTCTGTGGCGGGTTTTTGAGTTTTTGGGGTTTTTGTAAACTTTCCTTTAATATACAGCGTTGGACAGAAGTATAGAGCCAAACATTTTGTGCCAAAACCATGTACTTTACAAAAAAACTAATTAGTACGTCATCAACTACTTAAAAATGTGATCATTTTTCAAGAATAACTTTTTTAAGTTTTTAAGTTATTCAAAATATTTTTTTCAAATGGCAAAAAATTATGCTCTAAAAATAACTTCTACTTTAATAAAGTTGATTTTGAGCCAGTGGTTTTTCTTAAATAAATTATTAAAATTGCATTCCGTGCTCGTTCGAAGATTTTTCGAACTTGGCCGAAGTGATTGTATCCATGGATGTTTATATTTGCTAAAAATTTGACGAATCAAATTTCGAAATTCGAAAAATCGTCGTAATAAGTTCGGACTGTAATTTTAATAATTTATTTAAGAAAAACCACTGACCATTAATTAATATTATTAAATTAGAAGTTATTTTCAGAGCATAATCTTTTTCCAAAAAAAAAGTCACCGTAGAAGGATGCAACAAAAAAATTTTTTTCAATAACTCGAAAACTAAAAAAAAATAAAAATAAGTTATTTTTAAAAAATTATCACATTTTTAAATTAGTTGACAATGTACTAATTAGTTTTTTCTTAAGGTACATAGTTCAGGCACAAAACGTATGGTTCCGTACTTTTGCCCAGCGCTGTATATCCGAAAAGAGCTCAACTATCAGAGAACGAAAATTTATTTGAGCGGAGGACCCTTATTCATAATTTGTGAGGAAAGAGAGGATTTAAAGTTATTAAGTACTTATAATTTCTAAATTAATTTATAATATCGTAACATAAAGTTACAAATATGAATAGATAGATTTTTAAACAGAAACAAATTAAAATACATTTATAATTTCATAAAGTTTTTAAAATATTACCCGTTATAACACGCTCTTGAAAGAGACATTTGTTGATAACAATTTCTAAATTATTAAAATAACATTATTTAACTATTTTGTGTTTATTATTATAGCTTATTATGGCGTACTTGGAACCGATACGTCCTTTATAAAAAATGTATTACTTTTAATAAAACAAGGATTTGTAAACCAGTTATGCATACACACCTTTTTAATAGTAACTTATGATGCCATTTTTCGTAGTAAAGTTTTATTACATTTAATGCACCTTCATTTGCCAAACGTAGAAGAATAACTATGAGTAGAAGAAATATAAAATAACCTTTTAGACACTGCTTTAAAATTGTAAACATTTCTTTCAAAAAAATATAATTTTTATTTTTTTTTGGATTCAGAATAGTTTATAACACTTTTTTTAATATATCTGTGCGAAGCCCAATCAACAGAGAAAGGAAATTTATTTGAGCGTAGGACCCTTGGCCATGATTTGTGAAAACAAACAATTTTAGGAACGGATTTGAATTTATTAAGTACATATAAGTTCTAAACTAATTTTTAATATAATAAAATAACACACAGTTTCAAATATGAATATATTGAACATAAAATCTAAGAACAAAGAAGAATTTGAATACATTTACAATTTGTATCATGTTATAGCATGTTTATAAAAGAGACTTTTGTGATAACTATTTCCATATTATTAAAATAACAGATAATTCTCGGTGATTATTTCAAGACAATCTCAAAGCTGTTACAACTATTTCTAGCAAATCTTGGACGTACTGCAGGAAATTCAACATTTTAATACTCTGACTAACAATGATTAAATAAGGCTTAAAATCTATGCTTAGTCAGGGAGAAATTGAGAGGGTTGAAACGCAGGAACACAATTTCAGTTATTACCATAATTAATAATAATAATTTAAAAATAAATGAACTTCAAGTTCAAAAATTCAAGCGTTTTTTGTAGAGGAAAGATAATACGGAATTGTTTAATTGTTTCAATATTTAACTGTTCTGTGTTTAATTGCCCTATATAAAAAAATGTATTACTTTTAATGAAACAAAGATTTGTGAACCAATTATTCGACTGAATGTAATTTAAACACATTTTTTAGTAGAAAATTACGGTACCAGTTTTTTGGTCAAGAATTATTTATTACTTTGACCTTTACTTGCCAAACAAAGGACAATACTTATGAATATGTGAAAATAAGTAACCTCCCATATTTTCCTTAGGAACTCATTATTAAAAAAAATAATCGTGTTTTTTGTTTTATTTTAAATATTGTTCTACAACCTGAATTAGCAATAAGTTGGTTATCTTTTTGGCCACAATTTTAATAGAATTGTCAAGATGAAATATTCGAATATTTCTGGCAGAGCTTTCACATTCTAAATCTCTCTCTTAGTTATACCCTTGATCTCACTTTTACTCCCGAAAAAATCCCCGGCTTCGTAGTATTACAGTTGCAACTCTTCGTGAATTGATAAAAATCTTTGATAGACATGCGTGGAATACTAATTTCCTCAACACGTTATTGGCCTCTGGCTTCAACAAAAATCTCTTCATTCCCATTCATTGCATATTTCCACCCAAATGCTTTCCACTAATTGTGATTTTGTGACGCTGGGGTTAATATTTGCTTTTTTGAACGCCTACTTTATCCTACATGCCACAATACATTGTTGTTTTATGGGCATCCAGGTGTTTGCAAGGAAAATAATGACACCACATACACCAAATATCAGAACTAATTTATATTTTTTTCATTCCTCTTTTTCATATTTTATTGACCAATTAATTAACTTGGTTTTGTTGACCGAAGAGCTAAAAACTAACTTCGAACTACGTTTAATTCTAGATTAAGTTATTTTTGGGATTCGTTGGTAAAAGTCAAACACGAACTTTCCCAGGTAGAATTACTGCTAGTTTCCCGTGAAAACTTCTCACAGCTCTTCGAAACAAGAAAAAACACGTTTGTTAAAATTGGTTCGAACAAAAAGTGCCCGATTTGTAAAATTAATTACACCGTTTCCTGAATGTGAGGAATAATTTATCTTAGTGCTTAAAATTCAACGTTAAAAGCTATGATAAAGACCTGCGATTCGGATCGATTCAAGCAAATGGAGTGATTCTAATTTCAGTTGGTAACCGTCAGTATTGACAGATGTTGATTAGTCTTTCTAGCGCCCTGATGAATGATTGAAGAGTTCTTATTATTTGTTCAGGGCTGAATCTGATCTTCGTTCTCTTATTTCCTCGGCTTCGTCTGCCAGAGACACTTTAAATTACGGCAAAATTGTGTTTCATTACGAAATTAAAATGGAAATTGTTCGCAAAAATTGATTCGGTTATTTCGATCAGAAAATTGCGAACAGCTTGAATTTGAAATTGTAATCATTTTGAGCAGTACATCAAAAACCCAGCAAGCACAATAACGTATAAATAACGTAAAGAAAGAAACGTTAATTAGGTTGCAAAAACCTTAATTTTATCATTGAGTCATTGTAAAAATGTACACGGAAATAACGTTATTTGTAACGTAAAACATTAATTTTTTTGTAACTATTTAAACATTTTTGTAACGCAAAAATATAACGTAAAATTATATAAAATATAAAACCAGTAATCAACGTCAACAAACTACGTTTTAAAAAGGCTGGTCTTATTCACTTATCATGAAAGCTTACCATAAAACATTTTTGTGTGAGTTTAATTTCATTTAAATAATATTCCTACAATGAACATCGAAAACATGGTTTTAAATAACTTGCTTTTATCAAACTTATTAAATTAACTTCAAACTTTAAATATACCAGCACTGCACAGCACTCAGATCAAAGTGGATTCTCCTAACTATAGTATTAAACTTGTAGAAAATGACATTATAAAATATCCAAAATAGTTTTGGTCGTTCGTCAATGGCAAACAAATTCAATCAAAATTTTCCATACTTTAGTTCACAACACTCAAGATATCCTAAAGCACTTGTTTACAAAAAGACAATATACCTTTATGAGTGGTCCTTTTACAGCTACAAATTTCTGTTGTTTATGTGCCGTTATCTCAAAGTCTCTTGAAAAGGGTGGACAGTTAGATGTAATATACACAGATCTTGCGAAAGCATTTGACAAGTTGAAAGTTAGTATTTTATTGTATAGAAATTAAAAAAAAATGTTCATCTAATAATTTAGTAAATTGTTTTGCAGCTATCTTAGTGATCAAAAACAACTTATGACACTTAATGATTTTACTTTTTCCTTTTTACTTTACCTTTAGGGGTCCCACAAGGTGCGAACCTTGGGCCATTGTTATTTCTAACTTTTATTAATGAAGTACAATATGTTCAAAAATGGTAAAGTGCTGCTTAATTTAAATTGTGAATGCCGTCAAAGTGATAGATTCGTCAAAATAATGCAAAAAAGTTTCGAATACAAAAATTAAAAAGTGCGCAACAACAAAAATGCTGAAAATGTAAAACACAAATCAAGATAAAGCTATACTTGAAACAACTTTGCCAAAAAATGCGAAAAAGTGAGTAAAATGCTAATTTAAAAATTTGGCAGAGAAATTACAATAGTTATTTGAACGAAGCGGCACAATAAATTTGAATTCCATAGTCGACTTGATAAACAACCATTTTTGAATACATTGTAGTACAAATGTTCAATAATTTAAATGTTCTTTTATACGCCGACGACTTAAAATTATTTAATAAATTTTAAGTCAAAATGATAAAATCTTGCGTCAAGATGACTTTCAAAATTTCTCAAAATAGTGTGAACTAAATTAACTTGGATTAAATGTCACGATGTGTAAACTAGTAAGTTATACCAAACGTTTAAATTAATGTTAGTTTAATTATTGTATAAATACACTTGAGAAAAGTAATGCAATAAACGAGTTAGGAATCGTTTTTGACACAGTTTTATAGGCTATATTACGAGAAACCAACAATATTTCGTTATTAAGAAATGTCGAACGAATAATGCAAAAAAGTCTATTCAATTTTAAGATAAAAGTTTTCTATAAATATGTATCGAAAAATACTTCGTGCTTTCTATAATTATATAGAAAATTATTTACGTTTATTTATATTTTGTTTCGCAACATTAAAATAATCTTCAACTATATCGTTACATTAACGTTAGACAGTGTTATAAAAACCAAATTTGTTTTTTTTGAAACGTTAATTATACGTTTAAAACAAACGTTAGTAAAAACGATTATTGATATCGTTAAAGTTCTTCTATTTTTTTGCGTAAATGCAACTTAAATTAAGACGTAGTACTTAAAACGTTAAAAAAAATTGGTAAAAAGAACAAACTACGTAACATAATCATTATGTTATGTTTGCGGATAATTTAAGAATTTATAGATCAATTTCATCCATCTAGCAAGAGCATCCAACTTTTAGAAGAAGATCTCAGTCACAGTAGTATGTGCTCTAAAAACAAAATGCTTCTAAATACAGATAAATGCCAAATGATTAACTTCAGTAGAAAGATAGTGTACCCTCAACTCCTAGTTATAAATTTAATTCAAAAGTACAATGAGTTTTTCAATGATCCTCATCTAGTCGTCTGTGACTTTCTTGTGTATATTCTTGCACAGTGTAACAATTTAGTTGCCTTTTAAGAAAAAGTTGCCTAAAAAAATTAATAAAATGTCGCAACTGACAGATATGACCTTTATTGACAGAAGATACAATTAAGCAGAGCGGCACAATTTTTTTTACCTGTAACCAATTTCAAAGTTAACTAGATGAAAATCATTTAAAATCACTTTGTATAACCAACAATTGTATTAGTAAAAGGTCTTGTTTTTTTTTTATAACAAACTATCATTTAATTATTGCAATATTAAGAGATATGGGAAAGATTTTAGAAATATTTCAATTCTAAAAACTTTGTTACACTTATTCGGAAAACGGTTGCGTTCTATGGTCACCTTTCTAAAAAACATACATCGAGAAAATTGAAGTTGTACAGCATTAATTTTTTAATTTTATAAAATGTAATTTTCCGTCCAAAGTTATAAACAATTATTCTCACAGTTAAACGCAAACTTGGAAACTGGAATCTTTACTGCATTAGTATTGATTTTTTTATAAATTGCTTTTGTTTTTGTTTATTATTATTATTATTATTATTATTATTATTTATTATTATTATTATTATTATTATTATTATTATTATTATTATTATTATTATTATTATTATTATTATTATTACCTATTACCTATTACAAGAAAACGGAATCATACAGGCGAACAAAAACGTTGCAAATTTCAATGTATAACGTTACATCAACTATTGAAACGTTAAAAAAAACGTTAGATCTACGTCTATATGTTTACTGGAATATTGACGTGGTTTTAAACGCGTGTTGTGTGGTCAAAGTATCGCTTTAGGAGGAGGTATGAGGTTTTTTATCTGGAATAGGAGCTTTTCAACGTCAGGTGTGAAATCGATCATCCCCTGAGGAAATGAAGCTCCAATCCCGAGTCCCTGAGCTCTTTCCGTATTCAATCTTTCAGACAAATGTCGCTTATATGGAAATATATCATGATAAATACACTGAAATTCGTTTTCTTCGGGCATACACTCGATTCAGACGAGAAAAATGGCCGAACGAAGGCAATCAAAGAAAGCAGTGTCTTTCAGCTTGTAATAGTAACTCGGTTTGTGGCTTTTAGTGCTGAGTGCGGTGTTGACGCAAAAATTCAATTTGTTCGGCTAATGTTGTGAAATAGGATCGAAATCTTGTTTTTTCTTAAGCTCGCCGTGCACGAATTATGAGAAAGGTATTCGTCAAAGACGTCGTGACTCATAGTGAGAAAGTAAGATGAATGAACATCAACTTCTCTTATTACGGCCTAAGTTCTCATATTTTTTCCTTGAAAGTAATTTTTTGTTGATTAAAAAGGGCAGGTGATAAATTCGAATCGATGACGCTTCTTTTTGCCGCGCCATCCTTTAATTAAAACACATTCTTTGAACACTAACCTTCAATAAAACTTTTTTAATAACATCTCAATTTTCCCTACGGTATTATCTCTATAGATAATAAAAATATTTTAGATGAAAGCTTTTATTTAAAAGATGCACTAAAAAGTAAAAAATAATGTTTTTTTATCAAAGGAGAATATTTTTGCTTACAAATTAGGATTTTAAAGTTTATAAAAGCTTTGGGAACAGTGGTCAATGTAATAAAGTAATTCTGTAATGCTGTATTGTTATGACTTATGACCGTTCACAACGCTTTTATAAATTTTAAAATCCTAATTTGTAAGCAAAAATATTCTCCTCTGATAGAAAAACAGTATTTTTTACTTTTTAGTGCATCTTTCAAATAAAAACTCTTTTCTAAAAAAACAATTTTTTAATTTTTGTATTTATTGCTTTTTAGTCTACTTATTCTAAACGTCTTTTTCTCTGAGATTTAGTTTCGCCGTATTATTGTAACCGTATTATTTTGCTAATTTGTGCAAACTTGTTCAGTGGTATGTGATAGAAAACAGCTGTTAGCATTGAAAGCACATCCTAACCTCTGTTCTGTGTCTATACTCTATCGTCCAAAATAAACGAATTTAAAAAAATAGCGACATTTGTTTGTAACGAAACGTAAGGAATCTGAATAGGTATTAATATATTTTCCAGTGACCAACATACCGTTAATGTTGGTATAAGTTACGGTATGTACACATCGAAAACCCATTTGTAAACATAACCTAAAACTGCAAAACACCATTTAACCCATTTAGGGGGTATTAAACCACATAGGATTACATTGTCACGCAGATTAAGAAACTATGCAAAATTTCAATTCAGTGGGACAACTGGAACCCTTTCAAATTTAGCTCCAAAAATATGAAACAGACAGACAGACAACAAAGCAAGTTAAAAAATGTTTTTATTAAATCTACTATAAAACTACAATAAACTTTGGAACAAGGAATTTCATCATCAACTAAATGAAAAAAAAACATTTATAATCAGTCTGATTAAAAATTTACGCGGACGAAGTCGCGGGTAAATGCTAGTTTATCTAATAAATAATTAAACTGATCAAAATCTTTGCAGAACTGTCGTCAAAGTTGCGCTGTAATGAGTTGGGTCTGCCCTAAATTGGCCGTTTCAGTCCAACATTTGCAAATAAATTTTGCGCAACAGTAATACATTCATTAGCAAACAAATGATAATGAAGAGATAGAATCTATTATACATTCAACAATACTGTTGTCAGTTGTCACTACTCTGTTTGAGCATGTTCATGCATGAAAGAAAACTTCTTGTTATTTCCCTGAAAGCAATTTGTACACAGCGGAGAATTGCAAACAAGGGTTACGTCGACTAAAACCCTCATAAGCAACTGAAATACAACAAAATACATACTGCTGTTTTATTACCAAAACACAATAAAACGGAAGGTAATTTTAAATTGATCATTTTGTAACAGACTTTTGCTCGTTTTGAATACGATTGTTAAACTTCCTCAACTTTCAGTGTGGTCAAGCTATAATATGTTTTACAAGATTTTAACATAGCAAGAGGGACAAATCGAGGACTGTGCTAGTCACGTGAAAGGGTGAACATCACTTTATTATGTTGCTTGGTGCAAAATCATTCTCTGCATACTGGATGAGAGTTTCATCTTTTTCAATGCATGTCTAGACTTGGCAATTCACGTAAAATCATGTTTTACATCATCAATGATATTGCAATGTAAGACATGACTGGTGATAATGTCACCTACAGGGAATCGATCATATGCTGAAACGTGTTAGAGCAAGATGATTCTTAATTATGGATGATTCCAGATGTGTAGGTCTAGCAGGAGTTATTGTACAGGGTGTTGCATTTTAAAAATGTGCGAATAGGGGATCTCTAAGGCTAACAGGTTTAGAGAAAAACGGGTGACACATTTAAATTGGAATCATAGGCGGCTGTGATATTTTTGAATAGCTTATTTTTTCTGATTTGATATGTCTATTTGTATAATACATTATTTTAAAATATTAAAAAAAAACATAACATTTCGCTTTTTCTTTATTGTAGGCCATAAAAAATATTTTGGATTTTCAATTAAAACTATGAAAAATATATTATCTAACAAGTATTTATTATTTAATAATTTTTTAAATACTAGTTAATTCAAAAACAGCATAATAAATAATTATTAGATTAAATTTTTGCGATTAATAAAAAATATTTGTTTTTAAATTTGAAACGGTAATTTACATTACCATTCTATTCCATTCTATTTTAAATTTAAACATGAAATGTCGGAAAAAAATCTTATTAATTGTATGATTGCTTGACAATAAAATTTTATTTTGCAAAATAATGTCAATCCAAACACCAAAATCAAATCCCACCTGCGGTAAAAATAACATAACATAATCAACGTCACCTCCACTGTACTTTTACTAAATCATAAAAAAGTGTTATCAAATGGTAGTGACACATAGTTTTCTATTTTCTGCACATTTTGTGTGCAATTAAAAGTTGCGCGACGATCGTATAATTTTTCAGTCGAAAATATCTTTAACATAGCTTATTTTGATAATTTCATATTTTTTACTTTATTAACCGCTCACAAAATATCTAGATTATTCACATCTTTTATGTGAAATAATTTTTCTATGGCCAACTACTTTCAAATATTTTAAAAATATTTTTTTATAAAAATTATATAAAAATATCACACTGTATGTGTATTGTTTTCAGTTTAGAAAAAAATAAGTTTTTCGAAAATGTCATAGCCAACCATGATTTCTATTGAAAAAATACAACTTTATGTGAGTACAGTTAAACGAATGGTTGAAAAAAATCACTGATAACATTTTTACATTCTCTGTAAAAAAGTGGCTGTATAATGTCTTTATTTCAAATGTGTATCTTTGATAATAGGAAGATATGATTTTTTTAAGATTTTGCTAAAATGGTAACTCGATAGCGGGTTGTGGTTTTGACTAAAACTATTTTCTCAAAAAACGGACCCGAGAATATTCGTTTTTCTCTAAACCTGTTAGTTTCGGAGATCTCCTATTCGGGCAACACCCTGTACAAAGAGTTTACACAAGACTTTAATTGTTGCCACGTCATGCATCGAAATAAAATTTTACACTAGGCTATAAGAGTAAATGAAGATGTACTAATAAAAGTTTTAAGGTTTATTGTTATGCATTAGGTGTACCTAGTAAACATGAAATGTACTTATAGTGTTGTTAAAAAAATTATTTATTCAACGTTGGTAGTGTCAGCGTAAATCAGAGAGGCAATAATAAAATTACTGTGACAAATATTTTGTTCTCATTAGTAATAATAATCAATTGACATTACATGAAGCGATTAATTTTAATTTCCAACAAATAAACGTTAATCATTAGCTGTGCTGCTAATATATTGAATATTTATTGCTAAAACGTTACCAATAAAACATGGTTGGTTTTCAAATTTTGGTAAATGTAAAATTGATGACATAAATTGTTTTGTTTAAAACACATATCCCAAAAATTTATTATTTCTTGAGCTAAAGTTTAGTATAGGAACCGACTATTTGCTTGTTATAAACTTATGAATAAATAAAGAAAAAGTGTTTTAACAAAAAATAATGCACGAACGAAAAGATAGATTTAGAGGTTTTTGAATGCAATTAACAGAAAAATACTATCGGGAAATGACAGTTACAACGTTTCTATAATGTATTGCATAAATTAGGCAAAATTAAGCACAAAATTAAATAGCAAGATTTAATTTCTACTTAATTAATGTTTTTTTTTTGGAAAGAATCTGTTGAAAGCTGAAATAAACATTTAAAAATTGCATATAAAAAAATGATTTGGCTCCAAAGTAAAGAATAAATGAAAATACAATCAATTAATTAAAAAACAATGAAAATGAAAAAGGAAAGAAGAGAAACAAATATGTGGCGTCTTGATAAACTTGTAAAACTGCAAGTCGAAAATTAATAGTAGAAATAGGAGAAATAAATTAATATTAAATAAATTATCTTTTCTAAATAAATTGATATTAGTTGCATTTTTTGATCCAAAAAATTGTAGATTATTTTTTGTATTTTTATCAGAATTTGACTTATTGGTTAATAAATCGTTTTTTGTATTTTTGTTTCTTATTTTTTTTTTAATTTCTTCTTTTATGCCTTCAACTATGTTTTGCATTTTCTTTAGTTTCAAAAAAGTTTCCTTTTTTTCTCTTGGTCTTTGTTTTTCTTACGGCGCCGTTTTTCTTCTTCTTTCTTCTCAATGTTGTTACTCTTCCTCATTTGCTCATTGTTACGCCAATCGTTTTTTCTTTACGACATTGTTCAGTTTTTATTTTCTAGCTCTTTCTAAAATATTTCGGAAAAAGTGGTTTTATTCTTCAACGCTGTCAAAATTTACGGTTTTTTCCTGTGTAAGAAAGTTTTGACAACTGTTTTGCATTTCTCAATACGAAACGTCATAACAAATTTAAAACAATTTTAAGACTTGTTGAGTCTAATTCGAAAAATAAAATGTTGTATTGAACTCGTTTTTGTATAAATCGTTTCATTTATTTTACTTCGTGACCATAAAGCTTTCGTTAAAAATTAATTAAAAATCCACTCGGCAATAAAGCGCCTGATTTACACTCAGACTCCTTGAATATTCTACTATTTTTGAGAGTTACCGATGAATCAATACACAATGTCAAATTTGATTTGTAAAATATTATTGTGTTTAATTAGAAGTTGTCAGTTTATTTTTACAATAGTAATATTAAAAACAATCAAACGGGATAATTGAAGAAACATCAGTTACAAACAAATCAACTTAAATTTAAAATATTCTCTTCTCTCTTATAACTTTATTTTTCCTTTAACTACGTTTACATAATAGATAAAAAATCAAAGCGATATTGGTTTAATTTTAGTAATCCCTGGATTAAGCTTTGGTTATTTTAATCAAGTGTTATTAATAGAGGATATTAAACTTGTAAATTTGCTTGCGTTATGAACCGATAGGATAAGGAAGATATTCCCTTTATTGACATATTACCGTCAGTGGGTAAACAATGGCTTGGATATTACGGCGGTTATTGAACGTTCAGCTGACACGGTCACTGCCGCATGTGCTTCTATAAAAGATTTTCGGGTAATGTGAGAATTTATAGCATCGTTACTGATTTAAATCAAACGATATGTCTCACTTTGTAAATATAACAACCACGTAAAACGTAAAGAAATACCAAAAAATGCATTCTTCTTAATAACCTGTCTTGTAGTTTTTTTTTTGTATCAATGGAAATCTTTTCAAATTGGTTGTCCTTACAATTTATAGCTGAAGATCCTACGCTCAAATAAATTTAATTTTGTTGTTGGTTGGGTTCTGCTCGTTTCAATTAAACGTTGGTTAAAAAATACACCGTAATTTGGGTCTAAATGGTCATAATTGAGCCGAAATTCGCGTCCAAGACTGAATGTCGTAATGAAAGTTGTGATTGACTAGTTAAATAGATAATAATTTATAGCATCGTTACTGATTTAAATCAAATGATATGTCTCACTATGTAAATGTAACAACCAGTTACATTGCAGTTTTCTTTATCATTGCAAATCTTTTCAAATTGGTTGTTTTTACAATTTAGAGATTAAGATCCTACGCCCAAATAATTGTTTTTTGCTATTGGTTGAATCCTGCTCCTTTCAATGAAAAGTTGGTGAAAAAATAAATGGTAATTTGAGCCTAAATGGTCATAATTGAGCCAAAATTCGCGTCCAAGACCTGACTGTTGTATGTGAGTTGTGATGTGACAAGTTAATAGATAGTAATTTATAGCATCGTTTCTGATTTAAATCAAACGGTATGTTTTAGTTTGTAATTGTAACAACCACGTCAAGAAATTCCAAAAAATGCATTTTTTTTCTTGCAGTATTTTTCATCATTGCAAAATCTTTTCAAATTGGTTCTTCTCATAATTTATCGCTGAAAATCTTACGCTCAAAAAAATTTATTTTTGCTGTTGGTTGAATCCTGCTCGTTTCAATTAAAGGTTGGTTAAAAAATACACGGTAATTTGAACCTAAATCGTCATAATTGAGCCAAAATTTGCGTCCAAACCCTGATTGTCGCAATGAAAGTTGTAATGTGACTAGGAATTAGGTGATAATTTATAGCATCGTAAATTAAATGATATGTGTCACTTTGTAAATGTAACAACCAACTGAAGAAATTCCAAAAAATGCTTTCTTTTTAGTAACTTTTCTTGTAGTATTTTTAATCATTGCAAATTTTTTCTAATTGGTTGTTCTTACAATTTAGAGGTGAGGCTCCTACGCTCAAATTTTTTTTTGCTGTTGGTTAGATCTTACTTGTTTCAATTAAAGGTTGGTTAAAAATACACTCTTATTTTGGTCTAAATGGTCACAATTGAGCCAAAATTCGCGTCCGAGACCTGATTATCGTAATGAAAGTTGTGATGTGACTAGGTTATAGGTAATAATTTACAGCATCGTCACTGATTTAAATCAAACGATATGTCTTACTTTATATACATTTAACAACCACGTGAAGAAATTCCAAAAAATGCATAATTTTCACTAACTTTTCTTTCATTTTTTTTATCATTGCAAATCTTTTTAAATTGGTTGTTTTTACAATTTAGAAATTAGGATCCTACGCTCAAATAATTATTTTTTGCTGTTGGTTGAATCCTGCTCGTTTCAATGAAAGGTTGGTAAAAAAATAAATAGCAATTTGGGCCTAAATTGTTATAATTGACCTGATAGTCGTAATAAAAGTTGTGATGTGACTAGGTAATAGGTAATAATTTATAGCATCGTTACTGATTTAAATCAAACGATTTGTCTCACTTTGTAAATGTAACAACCACGTGAAGAAATTTCAAAAAATGCATTTTTTTAATAACTTTTTTTGCAGTAGTATATCATTGCAAAATCTTTTCAAATTGGTTCTCATAATTTATAGCTTTGGATCCTATGCTCAAATAAATTTATTTTTGCTATTGGTTGTATTCTGCTCGTTTCAATTAACGTTTGGTTAACAAAAACACGGTAATTTGGGTCTAAATGGTCATAATTTAGCAAAAATGTGCGTCCAAGACCTGATTGTCGTAATTAAAGTTATGATGTGACTAAGTAATAGGTAATAATTCATAGCATCGTTACTGATTTAAATTAAACAATATGTCTCACTTTGTAAATCTAGCGACAATGTGAAGAAATTACAAAAAAATGCATTTTTTTTAATAACTTCTCTTGAAGTATTTTTTTATCATTGCAAATCTTTTCAAAATGGTTGTTCTCACAATTTAAAGCTTTGGATCCTAGGCTCAAATAAATTTATTTTTGCTGTTGGTTAAAGTCTGCTCGTTTCAATTAAAGGTTGGTTAAAAAATACACTGTAATTTGAGTCTAATTGGTCATAACTTAGCCAAAATTCGCACCCTAGACCTGATTATCGTAATGAAAGTTGTGATGTGACTAGGTTATATGTAATAATTTACAGCATCATGACTGATTTAAATTAAACGATATGTCTTGCTTTGTACAGAGTGTTCAAAAACTGGCGCACCAACTCAGTGATACGTTGTTGAGAAGCACGAGTAGATTACGGAAAAAATCTTCAAAAATTCCTACACTAATATTTCAAAAAATCTGGAACTACAAACTTATTTTGTTAACTTCTTCAGTTTTCATTATTTTTTAATGTTTTTATGTTTCACGCTACGTAATCGTTTTCTAATAAAACAATGAATAATTATTTTTTATTATTCAAATTTACTATCAGACTTTAGCAGTTTTTTGAATAAAAAAAATTAAAATTCAGCAAAAATATCACAATTTGTAAATGTGCCAACACTGGGGATTATTTCCTAGGAAACCGTTTCAAATATATTTTTTTTTTATTCTTGATCAAACTCTATTGCAATCACGACGTTAAACAACGTTTAATAACATATTGTTTATCTACCAATAACTTTATTTCAAAAATTTGTTTTACTATTTTTACCTTTATATTTAAGCAATTCTCTGGCACACTCCATTGAGTTGGTGCCCCAGTTTTTGAGCACCCGGTATACATGTAACAATCACGTGAAGAGATTTCAAAAAATATATTCTTTTTAACAACTTTTCTTGTATTATTTTTTAACACTGTAAATCGTTTCAAATTGGTTTTTCTTACAATTTATAGCTAAGGATTCTACGCTCAAATATTTTTTTGTTCTTGTTTGGGCCTTGCTCGTTTTAATTAAATGTTGGTTAAAAAACACACGGTAATTTGATCCTAAATGGTCATAATTCAGCCAAAATTCGCGTCCAAGACCTGTAAGTAATAGATAATAATTTACAGCATGTCACTGATTTAAATCAAACTATGTTTTGTTTTGTAAACATGTAACAACCACGTGAGGATATTTCAGAAAATGCGTTCTTTTTTTAACTTCTCTTGAAGTATTTTTTTATCATTGCAATTTTTTTCTAATTGGTTTAATTTATAGTTAAAGATCCTGCGCTCAAATATTTTTTTTACTGTTGGTTGGATTCTGCTCGATTCAATTAAGGTTTGGTTAACAAATGCACGGTAATTTGGGTCTAAATCGTTATAATTAAGCATAAAGATCTGATTGTCGTAATGAAAATTGTGATGTGACTAAGTAATAGTTAATAATTTATAGCATTGTTTCTAATTTAAATCAAACGATATGTCTCACCTTGTAAATGTAACAACCAGGTGAAAAAATTACAAAATTACAAAATCTTATTAATAACTTTTTATAGTATTTTTCTGTGTATTTTTCAAATTAGTTTTTTCACAATTTATAGCTCAGGATCCTACGCTCAAATAAATTTATTTTTGCTGTCGGTTGGATTTTGCTCGTGTTAATTAAAAGTTGGTTAAAAAACATGGTAATTTGAGACTAAATGGTCATAATTGGGCCAAAATTCGCGTCCAAGACCTAACTGTCGTAATGAAAATTGTGATGTGACTAGGTAATAAAATTGTGGCCTAGTAAAAGGGACTAGGTCTCAAAGACCGGACCATCGTTGCTTATTTTCAGGTTCCGTTACGTGTCATATCGCATTCACGGCAAAATGAGCCCAGCATAAAGTGGTTTGATAGCCGACTATAAATGCACGCTTGCTGGAAACGGCTCCGAGACGTGATCCAACTACTTAAATGCGATTTACTTTTGCAAAATCTGAATACTTTATGTCTGCATTGAAAAGAAATAGAAAATTACTTAGGGTTTCCGATCGCACTGGCATTATGTTCTCAAATTTACGGTGCTAGATTAGGCGGAAGATAGTTGAAACGGTTGAGTAAACACATGTGGATAAGCTATGCTGAGAAAGACAGATCGCCTACGTTTCAAACGTTTATCTTTTTTAAAAATAAATCGCCACTGTCACTAAAGCGTTTTTCTTAAATAGTGGAATTGCTTTTCATTTGTAGCTAAAGAATTAAACAGATACATTATATCATTTCATTTTTTAATTTAAATTTTGTAAAACGCTTTGAAGCGACGATGAAAGCGAAAGTCCTAAATCTGATCGTCTGTGTGCAAAATACGAGCCGAAATGTAAAATGCAAAACAACGAAAATTAAATCATGCTTTGTTCCAAAGTGTAATGGAAACAATTTAAGAAAAAAACAAAGATTTTTATTATATTAAACAAAGTAACGAGATTATAATTTCGACATATCTACGAGAATAAATTTTTATGGCATTTTCATGAGACACAAATTAGTTTTCAAATAAAGCGAGTTATATTTGAGTTATGGAATTGAAAGAAGAAAATTCGCGACGGGCGTTTTCATTTATTGTTTCCCCGTTCTGTTAAGGAAAACACAGTTTGGAAATATACGATCGAACACGAATTCTTCGTAGCTGGAGATAAAATTAGTATTTTAATATGAGGCGTGACTATAGCCACTCGGACAGAATTAAATTCTGAACGTACATCAATGCGAATGAAACCTTTTTCAGGGAGGATACGTGAGATATCATTGAAGCCGCTTGTTCGTATTAACCTCACGCTCATCAGGATATAAAAACAAGACTAGTCTTGATGTTTTGTGTCGAACACGTTCTGCCACTCTCAGACCTGGAAAATTGTTTTCGATAGTACTTATGACTTGTTCTTTCGCCGACTTATTGCACGAGCTTTTATCAGTTGACATCACCTATTCTTCCATTCCCTTTTCTTTATTATTCGTAATTACGTATTCGATTTCGCGAAATACGAGCACGTAACACTAATTCCGGGAAAAACTCTAAAATCAAACGACAAGAGGAAGAAATATGCACGAGATAGTGTAAATATATCAACAAAACCGCTTTATGTAAGATTTAAATGTTAATCTAAAAATGGTGGATGCGCCGGGAAACTCAGTTAATTATTGTGAAATCGCAGTTGATTAAATATATAGGGTATATAAAAAGTACGTGTGTTTATTTTAAGAGGTAATAGAGCTCAATAAATAAAACAATTTTTATTTGTAATATCTCAGTAAAAGATTCAACAATTCACCTAAAATTTGGAAAAGAAAATATTGAAACGCCTATGGGTACAAAATAGTATAATATTATATGAGTTTTATAAAACGTTCTAGTGTGGCACGAATGGTTTTGGAGCACGACGAAGGAGTGCTCCAATAGAATGAGTGCCACAATTAAGTCTTATAAAACAGCTTTCTATTTTTGTTGTTTGTTTTTGTTTAGTTAAAATTATCAAAATCTGTTCAAACTATTCCCTCTTAATTTTGTTAATTATTCGGGCTTTATTAATAAACGATTTGACGCTGTTGATCACACTCTAGATTACAGTGATGACTGATGACACCCAGCCCAGCACTGCCAATAAAACTACTAAAAATTTACAAAAAGGAGTTGCACAAAAGTTCTTGTTGTACTTGATGAGTTTTATTACGTGGTAAAATTAAATACAGGTATTTCTGATACACCCTGTATAAATATTTACTTTATTGTTTGATTTTGCAGAGTTGATAGAACGTATGTTATTCACCAGATATCAATACAACTAATAAACCGTTATTAAAATTTGTGGCTTTTAGCAGCTTAAAAATGGTGGATGCGCCGGGAAATTTAGTGTGTTACTTTGTAATTACAATTGGATTAAATATGCATATATTTATGTTATTATTAATCATTTTACAGAGTTAAAAATTTAAAAAACAATAATTAAAATTTCTGAAACTGTTATTTTAATTAGTTTTGTAATAGAATTATAAGAATTTGAACCATTACATTTTCAACAATAAATTTCAAAATAGTGTCTAAAATATCATAAATTGATACTTACTTACGATTATTACTAGATAATCAAGACTGACGTTCCAATTAAATTTGATTAAAATTAAAAAGCTTATAATTAACATTCTAGTCACAAAACTTTAAAAAAATTAAACAATACATGTTAAAAATATGATGACTATATAGTTATCGTATCGATAATACTACAGTGACTTTATTTTAGAACAGTGGCGACAATGTTGGTCTCGATTTTCATTGGTGCAGCCATTAAGAGCCAAATATTGACATTTGCCTATAAAATTTCAAATCTGTCATTTTAAAGTTTATCAATATATTTAGATGTGCTGCAGTTAGATGCACAAATTCGGAAAAAAGTGATTTTTAAAACAAATTGTTTTCCAAAAAACCCACTTCGGTGAAAATTTTAAGTGCAAAATTTGAAAAGGTGTAAGTGGGATCAAAATGTGCCTGAAACCCATTTCAAAAAGAGGTCATAAGTATAGAGATATCACAGAGTGATATACCTAGACACCCGAGAACTTGAAATGTTTTTGCAGAAGTGTTATTATTTTTTTTGTTTTAACATTTAAAACACGTTCCAGTAATCTAAGATCCAGATATTAAAAAGAAGGCTTCAAACGTTACCAACAACAAAAATATCTAGTGTTATTAGATTTTCATTGTAAGGAATTGGTAAATTTTATTAAGTTTATTAGTATCTGATTTGTAATTGATATCAATATCTTTATTTTTCCGAATATAAATCAATTCAATAGTAAGTCTGTTTTGTAATATGTTTCTTCATAAGAATTTCCACACCATCAAAGTCAAATACGTGCTTTGTTTCTTTAACATGATAAGTTCTTAGATTAGTTTGTTTTACATTGTAAGTAATACTTTTTACGATCATATTGATGAAGTTCATTCTATTTTTTTTTTTTTTAGTTTTTCTAATGTAAATTTGATCTCATACGTTTTACAACTTTTTTTTATTTTGAAGTTTTTGATTTTAATTTGATTTTAATAATTTAATTTAATTAAAGACTTGAAAAATTCTGGGTTATTTAATTTATAGACTTCAATTATGAGAAATTTTTAAAAGACTTATTTTTTGCTGAAAGGGGTGAGATTTAAAATACGTATGAAAAATTTTGGTTTAATGTGCCATTTAGTTTTATTAATATTATTTTCAGGAATCCTAATAATTTAATCATCAAAATATGGCATTACATTGTCATTTTCAAGTTCAATTGTAAATTTTGAAGTTAGATAATAAATATTAAATATATCTAAAATAATAGTTATTTATCTTAAAGCTGCAGTTTTTTAGGTACATTATACCCACATTTCTTTCACAAAAGAGATAAAGCTGTCAGTTCTACTCACAAGTGAATAAATCTGGGGAAAATTGGGGAAAACAATGAGAGTGTTTATTTCATATCCATAACAACACAGGTCACTATGAAAACGTATACGTAAAACTTTTCTATGTTACAGGCGATTATTTACTTGAATTTCTTGGATTTTTTTACAATGCACCTGTAAGATAAAACGTCGTATATCACACGTGACTGAAATGCCATTATAAAGCTCGTGAGAATTGTTCCACTTGTGCGCAAGCGCACTCGTGCATTTCAATCACTTATAATATCTATAATATGCTATTAATTAACGAGTGTAATCGGACGCCTTATTTCGGAGTGGAATTTCAAACCACGAGTGAAAACAAATGTTTTATCACCCACGAGGTGAAATAAATAAACCGATTTACACAAAAACGAGTTAAATACAACATTTCATTCTTCGAATTAGACTCAACAAGGTTT
The DNA here is from genome assembly GCF_031307605.1 of Tribolium castaneum. Taxonomy (NCBI): domain Eukaryota; kingdom Metazoa; phylum Arthropoda; class Insecta; order Coleoptera; family Tenebrionidae; genus Tribolium; species Tribolium castaneum. The sequence continues at coordinate 9,827,874 of NC_087400.1, forward strand.
AAAATTGCTTTCATTCTTCGCCACTGTAAAAATGTTTGCTTTTTCTGTTGTTTCTCAATACCAAACGTCAGAATATTTTCTACAGATTTTAAACAATTTTAAGCTTTGTCATATTATTTTCAACAAATTGAAAGCAATTTTAAGCCTTGTTGAGTCTAATCAGAAGAATAAAATGTGCTATTCAACTCGTTTGAGTGAGACGTAGAGAATTTAATTTTACATCTATCTGTATTAGCATTTATATTTATTTTATACATTTTTATATTTTATATATTTTATATATTTTATGTATTTTATGTGTTTTATATATTTTATTTATTTTATATTTATATTTACTTTTAATAGTTTTCAACTTACAATAATTTTTTGTGCCATAGGCCTTTTCTTAATAGTTGCCACGAAAACTAGAGAAAAAATGTGAAAAATTAAAGTTTTTTAAATAAACATTCAACGAATTTATTTTATTTTCACAGGACGTACAACACAATTTTGAACAGAGTTTGTCGTTTGTTTAATCAGAAATGTTTTTTTGGCAAACTATGCAAAAATAGCTGTGGTTAGTAAGAAATTTTCCAGATTGTCAAAAAAAAACAATATAACTTGAAAATTATCACAGATAGTTATTGGGAATTCTAATACAAACCGATGAAGAAAAAATTCTCCTACATCTATCTATTATAAATAAATTTAAAATGAAAAAATTAAGTAATGGATACTTGAAGTGGTCCAAACTTAACCTTAAAATTTTTGGGTTTATTAACTCCTTTTC